>NW_022437002.1:17580288-17587170 GCF_009761245.1 Sapajus apella
AGTGGCTCACGCCTGTAATCCCAGCACTTTGGGAGGCCGAGGCGGGTCGATCACGAGGTCAAGAGATCGAGACCATCCTGGTCAACATGGTGAAACCCTGTCTCTATTAAAAAATACAAAACATTAGCTGGGCATGGTGGCGCGTGCCTGTAATCCCAGCTACTCAGGAGGTTGAGGCAGGAGAATTGCCTGAACCCAGGAGGCGGAGGTTGCGGTGAGCCAAGATCGCGCCATTGCACTCCAGCCTGGGTAACAAGAGTGAAACTCCGTCTCAAAAAAAAATAAAAATAAAATAAAAAAGAAGTTCAAGGATCCCAATGCATCCAAGAGGACTCCTTCAGCCTTTTGGTCATTCTGTTCTTGAGTATTGCCCAAAAATCAAAGGAGAGCACCCAGGTCTATTCACTGGTGTTGTTGCAAAGAAACTGGGAAAGATGTGGAATAACACTGCTGCAGATGACAAGTAGCCATATGAAAAGAAGGCTGAGAAGCTGAAGGAAAACTAGGAAGTGGCTATTGCTGCATATCGAGCTAAAGGAAAGCCTGATAAAGCAAAACAGGGAGTCATCAAGGCTGAAAAAAGTAAGAGAAAGAAGGAAGGGGAGAGAGATGAGGAAGATGATGAGGAGGAGGAAGATGAAGATAATAAATTGATTCCATCACAGTTTTTTTCTTGTCTAAAAAGCATTTAACACTTCTGTATACAAATTACTACTTTTATTATTATTATTATTATTATTATTTTTTACAAATTACTACTTTTTTTTTTTTTTTTTTTGGGAAGGGAGTTTCACTCATGTTACCCAGGCTGGAGTGCAATGGCGAAATCTCAGCTCACCACAATCTCCGCCTTCTGGGTTCAGGCAAGTCTCCTGCCTCAGCCTCCTGAGTAGCTGGGACTACAGACACGCATCACCATGCCCAGCTAATTTTTTGTAGTTTTAGTAGAGACGGGGTTTCACCATGTTGACCAGGATGGTCTCGATCTGTTGACCTCGTGATCGACCCGCCTCCGCCTCCCAAAGTGCTGGGATTACAGGCTTGAGCCACCGCGCCCGGCCACAAATTACTACTTTTAAAGAAAAACACTGAGGGCAGGTGCAGTGGCTCACGCCTATAATCCCAGCACTTCGGGAGGCCGCGGCAGGCAGATCACCTGAGGTCAAGAGTTCAAGACCAGACTGGCCAACATGGCAAAACCCCATCTCTACAAAAATACAAAAATTAGCCAGGCATGGTGGTATGTGCCTGTAACCCCAGCTACTTGGGAGACATGAGAATTGCTTGAACCCAGGAGTTGAAGGTTGTAATGAGTCGAGATCATGCCATTGCACTCCAGCCTGGGGAACAGAGTGAGACTCTGTCTCAAAAAAAGAAAAAAAGAAAAAAAATTGAAATGTAGGGCTGTGTAGGATTTGTTTTTAAACTACATCGTGTCTTTTTTGTATAGTTAACACACTACTAAATGTGTCTAGATAGCCCTGTCCTGGTGGTATTATCTTTTAATTTTTTTAGACACAGGATCTTGCTCTGTTTCCCAGGCTGGAGTGCAGTGGCATGATCATAGCTCACTGCAGCCTGGAATTATTGGGCTCAAGCAGTCCTCTTATCTCAGCCTTATGAGTAGCTGGGACTACAGACGGGTGCCACCATGCCTGGCTAATTAAAAAAAAAATTGTTGTTTAGACAGGGCGTCACTATGTTGCCCAGACTTGTCTTCAATTCCTGGGCTCAAGCAATCCTCCTGCCTTGGCCTCCCAAAGTGCTAGGACTATACTACAGTTTTTTAATTAGAAAAAAAATACAAGTAGGCAATTAAAGACAGGTATGATCATTCCACACTGCTATCAGAAACTCAGGCTTCTTTTTAACTTTCTGTTCCCAAACCCCTAGCATGGAGCTTTTACTTTTATTCTTTTTTTCCCCGGTTTTTTTGAAACAGAGTCTCACTCTGTCACCAGGCTGGAGTGCAGTGGCATGATCTCAGCTCACTGCAACCTCTGACCCCCGATGCAAGCAATTCTCCTGCCTCAATCTCCAGAGTAGCTGGGATTACAGGCATGTGCCACCACGCCTGGCCTTTTTTTTTTTTTTTTTTGAGATGGAGTCTTACTCTGTCTCCCAGGCTGGAGTACAGTGGCACAATCTCGGCTCACTGCAACCTCTGCCCCCTGGGTTCAAGTTATTCTCCTGCCTTGGCCTCCCTAGTAGCCGGGACTATAGGCGCCTACCACCACGCCCAGCTAATTTTTGTATTTTCAGTAGAGACAGGGTTTCACCATATTGGCCAGGCTGGTCTTAAGATTCTTGACATTGTGATCCACTCGCCTCAGCCTCCCAAAGTGCTGGGATTACAGTCCTGAGTCACTGTGCCTGGCCTTTTTTTTTTTTTTTTAAAGAGTCAGAGTGGGCTGGGAGTGCTGACTCATGCCTATAGTTGCAGCTTTTTTATGGTGTTAAGGCAGTAGGATCACTTGAGCCCAGGAGGTTAAGACCAGCCTGGGCAACATGGTAAGACTCCACCTCTACAAAAAATTAAAAAATAGTTATGTGTGGTGGTGTGTACCTGTAGTCCCAGGAACTTGGGAGGCTGAGGTGGGAGGATTGCTTGAGCCTGAGAGGTTGAGGCTGCAGTGAATTCTGATCGTGCCACTGCAGTCCAGCCTGAGCAACAGAGTGATAGCCTATCTCCAAAAACAACAAAACAAACAAACAAACAAAAAAGAAATGGAGTCTTGTTCTATTGCACAGGCTGGAGTGCAGTGGCTGATGATGGATCACTGCAGCCTCAAACTCCCGGCTCAAGTGAATTCTCCCACCTAAGCCTCCTGAGTAGCTGGGATTCCAGGAGTGTGCCACCATGCCAGGCTTGAACTTGTTTCTGGGTTTACATTGACTTCCACTCATTATTTTGTTTTTCATTTTTACAAATCTGACATTTAATTATATATTTGCAATGAGATATCCACCTTAAATTCAAATATGAGCCGGGCGCGGTGGCTCACGCCTGTAATCCCAGCACTTTGGGAGGCCGAGGCGGGTGGATCACGAGGTCAAGAGATCGAGACCATCCTGGTCAACACGGTGAAACCCCGTCTCTACTAAAAATACAAAAAATTAGCTGGGCATGGTGGCGCATGCCTGTAATCCCAGCTACTCAGGAGGCTGAGGCAGGAGAATTGCCTGAACCCAGGAGGCGGAGGTTGCGGTGAGCCGAGATCGCGCCATTGCACTCCAGCCTGGGTAACAAGAGCGAAACTCCTTCCCCCAAAAAAAAAAAAAAAAAAAAAAAAAAAAATTCAAATATGATTTGACAATTGTTCTTCTGTTGCTGTCCTGTTTTATACTATGCTACTTTTTATTATTAAATAAAGCATCCATTTAGGATATTGAACTCTATGGATTTTAGGCTCAGGTTTTCATCTTCCTAAAAGATGAAACTAGAAACATAAAATATTGATTTTTCTTCTTTTCCTCCATCTTCTTTCCTCTCCAGTTTTAGGAGATCAAAAATGAATGCACAGGGCTGGGCACAGTGGCTCACGCCTATAATCCTAGCACTTTGGGAGGCCGAGGCGGATGGATCACGAGGTCAAGAGATCGAGACCATCTTGGTCAACATGGTGAAACCCCGTCTCTACTAAGAATACAAAAATTAGCTGGGCATGGTGGCGCACGCCTGTAGTCCCAGCTACTCAGGAGGCTGAAGCAGAATTGCTTGAATCCAGGAGGCAGAGATTGTGGTGAGCTCAGATCGTGCCATTGCACCCCAGCCGGGGAAAAAAGACCAAACCCCCATCTCAAAAAAAAAAAAAAAAAAAAAAGATGAATGCACAGATACAGTCCAGACCACAGCAGTAAAGGGAATGTGTCCAAACTGGATTAACAATGAAGCAGACTTGGACCATTAAAGTTGATTTTTACCTCTAGCTACCTGACGCTTCAGCAACTAATTAATTCTCAGATTCTTTTTTTTTTTTTTTTTGAGATGGAGTTTTCGCTCTTGTTACCCAGGCTGGAGTGCAATGGCGCAATCTCGGCTCAGCGCAATCTCCGCCTCCTGGGTTCAGGCAATTCTCCTGCCTCAGCCTCCTGAGTAGCTGGGATTACAGACACGCGCCACCATGCCCAGCTAATTTTTTGTATTTTTAGTAGAGCTGGCGTTTCACCATGTTGACCAGGATGGTCTCGATCTCTTGACCTCGTGATCGACCCGCCTCGGCCTCCCAAAGTGCTGGGATTACAGGCGTGAGCCACTGCGCCCGGCTCAGATTCTTTTTTCTAGAACCAGGTTTCCATAAATAGAAGCATTTTTTGGTTATTTCTCAATCTCAGCAGTACTGGCATTTTAGATTTGATAATTCTTTGTTATGGAGGGGCTGTTCTATGTGTAATGGGATGTTTAGCAGTATCCTGGCCTCTTCCCTCTAGATGCCAGTAGCACCCCACACACCGTATCAACTGTCTCTCCACATTGAGAACCACCGAGTTAGAGAAGGTCAAATAAATGACTAGAGGACTCCTAGCCTATCTAACCTTCTGACCCATTTGTCCTGTTTGTCCTGGCTAGCAGGGTCAGCTCTGCCTAAAAGCAGAAAATCTTTTACTTCTTTCATGTATTCATACTGTACTTCTAGCTATCCATCCTGGCCAAACCTTCCAGAAATTAGGAAGCTTGCTTGCCAAAAGCACTGCAATTAGGAGAGTGATGATGTTGGAACTAGAAAGACTCATACTCACTGTAATCTGTCTTCATTTTGCTCTTGAGGACCACTCTGCCCAAAATTTGTCATATTGACAAATGACCAAAGGCTCAATCTGTCATATTGACAAATCAGAAACTACATACATAAAAAAGGAGAGCCGGGCACGGTGGCTCAAGCCTGTAATCCCAGCACTTCACTTTGGGAGGCCGAGGCGGGCAGATCACGAGGTCAAGAGATCGAGACCATCCTGGCCAACATCATGAAACCCCGTCTCTACTAAAAATACAAAAATTAGCTGGGCGTGGTTGTGTGCGCCGGTAGTCCCAGCTACTCGGGAGGCCGAGGCAGGAGAATTGCTTGAACCTGGGAGGCGAAGATTGCAGTGAGCCGAGATTGTGCCACTGCACTCCAGCCTAGCGCCTGGCGACAGAGTGAGACTCTGTCTCAAAAAAAAAAAAAAAAAAAATGGAGAGCTTAGGCTGGGCGCCGTGGCTCATGCCTGTAATTCCAACAATTTGGGAGGCCACGGCAGGCACATCACCTGAGGTCAAGAGTTCAAGACCAGTCTGACCAACATGGAGAAAGCCCCATCTCTACTAAAAATACAAAATTAGCCAGGTGTTGTTGTGGGCTCCTGTAATCCCAGCTACTTGGGAGGCTGAGGCAGGAGAATCGCTTGAACCTGGGAGGTTGAGGTTGTGGTGAGCTGAGATTCTACCACCGCACTGCAGCCTGGGCAACAAGTGCAAAACTCCATCTCAAAAAAAAAAAAAAAAAGAAAGAAAGAAAAAGAAGAGCTTTACCTCTAGGCAAGACTGCTTTACCTCTGATTCATTCCTAACCCCAACCACAGCCCTCACCACAAGATGGAATCCTATCTTTCCTGAGGTCTTAGTGATGTTCCTTTGGCCCACCGTAGGCCATAATTCTGCAATGAGAGACATCTCTAATTCTCTCCTTCCACCTTCCTCCAGAGAAATGTCAGGCCTAGCAGGTGGATCCTAGTTTGAGATCTCTATGACCAGAGTGAGTTCTGAGGCAGAACCATTCCTTACAGTTGAAAAGTCTGAGCATCTGACAAAAGTTGGGGCATCTGCCCCTAGCCTGCTCATCAGGGATGGTTTGCTGAGCCAGGAGAAAGCTTGGCCCTTTCTAATTATAAAATAAAACAAAATTAGCTGGGCATGGTGGCGCTTGCTTGTATTCCCAGCTACTTGGGAGGCTGACGCAGGAGAATAGCTTGAACCAGGGACTTTTGGAAGTTGCAGTAAGCCGAGATCACATCACTGCACTCCACCCTGGCAACAGAGCAAGACTCCGTCTCAAAAAATAATAATAATAAAATAATAGGCCAGGTGTGGTGGCTCATGCCTATAATCCCAGCACTTTGGGAGGCTGGGATGGGCGGATCACAAGGTCAGGAGTTCAAGACCAGCCTGACCAACATGGTGAAATCCTATCACTGCTAAAAATACAAAAATTAACCGGGCATGGCGGTGCGTGCCTGTAATCCCAGCTACCCAGGAGGCTGAGGCAGGAGAATCACTTGAACCCGGGAGGTGGAGCTGAGATTGCACCACTGCATCCCAGCCTGGGCAACAGAGCAAGACTCCATCTCAAAAAAAAAAAAAAGTAAAATAAAACAGAATTTAAAACGCTGTATATGTTTCAAACCAGAAGACTTATCTCTCCTAACTCTTCTTCTTTAACTTAAAACATCCCCATTTCCCCAGCTGTTCCTTAATGTGACCTGCTTTCCAAACCCCTGCTGATATCTCCCTATAGCATTTAGCTTAGTATCAAGTTCAGCCTCCTTCCTTAGCTTGACACATGAGGCTCTCTACCTTCTGACCTGTCTCTCCTCCCTGATATACACCTCCTGCTGCTCTAGCCATAAAGCACTATGTGCAATACCCTGAGTGTATGTTGCATATCTCAGTGCTCTCCCCAATTCTCTCCACTGACTCTGCCTAATTCCTGCTTTAAAAAATTGGGCTTAGCCGGGCGCGGTGGCTCAAGCCTGTAATCCCAGCACTTTGGGAGGCCGAGGCGGGTGGATCACGAGGTCAAGAGATCGAGACCATCCTGGTCAATATGGTGAAACCCCGTCTCTACTAAAAATACAAAAAAAATTGGCTGGGCATGGTGGCGCGTGCCTGTAATCCCAGCTACCCAG
>NW_022437002.1:17587270-17591803 GCF_009761245.1 Sapajus apella
TCTCAAAAAAAAAAAAAAAAAAAAAAAAATTGGGCTTAAGTATTACCAGCTCTGTGATACCTTTCCTGACAATCTCCCCTTTCCCAGTCTGATTTTCAGTGCCTAGTCCTCAGTATTTCCACCATACACTGTGCATATTTCTTTCTTTTTTTTTTTTTTAGACGGAGTTTCGCTCTTGTTACCCAGGCTGGAGTGCAATGGCGCTATCTCGGCTCACCGCAACCTCTGCCTCCTGGGTTCAAGCAATTCTCCTGCCTCAGCCTCCCTAGTAGCTGGGACTACAGGCGTGTGCCACCATGCCCAGCTAATTTTGTATTTTTAGTAGAGACAGGGTTTCACCTTGTTGACCAGGATGGTCTCGATCTCTTGACCTCATGATCCACCCGCCTTGGCCTCCCAAAGGCATATTTCTATCATACGCTAACATAATCGTGTAATTGTTGATAATTTGTTTTTCTCTTCCCCCTTTGGACCATGATCTTTGCAAGTCAAGGTTATGGTGGTTGTAAGTATCTTAGAGTATTGAATAGAAACAGAACCATTGCATTGAACTATGCATTCCTTGCAGGCAGGGCCATGTCTTCACCTCTGCATACCAACATCTAGCTTATCACCAGTAAATAGTTGGTGCTCTGTGAATGAGGAATGAATGCATGAATGCTTCAGGCAGGAGACGCTCTCCTGTAGCTAGCTACACATTTGGTGATCTTTTTTTTGTTTGTGTGTTTTTTGTTTTTTTAGTTTTTGTGGGTTTTTTTTGAGACAGAGTCTCACTCTATTGCCAGGCTAGAGCGCAAGCGCTATCATGGCTCACTGCAACCTCCACCTCCTGGGTTCAAGCGATTCTCCTGCCTCGACCTCCCAAGCAGCTGGGACTACAGGTGTGTGCCACCACATCCAGCTAATTTTTGTATTTTTAGTAGAGGTGGGGTTTCACCGTGTCGGCCAGGCTGGTCTTAAACTCCTGATCTCCGGTGAACCACCCACCTCGGCCTACCAAAGTGTTGGGATTATAGGCATGAGCCATCATGCCCAGCCACATTTGGTGATCTTATTTGTAAGTGTCATCAGGATTTGGTGATCTTATTTTGAGTGTCATGAAGTTGTCATTTGGTGATCTTATTTTTGAGTGTCATGTTGGACCCAGGAGGCTAATGGAATCCTGCCCTCACCCCATTTATTGGTATCTGTCGTAAGTGTGCAAGTCCCATATTCATGTCAGATGCAGACAAAGTGCTGAACAGGTATTTGCTGAATTAATTAGTCTCAATTTTCCCGTTTTCAAAGAACTTAGTACTGTCAGGTCTTCATATGCAAGCCTGGAGCCTGAAAGTCTGAAGTCCTGCTTGCCTCGGCTGATCATCTCCCACCCGCTGCCTGCGTTCCCCATTGTCCCTAATCACCCAGCGGAGCTTCCCCGGACAAGCCCCTCATCCAACCCTGCCATCTTAACTGTTCTTATGATAATGTGAATACCTCTCACCCATCCTGCCATCTCTTTTTTTTTTTTTTTAATTTAGTTTTGTTTTATTTAAGTTTAATGTTAATCCATGCTGTGTTTCAGTAAGAACAATACAGATTCTGTATCGGTGGCTCCAGTCAGATATCCAGTAGTACAAATTAGCTTCAAGTTACATATACTGAACAAAAGAGGCTGAGCGAGCAAAGGAGGGGAGGGGTGAGGGAACGAGGGAGGGGAGGGGGAAGGAGGAGAAACAAAGAATTGAACAGGCATGCTGGCTTTTCCACACCACCTCCAACGCTAACCTGCTTCAGTGGGAGAGTCAAGTAGGCAAGACTGAGCAGCCACGATGCACGGATTGTTGAACTGTTACCAGCACCATGCTTTTCAGCAACATTTCAGCAGAGCTTCAAACACTTTTTACAGTAAAACCATTACAACAAACTCCCTCCCCAAACAACCTGAACCATCTCAAGCTAACACCCAATTACTTTCAAACACTGGTATAAAATACGGTTTAAACAATTAGAAAAATGAAAAGTGATCCCACCTCTGCCTCGACAGTGTGATTAACCTCTCTTAGATGCTTGCACCAGCTACAAGTCTAATGGCTTTCACATGTAATTTCCATTTCTAATGGTGATCTTGCCACATCTGGCACGGAGACAGTACAGTCATGCTGAAAAAGCCTCTATGCAGTCCTGTTAGTGTCTTAAAGAACCTAAAAGCTGGGACCAGCAAAATCCACAGAAATTCACTCTTGCCTTTAAGAACTTTTGAAAACTGTTTAAAAAAAAAAAAAAAAGAAAAAACCCAACAGGGCAGGAACCTAAATTCTGAGACCAAATGTAAAGTCAGATTTGGTGGTTCTCAGTGACAGTGGGGAGTTTCCAAGGGGTGGGGAGGGGAGGAGTAGGGTGGTCAGAGATGGTTTCTCTTGTTGGCTTTTATGTCTCACTGATTTTCGTCTTCCATGTCCTGCAGCGCTTCTTTATTCTGCTCTTCACCATCACCCTGCATGTCTGAAGTCCATAGTGTCAGATTATCACATAACAACTGCATGATAAGTGTAGAGTCCTTATAGCTTTCTTCACTCAGCGTATCCAGTTCTGCAATTGCATCATCAAAAGCTGCTTTCGCCAACCTGCAGGCACGGTCAGGGGAATTAAGAATTTTGTAGTAGAATACGGAAAAATTGAGAGCAAGACCTAAGCGAATAGGATGCGTTGGCGGAAGTTCTGTATTGCGATATCACTGGCAGCTTTATAAGCCACGAGGCTGTTCTCCGCAGCCTCCTTCCTGTCATTCCCTGTGGCAAACTCTGCCAGATACCTGTGGTAGTCCCCTTTCATTTTATAATATAAAACCTTGGACTCGCCAGTATTAGCTGCTGGAATGAGGTGTTTGTCCAGTACATCCAGAATGTCACAACAGATTAACTTTAGCTCAGTCTCAACCATTTGCCGATACTCCCGAATCATTTTTAGCTTGTCTTCTCCTCCCTTGTTTTCTTCTTTCTGTTCAATGCTGCTGATTATTCTCCAGGAGGCTCTTCTGGCTCCAATCACATTCTTATATGCAACAGATAGGAGGTTTCTTTCTTCAACTGTCAGCTCCACATCCATCCCTGCTACCTTCCTCATTGACTCCACCATTTCGTCATATCGCTCAGCCTGCTCGGCCAGCTTCGCCTGGTACACCAGATCCTCCCAATTATCCATAGTGGCAGCAGCTCCGGCAGGGTCTGCGCAACAGAGGGAAGCGGATAGTGTCTCCGACTCTCTCAGCCTCTCGCTCCGCATCCAGGCAGCAAAAATGGCCCCATCCTGCCATCTTAACTGCTCTTCTGCCTCACCCCTACCCGCCACTGTAACAGAACTTGTGGTCATGTATACTCCTTACCCCTACCCCCACCACTGTAAATAATCTTACTCTGTAACTTTCCGCTGCCCACCCCAAACCTATAAAACCAACTCCTATCCCACCGCCCTTTGCTAACACCCTTTTCGGCCTTAGCCCACCTGTATGCAGGTGAATAAACAGCTATGTTGCTCACACAAAGCCTGTTTAGGGGGGTCTCTTTATTCAAAGCTTATGTTTTTAATAAGTACCTGCTTCCTTCTAACATATGATAGCAAGAAGATTAAATATAAAATTTAAAAATAGCTCTCCCAAATACTTATTATTACTCTCTGAGTTCGTAGGGAGCAGGCAGTATGGTAAGTCAGCCTCCTCTAAAACTGAGCCAAACACAGCCACTTTGGATGGTGGCCTGGAACTGTTGACAAGAGAGAACATTAGTTCACTTATGGGGAACTAATCTAGGCCTGAAAATTGCACTTTGACTTCTATTCTTCTCCTTCCTGGGAAGAAAAAAAAACTATAGGCATTTTTCTTTTTCTTTTAATTATTGCTCTTTGCGAAGCAGAGCTAACCTATAGACAGTGCCCTCAGAGTAGCTATTTTTTTTTTTTTTTTTGAGACAGTCTTGCTCTGTCACCCAGACTGGAGTGCAGTGGCACAATCTCGGCTCATGGCAATCTCCGCCTCCCGGGTTCAAGCGATTCTCCTACCTTAGCCTCTAGAGTAGCTAGGATTACAGGCATCTGCCACCACGCCTGGTTAATTTTGTATTTTTAGTAGAGACAGGGTTTCTCCATGTTGGTCAGCCTGGTCTCAAACTCCCGACCTCAGGTGATCTGCCTGCCTTGGCCTCCCAAAGTGCTGGGATTATAGGCGTGAACCACTGTACACGGCCCAGAGTAGCTACTTTTTAAGTGTGTAAGAATTCGGCCCCTACTGCCTTAGCTGGGACAAAACTGTAGGGTTTTTCACGGGAGAATGTTTTTGATCAGTGTTATAAACTGGATTTACTGCTTCAGTCTCAAGGGAGTTTTCAGACAGGGTTTGGCCAGGGAATTCCAGAGCTCTAATTAACTACTAATTGGCCATTTAAATAATACTATATTGGTCTGTCCAATGCCCAGAGATCCTGAAAGACTATCTAATGAAGAAGGTATTTTGCTTCTTTTTTTTTTTTTTTTTTTTTTTTCAGATTCAAATATCTTTTC
>NW_022437002.1:17591813-17608114 GCF_009761245.1 Sapajus apella
CTTCTTTTTTTTTTTTTTTTTTTTTTTTCAGATTCAAATATCTTTTCTCCAACTGGGCAAGAACACAGCCAAACCAAGTAGCTTGGCTATAATTGGTCTATGAATAAAAGGGCAGCTTTATATCAAAGGCTTATTGCTAGACTCACTGGAAAAAAGAAATGAGGCGGAAAGGACAGCAGGCGCCATGTCTGACCACAAAGGTGGCAAGAAGCCCCTGAAACATACCAAGGAGCAGGCCAAGGAGATGAATGAGGAAAATTAGGCTTTCAAGCAGAAACAAAAATAGAAGCAGGCCAGGCATGGTTGCTCATGCCTTTAATCCAGCACTTTGAGAGGCTGAGGCTAGAAGATCACTTGAGTCCAGGAGTTCGAGACCATCCTGGCCACCGTGCGGAAACCTTGTCTCTACCAAAAATTTTAAAAACTAGTCACATGGGCCGTGGATGGTGGCTTATACCTGTAATTCCAGCATTTTGGGAGGCCGAGGTAGGTGGATCATGAGGTCAGGAGTACAAGACCAGCCTGGCCAAGATGGTGGTATCTCGTCTCTACTAAAAATACAAAAATTAGACCAGGTGCAGTGGCTCATGCCTGTAATCCCAGCACTTTGGGAGGCCTAGGCGGGCAGATCACAAGGTCAGGAGTTCGAGACCAATCTGACTAACATGGTGAAACCCTGTCTCTACTAAAAAAATACAAAAAAATTAGCCAGGCGTAGTGGCGTATGCCTGTAATCGCAGCACTTTGGGAGGCCTAGGCGGGCAGATCACAAGGTCAGGAGTGTGATACCATCCTGACCAACATGGTGAAACCTTGTCTCTACTCAAAATACAAAAAATTAGCCAGGTGTAGTGGCAGACACCTGTAACCCAACTACTCGGGAGGTTGAGGCAGGAGAATTGCTTGAACCCAGGAGGTGGAGGTTGCCGTAAGCCAAGATTGCACCATTGTGCTCCAGCCTAGGCAACAAGAGTGAAACTCTATCTCAAAAAAAAAAAAAAAGAAGAAGAAGAAACTTTTATAGAAAAGAAAAAAAATCAAACAGTGGCTCATCATCTCCTAGCCCAGAATCCTAAATCCCACTTTTTGTCTTTGTTCTACTCCAAATTCTGGAATTAAACCAACTGATTTAAAAAAAAGAAGAAAGAAAGGAAATCAGGTTCCCAAAGCCCAGCACTAGGAGAGCTCAGACAAATTACGTTTTTATCCTAATGAAGTAGGAAGGGCACCACTACCTACCCAGCACCTGGAGCGTTTAACCTTTATTCACATTCTGCCTGGAGAAGGAAGCCAGGTTGCAACGCAGGGATATGGTTCCTGAACTCTCTTAAGGCTGAGGCAGGGCTAGAGAAGAAATCTCTACCCCCACGTCAGGCTTGTGACCAGCCTCCTCCCTCATCTTGCGCAAACTTGATCCAGGGGCAAGAGCTGGTAAATTGGCCTTTGGAAGCCGTAGGACTTTGATCTTCAGAGCTGAAGAGAGCTGGTGCCAAACCCACTTTTAGTAACCCCGTAGTTTTTTCCCCCCACTTAACAACGTATCAAAGACATTTTTTCCACAACAATACTTACCTATCTACTTTATCCTTGTTGTGACTATATTTACCACATGGATGCACAATAATTTATTTTGGTTATTCTCTTCCTACAAACATTTAGGTAATATGTTTTAATTTAATTTAATTTTTTTATATTAAAAAAAAACAAAGTCAGGGTCTCACTATGTTGCCCAGGCTGGTCTTGAACTACTGGTCCCAAGAAATCCTCCAATCTCAGCCTCCTAAAATTCAGGGATTACAGGCATGAGCCACCACGCTCAGCTGATTTGGATAATTTAAACAACACAGTAAACAGCCTTGTCACTTTTCTATTATTTCCTTAAATTAAGTTCCTTACAATTACTGAATCAGAGGAATGCACATTTAACATTTTCATACATATTACCAAATTACCTTCTATGTATGTTTTCTGTTTTTTTGACAGCAAGGATTTGACTTACTAAGATCTGGTTTTCTTTTCTTTTTTTTTTTTTTAATAGAGATGGGGTCTCACTATGTTACCCAGGCTGGAGTGCAGCGGCTATTCACAGGCGTGATCCCACAACAATCTGCACAGGAGTTTTGACCTGCTCCGTTTTCAACCTGGGTGGGTTCACTCCTCCTCTGGCAACCTGGTGGTCCTCTGCTCCCGGGAGGTCACCATATTGATGTCAAACTTAGTGCGGACACCTGATTGGCATAGCATACTACAGCCCAGAACTCCTGGGCTCAAGCTATCCTCCCACCTCAGCCTCCTGAGTAGCTGGGACTACAGGCATGCACCACCACACCCAGCCTTATATGTATGTTTTCCTTTACTTCCTCCTACTTGTATTTTGAAGTATATATATTTAAATTTTTTAGTAATTTTTTTTTTTTTTTTTGAGACAGGGTCTCTCTTTGTCACCCAGGCTGGAGTGCAGTAGCACGATCATAGCTCACTGTAACCTCTAACTCCTGGGCTTCAATGATCCTCCCACCTCAGCCTCTAAAGTAGCTAGGACTACAGGTGTACAACACCTCTATTTTTGTAGAGACAGTGTCTCACTATGTTGCCCTGGCCTTATGTGAACCTCCCACCCTTTATTTTTTGGACGGAGTTTCACTCTTGTTGCAGGCTGGAGTGTAATGGCACGATCTTGACTCACCACAACCTTCGCCTCCCAGGTTCAAGCAATTCTCCTGCCTCAGCCTCCCAAGCAGCTGGGATTACAGGCATGCGCCACCATGCCCGGCTAATTTTGTATTTTTAGCAGAGATGGGGTTTCTCCTTGTTTTATTTTTGGTCAAGCTGGTATCGAACTCCCAACCTCAGGTGGTCTGCCTACCTCAGCCTCCTAAAGTGCTGGGATTACAGGAGTGAGCCACCCTACCTTTTTTCCACCCCACTTTTTTTTTTTTTTTTTTTTTTGAGATGGAGTCTTGCTCTGTCACCCAGGCTGGAGGGCAATAGCACCATCTTGGCTCACTGCAATCTCCTCCTCCCGGGTTCAAGTGATTCTTCTGCATCAGCCTCCTGAGTAGCTGGGACTACAGGCAAGCACCACCATGCCTGGCTAATTTTTGTATTTTTAGTAGAGACAGGGTTTCACCATATTGGCCAGCCTGATCTCAAATTCCTGACCTAGTGATCCGCCCACCTTGACCTTCCAAACTGCTAGGATTACAGGCCTGAGCCACGACACCCGGCCCTATGCTCCCTTCTTATCAAAACACATGTAGTTCCTGGTATGTAACATCCTGCTTCTTTCTTCCACAACTTGGCACATATTATCAGTTCCTCTGCTCAGACTACCATTCTCTAGCTTCCTTTAGCTCCCTTACCAACAACAGTCTATTTTTCCAAAACACTCCTGGTACATGGTAGATATCACTAAATGTCTGTCAGTTGAATGAATAAATCAATCACTTCTACCCACTTTTAGCACAGACTAGCCTCTGTGGGTAAAATGTGCAATAGAAGATCATAAAATTAGGAAATGCAGTTGACAGGGGAAATCCGCACACCATATGACAGGCTGTCTACTTCCTTCAGTGGTTATTCCCTTGCCTACCAGCCCTAATCCACACCACTTCCTCCTCTCCCCGCCACCCCCGACTTTCCAGCCCAGTCCTCCATTGGTTTCAGTTGGCTGCAGCCTCCTTTCCACTTTACTGCAGCATTGATCTTTGTAACTGCCCGGATATAACTGATTGATGTCCTGATATAACTATAGCTTCTATGCCAACAGCTGTAGCTCTACATAATCATGTGTATGCATATACATGTGGGAGTGTGCTTGCCTGGGTGCATGAGCGTATATGTGCACGCCCAAGAGAGAAAAAGAGAATCCAACCCTGTGCAGAGTTCTCTTACTCTATTCTGGAGTCCTGTGTCTGTCAGGCCTGGGTAGCAGTTTTTAGCAGTTTTACTGGAAGGGGTAGGAGAAGAGAGAGAACAGTTTCCCTATTTCAGTCTAGCTTGTAGCAGCCTATTTTGAATACAAATAATAATCATTACCACTCACTAAATCTCTACATGCCACCAGGCACTTTCCATCCAATGTTTAATTTAAACCCCAAACAACTCAGAAAAGTAGATACTGGCCGCCTTGGTGGCTCATGCCTATAATTCCAGCACTTTTGAGAGGCCAACGTAGGAGAATAACTTGAGTCCAGGAGTTCGAGACCACCTGGGCAATATAGTGAGACCTTGTCTCTACAAAAAATAAAATTAGCTGGGCATAGTGGTGAACACCTGTAGTCCCAGCTACTTGGGAGGCTGAGGTGGAAGGATTGCTTGAGCCTGGGAGGTCGACACTGCAGTGAACCATGATCATGCCACTGCACTCTAGTCTAGATGATAGAGCAAGACTCTGCCTCAAAAAATAAATAAATAAAATATGTTTTAAAAACTAAGAATTGACCGTGCGTGGTGGCTCACGCCGGTAATCCCAGCACTTTGGGAGGCCAAAGTGGGCAGATCATGAGGTCAAGAGATTAAGACCAGCCTGGCCAACATGGTGAAATCCCATCTCTACTAAAAAATACAAAAATTAGCTGGGTGTGGTGGCACGCACCTGTAATCCCAGCTACTCGGGAGGCTGAGGCAGGAGAATAGCTTGAACCCAGGTGGCAGAGGTTGCAGTGAGCTGAGATTGCGCCACTGCACTACAGCCTGAGAGACAGAGTGAGACTCTGCCTTAAAAAAAGAAAAAAACCTAATAATTTTGCTTTAGTGTATAATCAGGAAAAAAACCAATGAAGTGGTGCTGAAGACCAAGTCACTCTGGTGGGATTGGAGCTCAGATCCTAAAGGATGAGGTAGCTTACTGCATAATGCAGTCCCCAGGGTCTGGTGCCAGCCTTGCTGGCCCTCAGAGGCCATTTGAATGAGACCACAGGATTCGAGGGGATTGATAGGGAGAATAATGCCTCAGTGCACAGGCCCAGGGCCATTTCCAGTAGATACCTGGGTAGGGACTTTCACTATTTGGGGGAAAATGAGTCAGGTCTTGTCAAGTTGATTTCTGAGCTGGCCAGAGTTTAGGAATGATTCTTCCCTAATAGGGGATTAGAAGGAGCTTAAATGTGATCCTTAAATGTGCGCTCATTACAATGTCACTAGAAGGTCCGATAAAGTCAAGATCTTGTTCAGGTCCCCTTATCGCTTTTCTTTGCATATAGGTCCTCTGGGAACCTGAACTCTGTTATTCATTCACACTCAGATAGCCTAGCCTACAGTAAGGAGGAAGCAAATAAGTCACTGGATTAGCACCAGGATGAACTCGGAGACTTGGACAGCAGGCATTTATTTCCTCACCCTTCCCACCTGGCCGCATTCCTCTTAGGATCTAGAAACCCCTGCCAAATGCTAAAACGCTCAGTGAGGGGTGCTGAGAACTTAACCTTTCCCTCCTTCCTGCCTAGTTGTCCAGAAAGGGACGCTCCCTTCTCCTTCCTAGACAGCTCCTCTGATTTTCTAGCTCCTCATCTGATTCATCCTCCTTCTCTTGTGCCACACAAGGCCACCCCTGCACACACACATCTAGGTATGCATTCTGCCTGTTCTACATTAGCTCCTCTGGACTGTGAACCTTGAAGGCAGAGGACAAGGCTGGTCCATTTTTTTTTTTTTTCTTTTTGAGACGGAGTCTCGCTCTGTCGCTCACGCTGGAGAGCAGTGAACAATCTTGGCTCACTGCAACCTCCACCTCCTGAGTTCAAGCAATTCTCCTGAGTAGCTGGGATTACAGGTGCCTGCTACCACATGTGGTTAATTTTTGTATTTTTGTTTTGTTTTTTGTTTTTCCATCTGATTTATTTCTTTTTTTTTTTTTTTTTTTTTGAGACGGAGTTTCACTCATGTTACCCAGGCTGGAGTGCAATGGCGCGATCTCGGCTCACCGCAACCTCCGCCTCCCGGGTTCAGGCAATTCTCCTGCCTCAGCCTCCTGAGTAGCTGGGATTACAGGCATGCACCACCATGCCCAGCTAATTTTTTGTATTTTTAGTAGAGACGGGGTTTCACCATGTTGACCAGGATGGTCTCGATCTCTTGACCTCGTGATCCACCTGCCTCGGCCTCCCAAAGTGCTGGGATTACAGGCTTGAGCCACCGCGCCCGGCCATCTGATTTATTTCTTCACATTACAGCCTACTTTGCATATCAGCCCACACATATCAGATGGTAACTCTGGAATGGGTGGGTCTGTGCCATTGACCCAGCACAGCTGTGAGGGTGATGACAGGCAGGTTAACAGGTGTGCACAGAGGGGCTTTCTTTTAAACTGGAGTTCAGATTAGATGATTTGGATCCACAGAGCTCATTCAGTGCTCCGTGTTCTGGTGGCTTCCCTTGATTTCTAATAAAAGCTGTAGACTGAGCCACTCAGTTCCACATGGCTGGGGAGGTCTCAGGAAACTTACAATAAAGGTGGAAGGCACCTTTTCACAGGGTGACAGGAGACAGAATGAGTGTCTAATTTTTGTATTTTTAGTGGAGGTGGGGTTTCATCATGTTGGTGAGGCTGATCTCAAACTCCTAATCTCAAGTGATCCTAGCACCTCAGCTCCCAAAGTGCTGGGATTACAGGCATAAGCCACCATGCCCAGCCAAGGCTGGCCCATTTTTGGCCTCAGTGAAAGGATTATGGCATAATAAATGCTAAGTAAATGTTAGCCAAATGCATTATTTCCCCCAATTCTTTTATTTTTTTCCTTTTCTTTTCTTTTTTTTTGAGACAAAGTCTCACTCTGTCACACAGGCTGAAGTGCAGTGGCCATGATCTCAACACACTGCAACCTTTGCCACCTGGATTCAAGCGATTCTTATGCTCATGGTAATGCTCACATTTCCCACATAGTGAAAAACTCTCCCTCCATCTGCATCAAGCCACTACTAACCCTTTACCTTTCTTCCTCTAATTTTTTTTTTTTTTAGAGACAGGGTCTCACTGTAGACTAGGCTGCTGTGCAGTGGTACAATCACAGCTCACTGAAGCCTCGACCTCCCAGGCTCAGGTGATCCTTCTACCTCAGCCTCCCAAGTAGCTGAGGCCACAGGTGTGTGCCACCACGCCCAGCTAATTTTTGTATTTTTTGTAGAGATGGGATTTCACCATGTTCCCCAGGCTGGCCTTGAGAACTCCTGGGGTTCAAGTGATCTGCCTGTCTTGGCCTCCCAAAGTGCTGGAATTACAGGCACAAAGCCATTGTGCCTGGCCTTTACTATATCCTTGAGAAGTCCTTTCCTTTATTCTCCAAGTCTTCCTCTCCTGCTCATTCCTAAATTCAGGTCATCTGGCTCAGGATTAACCATTCCACTGAATGAGCTCTCCACATTGGTCACCAGTGATCTTCATGTCAACCAAATCCAAAAGTTTCTTCTGTGGATATAAGACAACATGACTATAAAGAGTATGGTAAATAGTGGATGCTCAAGAAAATGGCTGTTCTTATATTCTTATTAGCTCACTTCTGTTTTTGTTGTTGTTGTTGTTGTTTGTTTTTATTTTATTTTATTTTTATTTTTATTTTTTATTTATTTATTTTTTTTGAGACGGAGTTTCACTCATGTTACCCAGGCTGGAGTGCAATGGCGCGATCTCGACTCACCGCAACCTCCACCTCCCAGGTTCAGGCAATTCTCCTGCCTCAGCCTCCTGAGTAGCTGGGATTACAGGCACGCACCACCATGCCCAGCTAATTTTTTGTATTTTTAGTAGAGACGGGGTTTCACCATGTTGACCAGGATGGTCTCGATCTTTTGACCTCGTGATCCACCCACCTCGGCCTCCCAAAGTGCTGGGATTACAGGCTTGAGCCACCGCGCCCGGCCTGTTTTTATTATTTATTTATTTCTTTTTGAGATGGAGTCTTGCTCTGTTGCCTAGGCTGGAGTGCAGTGGTGCCATCTTGGCTTACTGCAACCTCTGCCTCCCAGGTCCAGCAATTCTCCTGCCTCAGCCTCCCAAGTAGCTGGGAATAAAGGTGCATGCCACCACGCCCAGCTAATTTTTGTATTTTTAGTAGAGATGGGGTTTCACCATATTGGCCAGGCTGGCCTCAAACTCCTGACCTCCAGTGATCCGCTCGCCTCAGCCTCCCAAAATGCTGGGATTACAGGTATGAGTCACCGCACCCAACCTGTTTGTTTGTTTTTAGACAGGGTCCTGAGTAAAAAAAATTTGAGGGGATGCTGAGGCCCTTTTCTGCCTCAGCCCGCCTGCACCTACGTGAATAAACAGCCATGTTGCTCACACAAAGCCTGTTTGGGGTCCCTTCATTCAAAGCATGCATTTTAACATTTGGTGCGGGAAACCCAGGACAGGGGTACTCCTTTAGGGACAACAGCCCTTTCCTTGTCCCTACTCTCCCTCTGTGAAAAGACTACCTGAGACCTGAACACATCAGACCAGCAGCTGGCGCTTAGTGTGCCAAACAGCTCTCTTGCCACCTTCAGATCAGGTAAGAAGTCTCTCCTCCTTTCTCTCTTTTTTCCTTTAGAGAACAGCCTCTCTCTCTTTTCCTTTAAATCCCTCTTCTTCTAGGTAGAGAAAAGGAGACAAATGTCTCCCTCTTTCTCTTTCTTTTCCTTTAAATCTTTCTCGTTCTAGTAGAAAAAAAGAGATGCTCTTTATCCATATAGAGCCAAAAGAGACAAGTCTCTCCCTCTTGCTCAAAAACTCTGACTTCGGTCATGGAGTCGGGAAGACAAGACTCTTCCCTTGGTGTCTCGTCAATTGCAGGGACACCTGCCTTGATCACTCACGTTACAGTCCAGGAATCAGTCAGGGATGCCTACTGAATGAACGAATAAATTTACTTTCGGTCAAAGAAAGAAAAGAATTTGAGGGTAAAAAATAAGAGACAAGGTTTTGCTCTGTTGTTCAGGCTGGAGTATAGTGGCATGATCATGACTCACTGTAGCCTCAAATTCCTGGGCTCAGGCAATCCTCTCACTTCAGCCTCCTAAACAGCTGGGACTACAGGTGTACACCACCATGCCCAGCTAATTTTTTAATCTTTTTATAGAGATGAAGTTTTACTATATTGCCCAGGCTGGTCTTGAACTCCTAGGCTCAAATGATCCTCCCTCCACAGTCTTCCAAAGTGCTAGGATTATAGGCATAAGCCACTGTGGCTGGCCTGGTTCTTTTATGTTTTGTTGTTGTTGTTGTTGTTATTTGTTTTTTGAGACAGAGTCTTACTCTGTTGTCCAGACTGGAGTGCAGTTGCGTGGCTCACCATAACCTCTGCCTCCCCGGTTCAAGCAATTCTTCTGCATCAGTCTCACAAGTAGCTGAGACTATAGTCTTGCGCCACCATGCCCAGCTAATTTTTGTATTTTTAGTAGAGATAGGGTTTCACCATATTGGCCAGGCTGGTCTCAAACTCCTGACCTTGGGATCTGCCTGCCTTGGCCTCCCAAAGTGTGGGGATTTCAGGCATTGGCCATTGCGCCCGTCCCTTTCTGTTTGTTTGTGTATGGAGACAAGGCTTCACTATGTTGCCCAGACTGGTTTCAAACTCCTGAGCTCAAACAATCTATCTGCCTCAGCCTTCCAAAATACTAAGATTACAGGTGTGAGCCACTGCACCTGGCCTGGCTCTTTTATTTATTTATTTATATTTATTTATTATTATTTTTTGAGACAGAGTCTCACTCTGTCGCCGAGGCTGGAATACAGCGACCCCATTTCAGATCCCTGCAAGCTCCGACTCCGGGGTTCAAGCAATTGTCCTGCCTCAGCTTCCTGAATAGCTGGGATTATAGGCACACGCCATCACACCCAGTTAATTTTTTGTATTTTAAGTAGAGACGGGGTTTCATCATGTTGCCAGGCTGGTCTCGAACTCCTGACCTCAGGTGATCTGCCTGCCTTGGCCTCCCAAAGTGCTGGGATTACAGGCATGAGCCACTGTGCCCAGCCTATTTTATTTATTTTTTTGAGACTGAATCTTGGTCTGTTGCCCAGGCTGGAGTGCAGTGGTACGATATTGGCCCACTGCAATCTCCGCCTGGGTTCAAGCAGTTCTCTTGCCCAGCCTCCCAGGGCATGTGCCACCACAACTGGCTAATTTTTTTTTTTTTTTTTTTCTTGAGACGGAGTCTCGCTCTTGTTACCCAGGCTGGAGTGCAATGGCGCGATCTCGGCTCACCGCAACCTCTGCCTCCTGGGCTCAGGCAATTCTCCGGCCTCAGCCTCCTGAGTAGCTGGGATTACAGGCACGTGCCACCATGCCCAGCTAATTTTTTGTATTTTTAGTAGAGATGGGGTTTCACCATGTTGACCAGGATGGTCTCGATCTCTTGACCTCGTGATCCACCCGCCTCGGCCTCCCAAAGTGCTGGGTTACAGGCTTGAGCCACCGCGCCCGGCTTTTTTTTTTTTTTTTAAGACAGAGTCTTGCTCTGTTGCCAGGCTGGAGTGCAGTGGCGCAATCTCAGCTCACTGCAACCTCTGCCTCCCAGGTTCAAGCGATTCTCCTGCCTCAGCCTTCTGAGTAGCTGGGGCTACAGGTGCATGCCACCATGCCCAGCTAATTTTTGTATTTTTAGTAGCAACTGGGTTTCACCATGTTGGCCAGGATGGTCTTGAACTCTTGACCTTGTGATCCGCCCGCCTCGGCCTCCCAAAATGCTGGGATTACAGGGGTGAGCCACTGTGCGCGGCCATTTTTGTGTTTTTAGTAGATATGGGGTTTCACCATGTTGGCCAGACTGGTCTCAAACTCCTGATCTCAAGTGATCCACTCTCCTTAACCTACCAAAGGGATGGGATTACAGGCATGAGACACTGTGCCTGGCCCTGATCTGGTTATTTTAAATCATTCTTTTCTTCTCTCTCTTTCCACTTCTTATAAAATCAATATAGTTTTAGCTTGTTTCCCTAGAAAACCAGAGCTGAAGGCAAAGTTTACATGCTAAGGACTTAATGGGAGGTGTAATCTCAGAACAAGAATGAGAGAAAAACAGAAATGAACCAGGGAGGAAGGGAAAGAAAATAACAGGTGGTGTGTCACAGGTCTAGCTATAGCCTCATAAGAAGACAGTTAAGCACTCAGTTACATAGAACTGAGAGGCTATATGAAACCATTATATGTATGGTGTCTAGGGACCATGTTTTAGGGGCAACAAAGGCCAACTATCTGTTGGCTCTTTCCATCTTTCTCATTGGTTACTTTCCTTATACCCAATGAGATATTAACTCCCTGACACTTACAGCTTTTGTTATCTAGCTCCTCCAGGCAGCCTGGGAAGACTGATCCCAATTCTCACAGTAAGTGCTTCAGCTTACTCTGGAAGTGGTAGAAGTGGCAAGTTTCTTTGTGGGACTGGTTAAGTCAGATACAAGTGCCATAGTTGCTGCAGCTCCTGTTATAGCAGGTGCAATAGAGAAAGTACAGAAGTCCGGTCCACACACTTGGTGAGGTTGGGACAGACTACTGCATCAGGAGATGGGACAACAATGATGACTGGGGCTCTCCACTGAGTAAGTGGCTAAGGCCTACAGCAGGTGAGTCCAAGTGAATCTGGAGAGGTACTAAACTTAGAACCCAATATACTAGCTGTTTCAAAACTTAATAAATACTGAAGGGTGCAGAAGCAGTTGCTGAACAAAAAGAAAAAAATAATAAAAATAAATAAATACTGAAGGGAAAGCAAAATAACCTACACTCCCTTTAATCACATGAAACTGGTAATTAGTTTGGTATGTTTCCATCTAGTCTTTTTCCCTATACATACAGGTTTTTCTTTTTTTTTAATTTGAAATGTTTGTCTCTTTTTTTTTTCCTTGAGACAAGGTCTGATTCTGTCACCCAGGCTGGAGTGCAGTGGCACTATTGTGCACAGCTCACTGGGGACACTCAGGCTCAAGTGATCCTCCCACCTCAGCCTCCTGAGTAGTTGGAACCATAGGCACACACCACCATGCCTTGCTTTTTTTTTTGGCAGAGACAGGATTTTGCTATGTTGCCCAGGCTGGACAACAACTCCTGGACTCAAGCAGTCCTCCTGCCTAGGATCCCCAAAGTGCTGGGATTACAGGCTGAGCCACCACGACCACCCAGAATCGGAGTGGGTTTTTTTTTTTTTTTTTTTTTTTTTTTTTGAGACAGAGTTTCATGCTTGTTGCCCAGGCCAGAATTCAATGGTGCAATCTCAGCTCACGGCAACCTCCACCTCCCAGGTTCAAGCAATTCTCCTGCCTCAGCCTCCCAAGTAACTGGGATTACAGGCATGCATCACCATGCCTGACTAATTTTGTATTTTTACTACAGATGGGGTTTCTCCATATTGTTCAGGCTGGTCTCAAACTCCTGACCTAAGGTGATCCACTCACCTTGGCCTCCCAAAGTGCTGGGAATATAGGCGTGAGCAACTGCGCCCTGCCAAGTCTGAGTGTTTTTTTTTGTTTGTTTTTTTTTTTTTTTTTTTTTTTTTGAGACGGAGTTTCGCTCTTGTTACCCAGGCTGGAGTGCAATGGCGCGATCTCGGCTCACCGCAACCTCCGCCTCCTGGGTTCAGGCAATTCTCCTGCCTCAACCTCCTGAGTAGCTGGGATTACAGGCACGCGCCACCATGCCCAGCTAATGTTTTTTGTATTTTTAGTAGAGACGGGGTTTCACCATGTTGACCAGGATGGTCTCGATCTCTTGACCTCGTGATCCACCCGCCTCGGCCTCCCAAAGTGCTGGGATTACAGGCTTGAGCCACCGCGCCCGGCCTAAGTCTGAGTGTTTTTATGAGAATGGCATAATACATTAGACATTTGGTCCACCAGGACATCACTTATTTTGGAGAGACAGGGGATAATGGCAATGGGGAAATGGGAAGAGTGGCACTGGGGGCGCAAAGGTGTGGGGAAAAGCAGAGCCAAACTGAGGTAACTCTGCATCTTGCCCATCCCTGCCAAGGAAAACACATAAATGCAAGATCTCTCCATTCAAACAGCACAGGCGATTTCAAATCTCAGATCTGTCATTTAATTAATACCTGTGTGACTTTGGGAAAATTATAAATAGCTTTAACCTTGCTGAGACTGTCCAATCTGTAAAACAGATCACAAATACTTTGCTCACAGGTTTATGGCGTGCTGGTAATATCTATATTTTCATCTGGATGGCAGTTACATTGCAAAAAATAATAATAGAACTGTATACATTTAAGATTTGTACATTTTCTTTCTTCCTGGATGTAGAATAGAAAAAAAAAAAAAAGATTTGTGTATTTTCTGTATGTATGCTATACTACCATTTTAAAAGGCTTGTACAGAATAAAATAATATTCCTTTTCCAGGGTTATTGTGAAGATTCAATAAGATCATATTAAGTGTCAAGCACAGGGCCTAGCACATAACGTGCTGCACGGGTCCATGGTCCAGACAGAAGGGGGACCCAGGCACTTTCCAGAGTCTGGATCTGTAGACCCGACTCTTCTCTATTCTGGCCAACCTTTGGGTTGCAGCTGCTCTCTGGGCCTCAGTTTGCTTAAACTAAATGTAACGGGGCCAACTGAGGTGAACTTTGGGAATCCAGCCAACATGACTTTAGGGAGAGTATGGAGCCAGGGATGGCATTGTGAATCCGGAGGTCGGACGCCAGAACCTGCAACGTGGCATCTGCGACTCTACTTCCCCCGGAAAAGCTCTAGCAATTGCGCCCAGGCGCGCGGTGCAATGTGGGCCAGCAGGAGGCGCGGCTGGCCTCGCCCCCTGGACCGCCCGCGAGGCCTGCGTCCTCTGCCTCATTACGCTCAGAAGTTCTCCAGACCCACGCGGCGGAGTGAGTGACCCTGTTCTGGCCAGTTCGATCTCGAGGATCCAGAGGTGAAGACGGCACTACCTCGCCGCTCTGGCTTCCATCCGCTTCAGGTCCTTCCTCTGGAGGCGGGGAAGGAGGTACACTCTGCGAGCGATCCTTGATGCCCGCCCCCTGCCCCTCCCTCCGGGTGGAGCTGCCTCATCACCGCCAGACTTAAGCTGAGGCCTGTTGGCTCTCTGGCAGGGTGTAGAACTGAACCCAGGCCACACTATCCTGTTCACGCTCTGTGCTTGTGCCAAGGTGAGTTTCTCCTGCTGCTAGCTCATCTTTCTCCTGGAGGAGATAGCCTCGATCCTTTACTGCTGAGATGTCAGCCCGTGGGGTTGAGCGGAGAGCGCAAGGCACTGGAGGGGACGAGAGTTGGTTTCGGATTTGAGCTCCTGTTTTTCTCTGTATGATCTTGGCTAACTTATCAGTTTCTCTGAACCTGTTTCCTCAGCGATAAAATAAGTTCCTACATTAGAGCTGTAGCAAGAACTGAGATAAAGCTTTGAAGGCGCACAGCGCATACTAGGTGATCTGTAAGTTTTTTTTTTTTTTTTTTTTTTTTTTTTCTTCGAGACGGAGTTTCACTCTTGTTACCCAGGCTGGAGTGCAATGGCGCGATCTCGGCTCACCGCAACCTCCGCCTCCTGGGTTCAGGCAATTCTCCTGCCTCAGCCTCCTGAGCAGCTGGGACTACAGGCACGCACCGCCATGCCCAGCTAATTTTTTGTATTTTTAGTAGAGACGGGGTTTCACCATGTTGACCAGGATGGTCTCGATCTCTTGACCTCGTGATCCACCCGCCTCGGCCTCCCAAAGTGCTGGGATTACAGGCTTGAGCCACCGCGCCCGGCCCGATCTGTAAGTTTTAACTGCCATCTTTTTGTTTGCTCACCTACGTCCTTTTTCCAGACGCTCGGGCTTTCTTATGCAGGTGCAGGGATGCTTCTCGGAAGTGGTGAGAAGTGAGGATAAAATTGCCTTGGGTCTGGGAAACTCCGCCATGTTATTCTGTTGCCCCAGAACTCTGTTAAAGTGAGACACTGATCTGAACCTTCCCTGGATGAGGCTACTTTTAATTAACTCTTCCCCTTCAGATCGTTCATACTCAGGGCTGCAGGTCTGTTACTTTTCCAAGGTCTGTTTCCTTATCTGTAATAAAGGAGCAATCTCAGTATGATTCTATCAGGTCCACTGGGATTTTTTGCTGAATATAGTAAAGTGCTTTTATATTCTCCAATAGGATTATTTCCAGGTTTTCCAAGAAGTAAAGGAAGATGGTGACAGAGGCAGTGACTTCCTCAAATGTCCTTCCAGCTGGTCAAACTCCACCTGTCAAGATCTCTCCCCTGTTAGCCGTGTGTGTGTATGTGTGTGTGTGTGTGTACATTGTATGTATGTATGTTTGTATGGGACAGATACTCTAGGAGTGAGGGGTTCAGGCAGATGACAGCTCAGACCTCAAGGAGTAGCCAGGTTTGTGGAGTAAATTTATATATAAACAGAAAAATGCAGTGATATGCACATGCTATCAGTACATGGAGGTAGCCATCCATTTATTTATTTTCTTTTCAGAGATGGATGGGGGTTTCTTGCTCTGTTGCCCAGGCTGGAGTGTACTGGTGGAATCCTTGCTCATTGCAGCTTCAAACTTCCAGGCTCAAGTGATCTTGCCATCTCAGCCTCCCTTTGGACTAGAAGCACATGCCACTGTGCCCAGTTAATTTTTAAAAATTAAAAAAAAAAAAAAAATCTGCCTAGCAAGCAGACTCAAAAATTTTTTTTTTTTTTTTTTTTTGTAGAGACAGTTTCTCCCTTTGTTGCCCAGGTTTCAAGTGATTCTCCTGCCTCAGCCTGCCCAGGTGCTGAGATTACATGTATAAGCCACTGCACCTGGAAAGGAGCCAGAAATGTAAAGTGCTAGCTCAAGGATGAGCAGTAGTTAGCCAGGCAAAGGTAGGGTTTGGGGAAGGAAAGTGTGCAGATGCCTAGAGTCAGGTAAGTGGTGCAACCCTGTTGAGTGTTCAGAGTCTGGAATACAGTCTGACATTAGGAGGTAGTGAAATGAGAAAGATAGGACCCAGGTTTTGAGGAGCCTGGACTTTATCCTGAATATACGGGAGAACTCCTAGAAGGGTTTGAGACTGGGAGTCACATGGTTGGATCTGGTGATGGACTGTGGGAAGAGGGACCACATTGGAAGCCAAGATCTGTGGTTTAAGTAAACAGTAATGGTCAGCTGGGCACAGTGGGTCATGCCTGTAATCCTACCATTTTGGGAGGCGGAGGCAGGCAGATCACCTGAGGTCAGGAGTTCCAGACTAGCCTGGCCAACATGGCAAAACCCTGTCTCTACTAAAAATACAAAAAGCAGCTGGGTGTGGTTGCACACACCTGTAATCCCAGCTACTCAGGAGTCTGAGGCAGGAGAATCACTTGAACCCAGGAGGCAGAGGTTGCAGTGAGCCG
>NW_022437002.1:17608214-17619822 GCF_009761245.1 Sapajus apella
AAAAAAAAAAAATACAGTATATGCTGGGCCTAGTGGCTCACACCTATGATTCCAGCACTTTGGGAGGCCAAGGCAGGTGGATCACCTGAGGTCGGGAGTTCGAGACCAGACTGACCAACATGGAGAAACCCCATCTCTACTAAAAATACAAAATTAGCTGGACCTGATGGCACATGCCTGTAATCCCAGCTACATGGGAGGCTGAGGCAGGAGAATCACTTCAACTGGGAACTAGAGGTTGCTGTGAGCCGATATCATGCCATTGCACTCCAGCCTGAGCAACAAGGCAAAATTCTTGTCTAAAAAAAAAAAAAAAAAAAATACAGTATAACACCTATTTTCCTAGCATTTAGCATTTATACTGTATTAGGAATTATACGTATTCTAGAGATGATTTAAAATATACAGGAACACGTACTTGGGTTATATGCAAATACTGTCCCATTTTATATGAGGGACCGGAGTATCCCAGGATCTTGATATCCAAAAGGGTCCTGGAACCAATCTCCTGTGGATACCACAGGATGAGTATACAGAAAGAAGAGCATGGGTTAGGCCTTGTGCAAGGTGCTTTGGATATAGTATCTCTTGAAATATCAGAACTAAGCGTCAAGCAGCCTTAACTGTTTCCTCCACACTCTGCTACTGGATTTGATGAGTACAGTGTTGGACATGGTGAATCTCAGGTGCCTATGGAACATACTAGTGGAGAAGTCCAGAGGGCATTGAATATACAGAACTGGGGTGTGAAGAATCAAGGCTTAAGGTGATAATTGAAGACACAAATTGCCTGAACCTAGGAGGGGGAGATTGCAGTGAGCTGAGATCATGCCACTGCACTCCAGCCTGGTGACAGAGCGAGACTCTGTCTCAAAAAATAATAATAATAAAACCACAAAAATTAGCTGGTTGTAGTGGCGCGCGCCTGCCATCCCAGCTACTTGGGATGCTGAGGCAGGAGAATCGCCTGAACCTGGGAGTGGGAGGTTGCAGTAAGCCGAGATCACGCCATTGCACTCCAGCCTGGGCAACAAGTGAAACTCCATCTCAAAACAAAAAGATAACATTAGAGTTTCTGAATGCTGCCAGAGGTCCAGGTAGGCAGTTCATGACAAGCTCAGAGTCTGGAATCTGTTAATGCATGGCTAGTCTGGAAAGCAGTTGTATTAAGCAGAAGATGAGGAAGTCAAGAGCTGGCTGAGGATGACTTTCTGTCCTAGAGAAAAACATTTATGTTGCACCCTCATTCTTTGGGAGCTCTTGTTCTTTGCAGATCTCCTCCCACCTCTTTTACCCCTGTCCCTCAAGCCTCATCCCTTTTGGTGTTCAGTTTCACCAGCAAAAGAAAGGGAAAAGCAAGATTCAGGTTTCTTCTTCCTTTTCCCCTTCAGCCAGGGTGTTGTTCAAGCTCCCACCCCAGGTGTAATTTCAGAGCCTTCTCATGTGTGCTGGGTAATCTGCAAGAGGCCAACAGGTCATTGGGCGTTAAGCCCAGGAAACCGGCCTTAGACTCTGGTGGCAGCAGGCCACCAGGTTCCTCTTGTCAACTCCAGACTTGCTTGCTTGATTCCTTAGAAATTTGTGTCCCTGGCCGGGCACAGTGGCTCATGCCTGTAATCCCAGCACTTTGGGAGGCTGAGGCGGGTGGATCACCTGAGGTCAGGAGTTCGAGACCAGCCTGGCCAACATGGAGAAACCCTGTCTCTAAAAAAAGAAAAGAAAAGAAATTTGTGTCCCTGAGAAGTTTGATTATAAAGAGATGCTCAGATTGAACAGTTTTGATTTTGTTTTAGCAGAAAAGAGTGGTTTCCAATGAAGTTATACTAGACCGTGAAATTCTTGGCTGGGTGCAGTGGCTCACGCCTATAATCCCAGCACTTCGGGAGATGGAGGCAGGCAGATCACCTGAGGTTGGGAGTTCGAGCCCAGCCTGACCAACATGGAGAAACCTTGTCTCTACTAAAAATACAAAATGAGCCTGGTGTGGTAGCACATGCCTGTAATCGCAGCTACTTGGGAGGCTGAGGCAGGAGAATCACTTGACCCAGGAGGCGGAGGTTGCGGTGAGCTGAGATCCTGCCACTGCACTCCAGCCTGGGCAACAATAGCCTAACAACATCTCAAAAAAAAAAAAAAATTATTGGGTCAGAAGTATTAGGAAAGACAGTGTTGGTGTATTGGCTTTACTCACAACTTGGCTTTTTTTTTTCTTTTCTTTCTTTTTTTTTTTTTTTTTGAGATGGAGTCTCACTCTGTAGCCCAGGCTGTAGCGCAGTGGTGTGATCTCAGCTCACTGCAACCTCTGCCTTCTGGGCTCAAGCAATTCTCCTGCCTCAGCCTCCCAAGTAGCTGGGATTACAGGCACGTACCACCACGCCTGGCTAATTTTGGTATTTTTTTTTTTTTTTTTTTTTGAGACAGAGTTTCGCTCTTGTTACCCAGGCTGGAGTGCAATGGCGCGATCTCGGCTCACCGCAACCTCCGCCTCCTGGGTTCAGGCAATTCTCCTGCCTCAGCCTCCTGAGCAGCTGGGATTACAGGCACGCGCCACCATGCCCAGCTAATTGTTTGTAGTTTTAGTAGAGACGGGGTTTCACCATGTTGACCAGGATGGTCTCGATCTCTTGACCTCGTGATCCACCCGCCTCAGCCTCCCAAAGTGCTGGGATTACAGGCGTGAGCCACCGCGCCCGGCCTAATTTTGGTATTTTTAGTAGAGATGGGGTTTCACTATGTTGGCTAGACTGGTCTCGAACTCCTGACCTCAAGTGATCCACCCGCCTCAGCCTCCCACAGTGCTGGGATTACAGACATGAGCCACTGTGTCCAGATTTAACTTGTCTTCTTTGAGACAGGGTCTCGCTCTGTCGCCCAGACTGGAGTGCAGTGGCATGATCTCAGCTCACTGCAGCCTCCACCTCCTGGGTTTGGGTGATTCTCTGGCCTCAGGCTCCTGAGTAGCAGCTGGGATTACAGATGAGCACCACCACAACTGGCTGATTTTTTTTTTTTTTTTTTTTTTGAGACGGAGCTTTGCTCTTTTACCCAAACTGGAGTGCAGTGATGCGATCTCGGCTCACTGCAACCTCCACCTTCCAGGTTCTAGCAATTCTCCTGCCTCAGCCTCCCGAGTAGCTGGGACTACAGGCATATGCCACCATGCACCCGGCTAGTTTTTGTGTTTTTATTAGAGATGGGGTTTTACCATATTAGTCAGGCTGGTCTCAAACTCCTGACTTCGTGATCCGCCCGCCTCGGCCTCCCAGAATGCTGGGATTACAGGCATGAGCCACCCCGCCCGGCCACAACTTGTCTTATTACTTGCTCTATCCTGTATCCTTTTAGAAACTAGAAACTAAGATTATATTTATAAAGATATTATTGGCAATTAAATCAATCCCAAGAATGATATTCATGGTGCTGATGAGATCAAGGGAAAAGGTTGTATCTATCTTATTGGCTGTTGGTGTGAACATTTTCTCTCTCTTTCACTTGGATAACTCCGGTTTATTTATTCTTTAGGACTTGACTCAGGAAGAAACGGCTTCCAAGAAGCCATCCTAGCAAGGTTACTCTTTTCTTGCCATCTTTGTGCAGCTTTTGTGCAGAATTTGATCAAATCTCTTAATCACAATGTACTAATATCATCTGTTCCCATTACAAGACCATAAACTGAAAGAAGGCAGGGACCCTATTTAAATATGTTTGTCTCGGCCAGGCGCGGTGGCTCACGCCTGTAATCTCAGCACTTTGGGAGGCCGAGGCGGGTGGATCACGAGGTCAAGAGATCGAGACCATCCTGGTCAACATGGTGAAACCCCGTCTCTACTAAAAATACAAAAAATTAGCTGGGCATGGTGGCGCGTGCCTGTAATCCCAGCTACTCAGGAGGCTGAGGCAGGAGAATTGCCTGAACCCAGGAGGCGGAGGTTGCGGTGAGCCGAGATCGCGCCATTGCACTCCACCCTGGGTAACAAGAGTGAAACTCTGTCTCAAAAAAAAAAATAAAAAATAAATAAATAAATAAATAAATAAATATGTTTGTCTCTTGGGTTCAGCACAAAATTGGAACATTCAATTTACTGACTAAATCAGCATTTTTGGGCCATTTGGAGACTTCTTATTTTCATAACTTTCCAGAGGGGGAGGCTCTAGTTACCTGCTTTGTTTGGTTGGAAATTTACTTGTATCGGCCGGGCGTGGTGGCTCACGCCTGTAATCCAAGCACTTAGGAGGCCAAGGCGGGCGAATCACTCGTGGTCAGGAATTCAAGACCAGCCTGACCAACATGGTGAAACCCCGTCTTTATAAAAAAAAAAAAAAAAAAAGGAAATTTACTTGTATCTAATTTGTCATTTTTCTGCTATACTGAAGTCATGTATATAGTTTCTCCTTCCTGGAAAGACTTCTTCTTCTTGACTGTTGGGAATTCTTAAAAGCCAATGTCAATATTTCTTTGTCCTTGCCCTTTTCTGTAGCATATCATACATGTTTCTATTGTGAGGCATAGTGCATATCTTTCTTTTTTTTTTTGTGACGGAGTTTTGCTCTTGTTACCCAGGCTGGAGTGCAATGGCGCGATCTTGGCTCACCGCAACCTCCGCCTCCTGGGTTCAAGCAATTCTCCTGCCTCAGCCTCCTGAGTAGCTGGGACTACAGGCACGCGCCACCATGCCCAGCTAATTTTTTGTAGTTTTAGTAGAGACGGGGTTTCACCATGTTGACCAGGATGGTCTCGATCTCTTGACCTCGTGATCCACCCGCCTCGGCCTCCCAAAGTGCTGGGATTACAGGCTTGAGCCACCGCGCCCGGCCTAGTGCATATCTTTCTATAGGTTTGTGTTTATTTGCCTTTTCTCCATTAGCTCCTCCTTAGATCCTTGGTTTTGCCACTTCTTAGCTGTAGATTTGGAGTGAATAACTTCAGCTTCACTTTTTTTTTTTTTTTTTGAGTTGGAGTGTCACTCTGACACCCAGGCTGGAGTATGATGGCACAATCTTGGCTCACTGCAACCTCCGCCTCGCATGTTCAAACAATTCTCCCACCTCAGCCTCCAGAATAGCGGGGAGTATAGGTGCACACCACTACACCCAGTTAATTTTTGTATTTTTTGGTAGAAACAGTTTCACCATGTTGGCCAGGCTGGTCTCGAACTCCTAACTTCGAGTGATCTGTCTGCCTCGGCCTCCCTACATGCTGGTATTACAGGCATTTGCCACTGCACCCGGCCTAACTTCACTTCTTTGAGTCTATTTTCTCATCTAAAAAATTAAAGATCTGGACATGGTGGCTCATACCTGTAATCCGAGAGACTCAGGGTGCTGAAGTGCGTGGATAGCTTAAGGCCAGAAGTTCAAGACTAGCCTAGGCAACCTAGCCATACCCCATCTCTAAAATAATTTTAAAACATCCAATTGGCTGGGCTCGGGGGCTCACACCTGTAATCCTAGCACTTTGGGGGGCCAAGGCAGGTGGATTGCCTGAGTTCAGGAGTTCAAGACCAGCCTGGACAACATGGTGAAACCCTATCTGTACTAAAATAGAAAAAATTAGCTGGGCGTAGAGGCATGCACCTGTAGTCCCAGCTACTGGGGAGGCTGAGGAAGGAGAATTGCTAGAATCGGGGAAGTGGAGCTTGCAGTGAGCCGAGATTGTGACACTGCACACTCCAGCCTGGGCAACAGAGTGAGACTCCATCTCTAAAAAAAAAAAAAAGGGCCGGGCGCGGTGGCTCAAGCCTGTAATCCCAGCACTTTGGGAGGCCAAGGCGGGTGGATCACGAGGTCAAGAGATCGAGACCATCCTGGTCAACATGGTGAAACCCTGTCTCTACTAAAAATACAAAAAAAAAAAAATTAGCTGGGCATGGTGGTGCGTGCCTGTAATCCCAGCTACTCAGGAGGCTGAGGCAGGAGAATTGCCTGAACCCGGGAGGCGGAGGTTGCGGTGAGCCCAGATCGCGCCATTGCACTCCAGCCTGGGTAACAAGAGCGAAACTCCGTCTCAAAAAAAAAAAATCCAGTTTTGGTGGCATCGGCATATAGTCCCAGCTACCTGGAAGGCTGAGGCAGGAATATCACTTGAGTTTAGGAGTTCAAGGCTGCAATGAGCCATGATCACACCATTCTACTCCAACCTAGGAGACAGAAAAAGACCCTGACTCTAGAACAGAAGATATACCTTCCTTGTAGGAGCCCATTCAGACCTACCAGCAGGGCTGATCAGACCTCTGTGAGGGGTACTTAGAGAATCTCTGTAGTTCTGACAACCTCCTGGGTACATTCATTTCATTCTGAGAGAAGTCGTCCCTTCCTGGGCCTATTCAGTTACCTGATCTCACTTTCTTTCTTTCTTTCTTTCTTTTTTTTTTTTTTTAGACGGAGTTTCGCTCTTGTTACCCAGGCTGGAGTGCAATGACGCGATCTCGGCTCACCGCAACCTCCGCCTCCTGGGTTCAGGCAATTCTCCTGCCTCAGCCTCCTGAGTGGCTGGGATTACAGGCACGTGCCACCATGCCCAGCTGATTTTTTGTAGTTTTTAGTAGAAACAGGGTTTCACCGTTTTGACCATGATGGTCTCGATCTCTTGACCTCGTGATCCACCCGCCTCGGCCTCCCAAAGTGCTGGGATTACAGGCTTGAGCCACCGCGCCCGGCCCAATTTTATATATTTTTAGTAGAGATGGGGTTTCTCCCTGTTGGTCAGGCTGGTCTCAAACTCCTGAGCTCAGGTGATCTGCCCACCTCGGCTTCCCAGGTGCTGGGATTACAGGCGTGATCCACCACGGCTGCCCTGATAGTACAGGTCTTTAACAGAGATCTTTAGCTTGGCACAAAGAAGGGCAGCCAGGCTGGTGGTCTGGTTAGTGTTTGTCCAGGAGTTACTGGCCATGGTTGGTTTTGGGCACCCTGTCTCTACTGTCTTTGCTCACAGGCACATATATAACCACGTGTTTGTCCTCCACATCTGTCCCCTCTTCCCCACCCCTTCCTGGCCCATGCTTTGCAGTATTCTTTTTGAGACAGAGTCTTACTCTGTTGCCCAGGCTGGAGTGCAGTGACGTGATCTTGGCTCACTGCAACCTCCGCCTCCCGGGTTCAAGCGATTCTTGTGCTTCAGCCTCCCCAGTATCTTGGACTACAGGTGTGTGCCACCATGCCCAGCTAATTTTTGTATTTTTAGTAGAGATGGGGTTTCACCATGTTGGCCCAGCTGGTCTTGAACTCTTGACCTCAGGTGATCTGCCTGCCTCAGCCTCCCAAAGTGCTGGGATTACAGGTGTGAGCCACTGCACCTGGCTGCTTTGCAGTATTCTTGAGAGTGGATATCTGAGACCTGAACAACAGCACTAATCCCTACACCATTCTCTTCCCATCTGTGTTTCAGAGGGCAATGGCAGTTTCCTGTGTTCTCCTGCACACTGGGCAGAAGATGCCCCTGATTGGTCTGGGTACCTGGAAGAGTGAGCCTGGTCAGGTGAGGGATGGGAGAAGAAAAGAAAAACTTGTGAAGCCTCTGCCTGCATTTTTCTAGCAGCTCCAGCTCCATACTGCCCTTCCAGTAGGGATGAGCCTGGAGAGCAATGGGAAGAGATAACAGAAGGGTACAGTTATACACCCTGGACTTCTCCAGCTGACTCAGAGTGGGCTGAGGGGTCCAGCAGAGCCAGGGCCATCGGAAGGACATCTTTCTCTAACTGGATCTGCACTGAGTGCTGTGGCAGACATGGGGCCCCTCTGTGACCATTCCTGGGCTATGACCCCTAATATGGCAGTTATCACCCTGTGCTGTGATCATGTCTCCTCTCCCACATGGGGCTTTTTGAGGGCTGGGCCTTTCCGTACTGCTCAGTCCAGAATTAGGCACAAAGCAGATGTCAAGATTTGAAGAACTAGGTGAATTGTATAAACCAAAGGTCAGGAAGCTTTTTTTTTTTTCTTCTTGAGACAGGGTCTCGCTCTGTCACCCAGGCTGGAGTTCAGTGGCATAATCTTGGCTCGTGGCAGCCTTGACCTCCTGAACTCAAGTGATCCTCCCACCTCAGCCTCCCAAGTGCTGGAACTACAGGCATGTGCCACTATGCCTAGCTATTTTTTGTATTTTTAGTAGAGTCAGAGTTTCGCCATATTGGCCAGGCTGGTCTCGAACTCCTGACCTTGTGATTCACCTGCCTCGGCCTCCCAAAGTGCTGGGATTACAGGTGTGAGCCACCGCACCCAGCCAGCAAATTTTTTTTTTTTTTTTGAGACTGAGTCTAACTCTGTTGCCCAGGCTGGAGTGCAGTGGTGTGATCTCCACTCACTGCAACCTCCACCTCCTGGGTTCAAGTGATCTTGTGCCTCAGTGTCCCAAGTAGCTGGGACTACAGGCATGAGCCACCACGCCTGGCTAATTTTTGTATTTTTAGTAGAGACGGGGTTTCACCATGTTGACAAGGCTAGTCTCGAACTCTTGACCTCAGGTGATTTATCTGCTTTGGGCTCCCAAAGTGCTGGGATTACAGGGCTGAGTCACCTCCCCTGGCCACTAACTTTTTTTTAAAGAAAAAGATGGGGTCGAGTGTGGTGGCTGATGCCTGTAATCCCAGCACTTTGGGAGGCTGAGGCAGGAAGATGGCTTGAGCTCAGGAATTTGAGATCTGACTGGGCAATATATTGAGACCCTGTCTTTACAAAAATTTAAACAATGAGAACCTGACTGTGGTTCCAACTACTTGAGAGGGCTGAGTTAGGAGGATTGCTTAAGTCTGGGAAGTCAAGGCTGCAGTGACCTATGATCATGCCACTGTACTCTAGCCTTGGCAACAGAGCGAGACCATCTTAAAAAAAAAAAAAAAAAGTGGTCTGGGCACAGTGGCTCACATCTGTAATCCCAGCACTTTGGGAGGCAGAGGCAGGTGGATCACAAGGTCAGGAGTTCAAGACCAGCCTGGCCAACATAGTGAAACCCCGTCTCTACTAAAAATACAAAATATCCTGGTGTGTTGGCGTGCACCCATAATCCCAGCTACTCGGGAGACTGAGGCAGGAGAATCACTTGAACCCAGAAGGCAGAGGTTGCAATGAGCCGATATCACACCACTACACTCCAGCTTGGACAACAGAGCAAGATTCTGTCTTGTAAAAAAAAAAAAAAAAGGTAAACTGGGCACAGTGGTTCACACCTGTAATCTCAGCACTTTGGGAAGCCAAGGCGGGTGGATCACCTGAGGTCAGGAGTTTGAGATCAGCATGGCCAACATGTTGAAACCCTGTCTCTAATAAAAAAATTAGCCGGGTGTGGTGGCAGGTGTCTGTAATCCCAGCTACTTGGGAGGCTGAGGCAGGAGAGTTGCTTGAGCCTAGGAGGCAGAGGTTGCAGTGAGCTAAGACCGTTCCACCGTACTCCAGCATGGGCAATAAAGCAAGACTCCATATAAAAAAAAAGTTTAAAAAGTTAAAAAAACAAGATGGTTAATACTTTTGATTCTATTAGACAAATTACAGATGGAGGTGATTATATACTCAACTTTTTTTTTTTTTTTTTTTTTTTTTGGGACGGAGTTTCACCCATGTTACCCAGGCTGGAGTGCAATGGCGCGATCTCGGCTCACTGCAACCTCCGCCTCCTGGGTTCAGGCAATTCTCCTGCCTCAGCCTCCTGAGTAGCTGGGATTACAGGCACGCACCACCATGCCCAGCTAATTTTTTGTATTTTTAGTAGAGACGGGGTTTCACCATGTTTACCAGGATGGTCTTGATCTCTTGACCTCGTGATCCACCCGCCTCGGCCTCCCAAAGTGCTGGGATTACAGGCTTAAGCCACCGCGCCCAGCTATACTCAACCTTTTAATAAGTAACAACTTCAAAATATAAAATGTAGTTCTTAACTCAAGGGCTGTTAAAAAAACGTTGATAATTGACTGACTCCTGGTGTAGACCTTTTTAGCTGAAGGGAGTCTGGGAGTGTAGACCTGCGTTCTTCTTTCTTTTTTCTTTTTTTGAGATGGAGTCTCACTCTATAGCCCAGGCTGGAGCACAGTTGTGCAATCTTGGCTCACTACAACCTCCGCCTCCCAGGTTCAAGTGATTCTCCTGCCTCAGCCTCCCTAGTACAGTAGCTGGGACTACAGGCACGTGACACCACACCTGGCTAATTTATTGTATTTTTATTAGGGATGGGGTTTCACCATGTTAGCCAGGATGGTCTTGATCTCCTGACCTTGTGATCTGCCCGCCTTGGCCTCTCAAAGTGCTGTGATTACAGGCGTGAGCCATCACATCCTGTTGTAGACCTGCTTTCTTAGCATGGATGTAGCTATGAGATATGGCTCCTGCCTGGAATGGGGCATTTCCCCAGGGCTTTTTCCTTCTTCCTTGGAAATCTTGAGTCAGAGTGAAGAGAAGCTAGGGAATTAAGTTTGAGAGAAGCCCCAGCAGAGAACAGAATACAGAAACTGGTATTTGTGGTGTGCTTGGATGACATGTGCCTTTTTTCCCTTTTGCTTTCTTTCCTATAGCTGCCTAGGAGCCTGCAGTCAGGGTCCCTGTGCTTCAGGCAGGCACTTGACACAGCCTGGGATAAGTCTAGGAGCTAGGTCAAGGCAGGGGTGGGAGCCAGAGCCAGGGCCAAGGTGGGGCATGGAACAGCAGGGGTTAGATGTTAAGGGAAGTACATCTGCACCCAGGTGGGGATGTTGAATGCTATGCCAGGCACCCACAACAAGAGCTTTGGGTTCTTTAGTTTTGCTGCTGAAGCCATGTTTCCAGTCTGGATTTTAGCAAAATTAACTGACCTATCATTCTACCTGATGCCTGTTTTCTTCTCTCTCATTAGGGGGTTCTGGGTCCAGCTTCCAGCCCATTTATCTGCCTTCCTTAATCTTTTCCCCCTTCTCACTCCCTTGCTGGCCTGAGCTCCCAGAACTCCCAGAGTCTGTCTACATGACTCCCTGAGGGTCTTTCCCTGTATGGCCTTGGCCTAGGAATTTTTTTCTTAAGTTTCTCTAACCAACTCCTTAGAACTTAGAACTCATTTCCATGTTCTATACTTCTTTTTTTTTTTTTTTTTGAGACAGAGTCTCGCTCTGTTGTCCAGGCTGGAGTGCAATAGTGTGATCTCAGCTTACTGCAACTTCAGCCTTCTAGGTTCAAGCAATTCTCCTGCCTCGGCCTCCTGAGTGAGTAGCTGGCATTACAGGCGTGTGCCACCATGCTCAGCTAATTTTTGTATTTTTAGTTGAGATGGGGTTGCACCATACTGGTCAGGCTGATCTTGAACTCCTGACCTTGTGATCTGCCTGCCTCAGCCCCCCAAAGTGCTAGGATTACAAGTATGAGCCACAGCGCCTGGCCTATACTTCTTTTTTTCTGTCTATTTATCCATCTGTCTTCTGATTGAATTTTTTTTTTAATTTTTTAAAAAATTTTTGTTTTTTGTTTGTTTGTTTGAGACAAAGTCTCACTCTTGTCCCCCAGGCTGGAGTGCAATGGCATGATCTCGGCTCACTGTAACCTCCACCTCCCGAGTTCAAATGATTCTCCTGCCTCAACCTCATGAGTAGCTGGGATTACAGGTGCCTGCCACCATGCCTAATTTTTGCTTTTTTTTTTTTTTTTTTTTTTTTTT
>NW_022437002.1:17619922-17628847 GCF_009761245.1 Sapajus apella
GAGTTTCACTCTTGTTACCCAGGCTGGAGTGCAATGGCGCGATCTCAGCTCACCGCAACCTCCGCCTCCTGGGTTCAGGCAATTCTCCTGCCCCAGCCTCCTGAGTAGCTGGGATTACAGGCACGCGCCACCATGCCCAGCTAATTTTTTGTATTTTTAGTAGAGACGGGGTTTCACCATGTTGACCAGGATGGTCTCGATCTCTTGACCTCGTGATCCACCCGCCTCGGCCTCCCAAAGTGCTGGGATTACAGGCTTGAGCCACCGCGCCCGGCCAATTTTTGCATTTTCAATAGAGACAGGGTTTCACCATGTTGGCCAGGCTGGTCTTGAACTTCTGACCTCAGGAGATCCACCTGCCTCTGCCTCCCAAAGTGCTGGGATTATAGGCGTGAGCCACCATGCCTGGCCTTAATTTTTTTTTAAAAAAGAGGTGGAGTCTTGCTATGTTGACCAGGCTGGTCTTGAACTCTTGGCCTCAAGCAGTCTTCCCATGTTGGCCTCCCAAAGTGCTAGAATTACAGGTGTGAGCCACTGTGCTCAGCCTGAAAAAAATATTTACTAAAGCCCTGTTTATGGTAGATGGTGGGAAAATATTATTAGTTTTTGCTAGACATTGCCGAGATGGCTTGGGTAGGAAGGCATCTTAGAGACTGGTTGGGGTAGGGGCAGGGCAAAGGGTTTAGGGCCTCTGAATAGGCTCCTGGTCCCTTAGACTGAAACCATCTTCCTTTTTTTTTTTTTTTCTTTTTTTTTGAAATGGAATTTCGCTCTCATTGCCCAGGCTGGAGTGCAGTGGCATGATCCCAGCTTACTACCACTTCCACCTCTTAGGTTCGAGCAATTCTCTTGCCTCAGCCTCCCAAGTAGCTGGGATTACAGGCGCATGCCACCACACCCAGCTAATTTTGTATTTTTAGTAGAGACAGGGTTTCCCCATGTTGGTCAGGCCGACTTCAATTGGCCAGGCTGGTTTCAAACTCCTGACCTCAGGTGATGTGCCCGCCTCAGCCTCCCAAAGTGCTGGGATTACAGGCATGAACCACCATGTCCAACCCATCTTTCATCTTTCACCTCCACTGCATGGAGTGCCCTGTTATATTTCTGACCCACCTCCTCCGGTACTGACCTTGGGGTGACGACATTAGAATGCTGAAACCAACAAAGCTGAAACCTCTGCTTCTTTGACCTGGCAGGTAAAAGCAGCTATTAAGTATGCCCTTAGTGTAGGCTACCGCCACATTGACTGTGCTGCTATCTACGGCAATGAGCCTGAGATTGGGGAAGCCCTGAAGGAGGACGTGGGACCAGGCAAGGTAAGGACTGGGGTTGTCAAGAGAGGTGGAATAAAAGAATTCAGAAGCTGAAGCTGGGGCTGGGGTCCAGCTGCAGGGAATCTGGCATCAGCTTCCCTCCAGTTCCTCTCTGAGTTGAGGGTGGGTGAGACCAGGTGCTGGTGGCTCTCCTCACTGTGGGCCCTGCACCCTGCACTAGGCAGTGCCTCGGGAGGAGCTGTTTGTGACATCCAAGCTGTGGAACACCAAACACCACCGCAAAGATGTGGAGCCTGCCCTCCGGAAGACTCTGGCTGACCTTCAGCTGGAATATCTGGACCTATACCTGATGCACTGGCCTTATGCCTTCGAGTGAGCCTTCCCAGAGCCTCATCTGGGGAATCAGGGTGGAGCAGGATGGTGTTAGTAACTTACTATAAGTCACAGCAGCAAAGCAGGATAGGAACACTCTTCTCCGTGGCAAGCCGAGGAACTTGACATGGAATCTGAGCCTCTTCTGCTACAGCAGCTTAGTGGAACTATAGGAGTTTAACTCTAGAAAAAGGAAGAGAGCCTCACATGGCATGTACCCTAGGGTGTATGCCTGTAACTCTCCTGCTCCATTTATTCATTCAGGAAAGGTGCTGACCTTTCTGTTGAGCACCTGGAGTTACAGTAATAAGTAAGTCTCAGCAGAGGATGTGAGAAGAGCCCAACATTAGTGCTGTGTCCTGTGCTGGAAAAAGGGCGGAAGGGTGGATAACTCTCTGAGGACGAGTTAAGGAAGACTTCCCAGAGGAGAGGAGATATCTGGGTCTAGGAAGAGGAGGGGGCATAGGCATTACATATAGACTTAACACTTGGGTTACAATCTGTAAGGATGAAAAAGCATGGCTTTTAAAAAATTCTTGCCCTTTTGTCCTCTCTGGGATTGCAGTTTGGGACATAGAGTGGCTGGATGGGAAGTCAGGGCAGAAACCTGGCATTTGTGTCCACACTTAGTGGGGCTGTCTCTCACTCAGGCGGGGAGACAATCCCTTCCCCAAGAATGCTGATGGGACTATACGCTATGACTCCACCCACTACAAGGAGACTTGGAAGGCTCTGGAGGCACTGGTAGCTAAGGGGCTGGTGCGAGCGCTGGGCCTGTCCAACTTCAACAGTCGGCAGATTGATGACATACTCAGTGTGGCTTCCGTGCGTCCAGCTGTCTTGCAGGTAAGGACAGCAAGCAGATGAGTGGTTAAGGGTTGTGTGCTCAAGAGCATGAGTGAGCAAATGATGGATTTGCTTAATGGAGATGGCTAGCAAGTTGTCAGAGTGTTGGTGCAGAAGTCCACTGCATAAAGGTGGGCATTGAAGCACTGGGAGAAAATGAAATTGCTGATGGGAAACAGAAAAGCAGGCTGAGGGGAAGTGGGGACGTGGGGGTCAGCAATAGGGGGCTGGTCCAGACATGCATGTCTGGGATGGAACAGGCAAACTGGGTGTGACTGCTTCATGGTGATGGGTTATTCCTTGGCTCAGGTGGAATGCCACCCATACTTGGCTCAGAATGAGCTAATTGCCCACTGCCAAGAACGTGGCCTGGAGGTAACTGCTTATAGCCCTTTGGGCTCCTCTGATCGTGCATGGCGTGATCCTAATGAACCTGTCCTGCTGGAGGAACCAGTAGTCCTGGCATTGGCTGAAAAGTATGGCCGATCTCCAGCTCAGATCTTGCTCAGGTATGGGGCAGTCTTAGGGTTGGGAGGCAAGGGTTAAGGGATTTCTTATTTCAGTGTCTGGGTGAGGAGGGAGGCCACTCTAGGCATATTCCCCATTTCAATGGGGCTCAGGTGCTCCAGGAGCTTAGGGAAGGCTGGATGGAGAACAAAATGATGTTTATGAATAATGATCCCTTTTCCTCATCTACCTAAATCCCCAACTTAGGTGGCAGGTCCAGCGAAAAGTGATCTGCATCCCCAAAAGTATCACTCCTTCTCGAATCCTTCAGAACATCAAGGTACTTGGAATGGTTCTGTCTTCTTCAGCTCTTTGGGATATTTTCTTGGCCCTGACTCTGCCTGGCTAAAAAGGCAGTGTTGTGGAACCCCAGCTTCTGCTCACAAGACTGGCTTTCCTGAACCGCCCCCCTCCTCCTCAGGTGTTTGACTTCACCTTTAGCCCGGAAGAGATGAAGCAGCTAAATGCCCTGAACAAAAATTGGCGATATATTGTGCCTATGCTTACGGTAAGGACGTATCAGTCCGCTAGACTTGGGGCACGTGAAATTTGGGGTGGGATTCTGGCCCAAGTGTGACCTCAGACTTGCTGGTTGTGAAAGGAACACAATGTTGTGGGTGGGATTGCTATGCTGGTCATAGTGCACTCATTTCTCTTCATTGAGCTCAGGGAAGCAGTATGGCTCAGGGATAAGGCATATAACCTGTGAGTCCCAGTCCTGCTTCTTGATATCTTGTAACCCAGAGCAAGTTACTAAACTTCTCCAAGCCTCAGCTTCCCATATGTAATATAAGCCCGATTCCTGACATATAGTAGATTCTCAGTAAATGATATGAGGAGAGCCCAGAAGGCATTGTTGACCTCGGGCAAGAGGTTGGGTTGGGAGGAAAGTCTGCTGTACTTAGGGAAATAAATGGTTCCTGGCCTCTTGATCTCAGTTGAGACTGCAAACTCTTAGGAGCAGGGGCAGCTACATGTCAGGCTATAGGTTTGGTGCTGGAATGCTGTTGACACTGTGGTCTTCTCTGAGATGGGGATCCAGGCCACTGCCATCTGATACAGTGCTGTACACAGACAAGTTTGTTTAGGAAGATTTGGGGAAGACGCCTGGAGTCTTTGGAATGGTAGCTCCTGTTGATGGAGTAATCTATCTGTCTCTCTTTCCAGGTGGATGGGAAAAGAGTTCCAAGGGATGCAGGGCATCCTCTGTACCCCTTTAATGACCCATACTGAGACCACAGCTTCTTGGCCTTCCTTCCAGCTCTCCAGCTAATGAGGTCCTGCCACAACAGAAAGAGTTAATAAAGCCATGAGAACATCCACATTGCTTGCTTGTCTTTGCTTGGTCAGGCCTGGGATGGAGGCTGCTTCCCCCAGGGATGACAGACCTAGGGCTGCTGGATGTGACCTGCCCTTGAAGCCCAAACATACATGTCACAGGTTCTGAAGGAACCTGTGAGGTGGCTAATTCTGTATCCTTGCATTAGGCAAATTGGGAAGTACCACCATCTAGTGGCAAATCTTAAGTATTGCATGCTTCCGGGGAGTCTTACCAAGAATGCCTCTAATTGGTTACGTCAGGAATGAGCTATCATGGCAATGATTGTCTTTTGGTTTCAAGGCAGTGCTGGACCTGGGCCTTGAGTTCCCATCCCCCTGTCCTGATCAGTGCCTAGGATTAGGAATATGAAGAGTCCAAACAACTTACATTCAGAAGTTAGGGGATCCCAGCTTGCAAAATCACAAAAGGTGGGGATGGGCTTTTTCGGTCAGACACTATAGTCAATGTGCATAAGTGACCTGCAGGAGGCAGAGTCCAGCCCAGACCTTGTCACTCAGCCCTTAAGGCCCATCTTATGCACTTTTTATTAGTGGCCACCAGAGGACACTGAAAACAGGTTGTAGGAAGATTTTTGGCAAATCTCTCTAAACTCCAGTCACACAAAGCTCAGTTTACTTTCCCAAACCATTGCTCCTCATTCAAGAGGTATTTATTGGGTACTTATGGGTTAGGCATGATGCTAGGCCCCAGGGATATAGCTATAACCAAGACATACAAGTCCCTACAGCCTACTTGAGGAGACAGACTAATTGCATAATTAGTTTAATTACAGTTGGAAGAAGTGTTATGAAGAAGTGTAGGGTGAGAAGCCTACTTATTTAATCAGCTAAGATCTGAAGATGAATAGGGATTAACTAGTTAAAGGAGATAAGAGTGGGAACAGCATTTCAGACAAATTGGACAGCTTAGGGAAAAGTCTTGAAACTGGAAGAAGCTGCTAGAAAAACCTAAGGAAGACTTGTATTGACAGCAACTAAAAGTGAGTGAGGGGAACCTGGCAGTACAGGTAATGGCATAAAACAATGCTGGAAGCTAGGCGGGGTGGCTTATGCCTGTAATCCCAGCACTTTAGGAGACCGAGGTGGGCGGATCACCTGAGGTCAGGAGTTTGAGACCAGCCTGACCAACATGGAGAAACCCTGTCTCTACTAAATATACAAAATTAGCCAGGTTTGGTGGCGTATGCTTGTAATCCCAGCTACTTGGGAGACTGAGGCAGGAGAATTGCTTGAACCCTGGAGGTGGAAGTTGCAGTGAGCCGACATCTACAGTGGCCTTTTAGACTGGCTTTGATGGAACTCTGTTCCACAAGGACTGTCAGAGAAAACTTTTTTTGTTTTTTTTTGAGATAGGGTTTTCCTCTTGTTGCCCAGGTTGGAGTGCAGTGGCACAATCTTGGCTCACCGTAACTGCTGCCTTCCGGTTTCAAGCAATTCTCTTGTCTCAGCCTCCCAAGCAGCTGGGATTATAGGCGCCTGTCACCATGCTCAGCTAATTTAGTATTTTTAGTAGAGATGGGATTTCACTATGTTGGCCAGGCTAGTCTCAAACTCCTAACCTTGTGATCTACCCACTTCAGCCTCCCAAAGCAGTGGGATTACAAGTATGAGCCACTGTGCCCAACCAGAGACCTTTTAAAGCCAAGCTCAGCCATGGGGTTGTATCCTCAAATACCTCTGAGTTGGGTGACCCTCTCCTCTCAAGGTCCCAAGATAAACTTGGAACTCCTAGGCCTGTTAGAAAGTGACATTCTTTACTGACCACAGGTCAGGAACCCTGTACAGGGACTCTGTAGGCAAGGGTATGAAGCTAGTTTTTTTCCCAAAAAAATTTTTTCAGCTCTGCAAGTCCAGCTCAACTGCTTAAATGGAAGCATACCCTTCCTGTCAAAGCCTTGGTAAAACAACCAGTTTCTCCAAATGCATCCTGTTACAAAAGAAAATGGATACTTATTGCAGTGATGCAAACAACTATATTACCACAAGTTAAGAATACTCACAGTTTCCAAATTCTAGAGGAACAAGGCAAAGAGAAACAAACATGCTCCAGATTTTGTTCACAAGAGTATACATACCTAAGCTGGGCACGGTGGCTCACACCTGTAATCCCAGCACTTCGGTAGGCCAAGGTAGGCGGATCAAGAGGTCAAGAGATCAAGACCATCCTGGCCAATATGATAAAACCCTGTCTCTACTAAAAATACAAAAATTAGTTGGGCATGGTGGCGTGTGCCTGTAGTCCTAGCTACTCAGGAGACTGACGCAGGAGAATTGCTTGAACTGGGAGGTGGAGTTTGCAGTGAGCCAAGATCATGCCACTGCACTCCAGCCTGGGCAACAAGAGCAAAAATACCATCTGAAAAGAAAAAAAAAAGAGTATAGCTAACTCAAATTATTAAAGGCCATAAATAATTCAAAATGAGTTTCCTTGACTCTGAAAAACAAAACAAAGACAGCAATATTCCAAGCAAAAGTTAAAAAGCTTTCTTCAGTTTCCTGAGTACATTCAGTTAACTCTTGCTTTGCTTGATATTTGTGAACATTTTAGCTCTTAATGAGTCCTGTATGTTTTTCCTTTATTCCAATGTTACACTCTCCAAAGTTATCAGAAACCTGTATTTGATCCGGGCGCGGTGGCTCACGCCTGTAATCCCAGCACTTTGGGAGGCCGAGGCGGGTGGATCACGAGGTCAGGAGATCGAGACCATCCTGGTCAACATGGTGAAACCCCGTCTCTACTAAAAATACAAAAAATCAGCTGGGCCTGGTGGCGCGTGCCTGTAATCCCAGCTACTCAGGAGGCTGAGGCAGGAGAATTGCCTGAACCCAGGAGGCGGAGGTTGCGGTGAGCCGAGATCGCGCCATTGCACTCCAGCCTGGGTAACAAGAGCGAAACTCCGTTTCAAAAAAAAAAAAAAAAGAAACCTGTATTTGAAAGCACCTGTCAAAGTTCTGTAGCTTATTATAAACAATGTTTTGAAAAGGATTAAAACAAAATAATTGTCTATGAATAACAAAACGTTCAGGGTAGTTACAGTTAGAAGCACAATTGACAAAGTTTGATTATCTCCATGGTTTACAAAAACTTAACAACTTTAATTATGATTGATAGCATATACTCAGACATTAGAATTTTAGAAATTCCATACAATTTTGGAACATATGTTATTATTATTCAAAATATAACCTAAAGAAGACTGAACACAGTTCCATGTACCTAAACATTTCTATTTTTTTTTCTTATGCAGTCCCCATAGAGACTGTCAAAAATTGCCATTGTGGACTATATTTCAAGTTGTCATGGTGGGGTATTGGGAAAAGTTTTCAATTAGCAATAATCATGCCTTGGATAAACCTCATTGGCTACGATACTGCCACTGTGCAAAGCATACCTAAACATTTCAAATAATCCTGTTTACCTCTCTTTTCTGGACACTCCAGGGGCTCCTCCAAAGTATTCGAAACCCAGGTGTCAGGAAAGACAATTTTGAAACTGAAGCTTGATTTTTGGAAAGTCTGCTAAATATGTTAGAGGCTTAAAACACTTGATGTTATGAACTAGAATTCCAGACTACCATAAATTATTTAGTTTGCCAAAATAATGAGTCAGAAACATAAAAAGGAAAAAAAATCTTTTATAACCCTTTACAAATTTTGCCAAAGAGCAGACTAATGCCTTGAGTACCTTGTTGTGCTTTTATTTCAATGCTCAATTTACAGAAAAATCATATAATACCCTTTTGAATTTAGTCAAAATAATGACCTTTTTTTTTTTTTTTTTTTGAGACGGGGTTTCGCTCTTGTTACCCAGGCTGGAGTGCAATGGCACGATCTCGGCTCACCGCAACCTCCGCCTCCTGGGTTCAGGCAATTCTCCTGCCTCAGCCTCCTGAGTAGCTGGGATTACAGGCACGCACCACCATGCCCAGCTGATTTTTTTATTTTATTTTTAGTAGAGACGGGGTTTCACCATGTTAACCAGGATGGTCTTGATCTCTTGACTTCGTGATCCACCCGCCTCGGCCTCCCAAAGTGCTGGGATTACAGGCTTGAGCCACCGCGCCCGGCCCAATAATGATCTTTAGAATTTAGTCAGTTTTGTTTTTCAGTGTCAAGGAAATATTTTGACTATTTACGGCCTTTAACAAATTGAGTAAGGTACTTAAAAAAAAAAAAGAAAAAGAAAAAAAAACCCGGGAGCAGTGGCTCACGCCTGTAATCCTAGCACTTTGGGAGGCTGAGGTGGGTGGATCACCTGAGGTCAGGAGTTCATGACCAGCCTGGCCATCATGGTGAAACCCCATCTTTAAAAAAAAAAAAAAATTGGCCGGGCACGGTGGCTCAAGCCTGTAATCCCAGCACTTGGGGAGGCCAAGGCGGGTGGATCACGAGGTCAAGAGATCGAGACCATCCTGGTCAACATGGTGAAACCCCGTCTCTACTAAAAATACAAAAAATTAGCTGGGCATGGTGGCACGTGCCTGTAATCCCAGCCACTCAGAAGTCTGAGGCAGGAGAATTGCCTGAACCCAGGAGGTGGAGGTTGCGGTGAGCCAAGATCGCGCCATTGCACTCCAGCCTGGGT
>NW_022437002.1:17628947-17641121 GCF_009761245.1 Sapajus apella
CCCAAAAAAAAAAAAAAAAAAAAAAAATTGAGTAAGGTATACTCTTGTGAACAAAATCTAGAGCATGTTTGTTTCTCTCTGCCTTGTTTCTAGAATTTGGAAACTATCTGTGAGTATTCTTAACTTGTGATAATATAGTTGTTTGCGTTAGTGCAAAAAGAATTTCTTTTGTAAGATTATTTATTTATTTTATTTTTATTATTTATTTATTTATTTATTTTTAAAGACGAGGTTTCACCATGTTTGTCAGGCTGGTCTTGAACTCCCAACCTCAGGTGATCTGCCCGCCTTGGCCTCCAAAGTGCTTGGATTACAGGCATGAGCCACCATACCTAGCCAATTTTTTTTTTTTAAGATGGAAATGAAGTCTCACTCTGTTGCCCAGTCTGGAGTGCAGTGGCATGATCTTGGCTTACTGCAACCTCTGTCTCATGGGTTCAAGCAATTCTTGTGTTTCAGCCTCCTGAGTAGTTGGGACTACAGGTGCCTGCCACCATGCCTGACTAATTTTTGTATTTTTAGTAGGGACTAAAAAAGTTTATAACCTTAAAACCTTTAGTCAACCTAGTATCTGACCTGTATAATTTAGTCCACCTTTTTTTTTTTTTTTTTGAGACAAAGTCTCACTCTGTCACCCAGGATGGAGTGCAGTGCCATGATCTCAGCTCACTGCAACCTCTGCCTCCCAGGTTCAAGCAATTCTGCCTCAGCTTCCTAAGTAGCTGGGACTACAGGCACACACCGGCACACCTGGCAAATTTTTTGTATTTTAGTATAGACAGGGTTTCACTGTGTTGCCCAGGCTGGTCTCAAACTCCTGAGCTCATGCAATCCAACTGCCTTGGCCTCCCAAAGTGCTGGGATTACAGGTGTAAGCCACTGTGCCCAGCCCAGCCTACCTATTTATATTTTGATGACATTTGCTTTTTACCATTAATCTTTAAGGCTGTTCTCATTTCTCAAAGATTAAAGTCATGTGAACTGAAAAGTACCACAGCTTTTATCTCCCCGCCTTTTTTTTGAGGCAGAGTTTCACTTTTGTTGCCCAGGTTGGAGGGTAATGGTGCAATCTTGACACATTACAACCTCTGTCTCCCAGGTACAAGTGATCCTCCTGTTTTAGCCTCCCAAGTAGCTAGGAATACAGGCATGGGCCACCATGCCTGGCTAATTTTGTATTTTTAGTAGAGATGGGGTTTCTCCATGTTGATCAGGCTGGTCTCAAACTCCTGACGTCAGGTAATCTGTCCGCCTTGGCCTTCCAAAGTGCTGGGATTACAGGCGTGAGCCACCGCACCCGGCCTATCTTCCCTTTAAGAAGTATTTGATTCAGCCAGGCATGGTGGCTCACGCCTGTAATCCCAGCACTTTGGGAGGCTGAGGTGTGTGGATCACCTGGAGTCAGGAGTTCAAGACCAGTCAGATCAACATGGTGAAACCTGTCTTGACTAAAAATACAAAAAATTAGCTGGGCTCTGTGGCAGGCACCTGTAATCTCAGCTACTTGGGAGGCTGAGGCGGAAGAATCACTTGAACCCAGGAGGTGGAGATTATAGTGAGCTGAGATTGCGCCACTGCACTGCAGCCTGGACAACAAGAGTAAGACTCCATCGCAAAAAAAAAAAAAAAAAAAAGCCGGGCGCAGTGGCTCACGCCTGTAATCCCAGCACTTTGGGAGGCCGAGGTGGGTGGATCACGAGGTCAAGAGATCGAGACCATCCTGGTCAACATGGTGAAACCCCGTCTCTACTAAAAATACAAAAAATCAGCTGGGCATGGTGGCGCATGCCTGTAATCCCAGCTACTCAGGCGGCTGAGGCAGGAGAATTGCCTGAACCCAGGAGGCGGAGGTTGCAGTGAGCCGAGATCGCGCCATTGCACTCCAGCCTGGGTAACAAGAGCGAAACTCCGTCTAAAAAAAAAAAAAAGAAAAGAAAAGAAAAGAAATATTTGATTCAAGTGCTTATTTTCCTTTTGGCCAATTAATTTGAGCTATTTTTATAGACATCACACACACAACACATATATAACTCCACAGACTGGCAGAAGAAAACTCAGCCTCCACAAGATCCTTCATTTGCCAATCTCCTATTTGGACTATTGGTCTTCCGGTAATTTTAATTCCTGGGGTTTCATGAAGAAAGCAGGCTGGGCATGGTGGATCACTCCTGTAATTCCAGCACTTTGAGAGGTTGAGGTGGGTGGATCACCTGAGGTCAGGAGACCAAGATCAGCCTGGCCAACGTGGTAAAACCCCGTCTCTACTAAAAAAACAAAAATTAGCTGAGCATGGTGGTGCACGCCTGTAATGCCAGCTACTCAGGAGGCTGAGGCAGGAGAATTGCTTGAACCTAGGAGGCAGAAGTTGAAGTGAGCTGAGATCATGCCAGCACACTCCAGCCTGGGCAACAGCCTGGGCCCAAGTGGCTGGGATTACAGGTGTCTGCCACGCATGCCCAGCTAATTTTTGTATTTTTAGTAGAGACAGGGTTTCACCATCTTGGCCAGGTGGGTTTTTAACTCCTGTCCTCATGATCCACCCAACTTGGCCTCCCAAAGTGCTGGGCTTACAGGCGTGAGCCACCATGCCTGGCCTATTTATTTATTTATTTTTGAGCTGGAGTCTGGCACTGCCACCTGAGCTGGAGTTCAGCAGTCTGATCTTGGCTCAATGTAACCTCCACCTCTCAGGTTCAAGTGATTCTCCTGCCTCAGCCTCCGGAGTAGCTGAGATTACTGGTGCCTGCCACCACGCCCAGCTAATTTTTTGTATTTTTAGTCGAGATGGGTTTCACCATGCTGGTCAGGCTGGTCTTGGACGCCTAACCTTGTGATCCACCCACCTCAGTTTTCCAAAGTACTGGGATTACAGGATTGAGCCACACTCCTGGTCTATTAATTTTATTTATTTATTTATTTATTTATTTATTTATTTATTTATTTATTTTTGAGACGGAGTTTCGCTCTTGTTACCCAGGCTGGAGTGCAATGGCGCGATCTCGGCTCACCGCAACCTCCGTCTCCTGGGTTCAGGCAATTCTCCTGCCTCAGCCTCCTGAGTAGCTGGGATTACAGGCACGTGCCACCATGCCCAGCTAATTTTTTGTATTTTTAGTAGAGACGGGGTTTCACCATGTTGACCAGGATGGTCTCGATCTCTTGACCTTGTGATCCACCCGCCTCGGCCTCCCAAAGTGCTGGGATTACAGGCTTGAGCCACCGCGCCCGGCCTAATTTTTTTTATTTTTTTGAGACAGAGTCTCAATCTGTCACAAGGCACCAGGCTGGAGTGCAGTAGCACGATCTTGGCTCACTGCAACCTCCGCCTCCCGGTTCAAGCAATTCTCCTGCTTCAGCCTCCTCAGTAGCTGGGACTGCAGGTGTGCACCACCACTCCCAGCTAATTTTTGTATTTTTAGTGGAGATGGGGTTTCACCATGTTGGCCAGGATGGTCTCAATCTCTTGACCTCATGATCCGCCCGCCTTGGCCTCCCAAAGTGCTGGATTGTAGGCGTGAGCCACCGTGCCTGGCCTGGTCGTCTATTAATTAATATTTTATTTATTTATTTATTTATTTTTTAAAGGCGGGGTTTCACCATGGTCTTGAACTCCTGACCTCAGGTGATCCGCCCGCCTTGGCCTCCAGAGTGCTTGGATTATAGGTGTGAGCCACGGCGCCCGGCCTTAATTTCTTTTTTTTGAGACAGGGTCTCACTTTGCAGCCCACACTGGAGGGCAGTGGTGCACTCTCGGCTCTCCTTAACCTTCACCTCCCATGCTCAAGCAATTCTCCTGCCTCAGCCTCCTGAGTAGCTGGGATTACAGGTCAGAGCCATCTTGCCCAGCTGATTTTTGTATATACGTATATATTTTTTTTGAGATGGAGTCTTGCTCTGTCACCAGGCTGGAGTGGAATGGCGCTATCTCAGCTCACTGCAAACTCCGCCTCCCAGGTTCAAGCGATTCTCCTGCCTCACCCTCCCAAGTAGCTTTGATTACAGGAGTCAGCCACCATGCCTGGCTAATTTTTTGTATTTTTAGTAGAGATGGGGTTTCACTATGTTGGTCAGGCTGGTCTCAAACTCCTGATCTCAGGTGATCCGCTCACCTTGGCCTCCCAAAGTGTTGGGATTATACACATGAGCCACCACACTGGCCTTATTTTTATTTATTTATTACTATTTTTTGAGACAGAGTCTCACTGTTGCCCATGTTGGAATGCAGTGGTGTGATTTAACTCGCTGCAACCTCTGCCTCCTGGGTTCAAGTGATTTTCCTGCCTTAGCCTGTTGAGTAGCTAGGACTACAGGTGCCCACTACCACACCCAGCTAATTTTTGTATTTTTAGTAGAGACGGGGTTTTCACCATGCTGGTTAGCATGGTCTCCATCTCTTGACCTTGTGATCCACCTGCCTCAGCCTCTCAAATTGCTGGGATTAAAGGTGTGAGCCACTGGGCCTGGCTATTTATTTATTTAGAGATGGAGTCTCACTCTGTTTCCCAGGCTGGAGTGTAGTAGCGCAATCTCAGCTCACTGCACCTCTGCCTCCCGGGTTCAAGTGATTCTCCTGTCTCAGCCTCCTGAGTAGTTGAGATTACAGGTGACTGCCACGACGCCCGGCTAATTTTTTTATTTTTAGTAGAGATGAGGTTTCACCATGTTTTCCAGGCTGGTCTTGAACTCCTGACCTCAAGTAATCCACCAGCTTCACCCTCCTGAAATGCTGGGATTACAGGCATGAGCCACCACGCCCAGCCTAAAATATACTTTAAAATATATTTCTCTGAGTTCCTCAAAGGCCGAGTCCATGTCTTTTGTCTCCAGAACCTAGTACAAATTCTTGAATATCATAGTTGCTCAGTGAATATTAATTTAATGGATGAATGGGTCACACCAGTAATTGCAGAGGGTTTCTCAGGCTCTAATCTGGCTGCAAGGACTCTGGAGAGATCTTCCTTCCTAACACCCTCCATTTATCATGTCATCAGACTGTGGTAGCCATTCAATGAGTACTTAGCATAAATCCAACACAGTGCGAATTAACTGTAATTCTCACAATATCCTTAAGAGGTGGCTACTAACATGTCCTCATTTTACACCTAATCTAAATCCCAGTTACTCCATTACAATCCCAGTTACATGACCTGGCTCACATCACCTAGCTAATAATGGAAGAGTCCATGTCTGTTTGCCATAGGAATTGGCATTTTTCACGTCCAACTCTCTAGCCCCAAAGATTTCAACCTCTTCAAGCCTTGACAGATTGGAATAAGAAACCTTCCCAGGAATCTTTCCCAATATGCTGGAACCTGAAGGGAAATAACCCCTACTCTGATCAGTGTAGACTGGGTCATGGTGAAAAGGAATGGATGTGCTCCAGGTGTGATGAAGTGCAGATTTTTAGCCTGACAGTTATTTTTCAATCAGCCAGTTACAGGAAATGAGGCACACTGCTTTCCCTAAACGGCTTGTCTTGCAACTTTCTGAACAAGTCATACCTTCCTTTTTTTTTTTTTTTTTTTTTTTGAGTCTGAGTCTCGCTCTATTGCCCCGGCTGGAGTGAAGTGGTGCGATCTCCCGCTCACTGAAACCTCCACCTCCGGAGTTCAAGTGATTCTCTTGCCTCAGCCTTCTAAAGTAGCTGGGATTATAGGCGCCTGCCACCACGCCCGGCTAATTTTTGGATTTTTAGTAGAGACAGGGCTTCATCACGTTGGCCAGGCTGGAAACTTGGGTTACTGTTTTTTTGAGACGGAGTCTTGCTCTGTCGGTCAGGCTGGAGCACAATGGCGTGCTCTCGGCTCACCGCAACCTCCGCCTCCCTGGTTCAAGCAATTCTCCTGCCTCAGCCTCCCTAGTAGCTGGGATTACAGGCGCGTCGCACCAAGCCCGGCTAATCTTTGTATAGTTAGTAGAGAAGGGGTTTCACCGTGTTGGTCAGGCTGGTCTCTAACTCCTGACCTGTCCGCCTCGGGTTCCCAAAATGCTGGGATTACAGGCTTGAGCCACTGAGCCCAGCCTGGTTTTTGTTTTTGAGATGTCTCACTCTGTCGCCCAGGCTGGAGTGCAGTGGCACGATCTCGGCTCACTGCAACTTCCATCCCCTGGGTTCAAGCGGTTCTCCTGCCTCAGCCCCTCAAGTAGCGGGGATATCAGGCGCCCGCCACCACACGTCTAATTTTTGTATTTTTCAGCACAGGTGGGGTTTCACCATCTTGGCCAGGCTGGTCTTGAACTTCTGACTTAGTGATCCATCCACTTCGGCCTCCCAAAGTGCTGGGATTACAGGCGTGAGCCACCACGCCCAGCCCCTTGTCTTATTTTTCTAAGAAACAGATTAATACCGATCTCACTAGTAGCATTGTTAAGACTGAATAAGATGGCGAATAGCTTTAAAGCATCTAATCACAGTATCCCCACATGTAGTACTCACTGAGCAAATCAGCCAGGAGTGGACGAAAAGCACTGCGCGCATTAAACCAGCCAGATTTGGAGTCTGGGCAGGGCCTAAGAGGATGGCATCAGCGGATTGGGCCAGCTAAAGGGGGCGGGTCCAAAGGGAGGAGCCAGACGTTTCCCGCTACGACCAGAGCTTTGAATCAAGAGCGGTAGCTTCAGCTGTAGCCAATCCTAGAACAAACTGTTCTTGCGTCAGTTGTTGCCGAGGCCCAGATGTCATCCAGATCAGTTGTAGCAGCTGCTGTTGTACTCGTCCTCGCTCTTGAGTGTCCATCCGTTACGACTGAGAGGACTGACAGAAAGTCTAAGTCACCTTACTCAGTATCCAGGCCGGAAGGAGACTTTCGGCTACTCGCCCTACACATGCAGAGCAGCACTGGCTTCCTTTTCTGTGGATGCTGCAGGGGCTGCCTGTCAGGAGTTACACTGTCAAGATTCCAGTTCTTACGCGTCTTGCTGGAGAAGCAGGAAGTTGCTGTTTATCGGAGAAGGCGGGCTAGGGAGGGCAACAATCCCGCGGAGCCATCTGGAGAGGGCAGGAGGTGCCCTTGGATAGTGGGAGTCCGGGTTGGGGGCGGGGGTATTGAGTCCTGGCCCTTTAAACCCGGGGTGATGGGGGAGGAAGATCCGGAAGCGGATGGGCGGGGCCAAGGGCCATCGTATATAAGAGGGCCCAGCCGCGCGGGGTCTCCAATCTGCCATTTTCTGTCCCTGAGTAAGTCCTTGGCGTCCCGAATTGCCTGTTTTCTCACAGGCTCTATTCCGTTCGCTGGTTCGCCACCTCAGGGGAACGATGGCCACAGAGTCCACAGCCGCTGCCGCCGTCGCCGCGGAGCTGGTTTCTGCCGACAAGTAAGCGGGACTGTGGAAAGCTTTAGGCACTGGCCAGTCCGCGGGGAGGGCTAATGGACGGGGGCTCCGGGAAAGGGATAGACCTGTGGGCGGGAGTACTTGCCTTCCCCGGAGCAACTGTCTCTGTTCGGGGAGGCCTGGTCACTGGAGCAATTCTCTTGCTGAGAGTCTAGCGCTTCAGTGGTAACGACGGTCGGCTGGCGCCCCTTGCCCCGCTTTTCACGGCCGCCATCTTGCCGGGGGCAGCGGCGGCTGTATCCATCGCCTGCCCCTCTCTTTCCTCCTCGGTCCCGGGGCGGTTGGCCGGGAGGCGGGGCCGTGGCTCGCGGGTTGGCCCTCAACGCCCCTTCTGTCCCCAGCTTGTGCCTCGGATAGAATTCCTGGATAACCTGGGAATAGAACCAACGGAGATTTGGCGCCAAAAGAAAAAAAAACCCTGCACGAGGAAGGAGGCTGAACCTTAGGGGTCGGGATGGGCGGAGTCTTGCTGAGGGCGGGGTTTTGCGCGCGTGCGTTCGCTTCCCTCGCTGGCTCCGGAGCAGGGGGCGGGGCCTCGAGGAGGCGGGAAAACTCCATTGTTCGGGGCCGCAGCAGCTCCAGCAGGATCCTTGGACTGCCTTGGTGGGGCCAGCGAGGCTGGTTCTCCCCACGCCTCGCTCACTTATTGTGCTGGGGGATAGTTATAGCTCCCTCCGACTCAGTGAGCCCCTGCCTATGGTAGGGAGGATTGTAGTTCTTTATAGTTTGGAGGTGTTGCCTGTTTTGGGGGAACGTTATCCGGACGCAAAGCGTCTTCAGGAAGCGCTGTCTGGAGCTCTCACCAGCAGTAGAATGCACGAAGTGGAGAAGAACTGGAGGGAAATAAGATAGGATTGCTTTGAAAGTGGCACAGTGCTATTCAGGCTCATCTATTTTTTGAACAGTGGAGGGAAACACTACGTGAGTTCAAGGAAACAGGTGCTGTTTTCCATAGAGTAGGTCTCATTTCCCATTCTTGCCTTATCTTTTTGGGGATCTGGTTCTATTTTTTTTCTCTAATGTGCACTTTAGAGGTTAGCTTCCTTCCCTGTAAAAGGAATGGTTGTTGTGAAGTTTTTTAAATTGATATTCTGTAGGCTTACACTGACATGATTATGTCTTAGTATATTTATAGTTACTAGAGATTTGCTTATGTCTCCGCTTACCCCTTTTTGTTTTCTCTGCCGTCTTGTAGAGCAGTGGTTCTCAAGTCACCCTGAGAATCACTTGGCAACTCATGGGAAATACAATTTTAATTTCAAACTTACATAACCTGCCTATTTCCCCATTGATTCGATAGGAGCAGTATAGATTGGGGTTGGGAGTCGTGCTATAGCTATTATAAAAAAAAAAAAAAAAAGCTCCTTTTTATTATATTCCCTAGACAACTGTAGCATTCAGTATTTCACTGATAGGTGTCTGTTTTTGGAGACAGGGTCTGGCTCTCCAGGCTAGAGTGCAGTGGTGGGATCATAGCTCACTGCAACCTCAGACTCCAGTGCTCAAGCGATCCTCCTGAGTAGCTGGGACTGCAGTCGTGTGCCACCACGCCTGGCTAATTTTTTGTAGATACAGGGTCTTTTTTTTTTTTTTTTTTGAGACGGAGTTTCACTCTTGTTACCCAGGCTGGAGTGCAATGGCGCGATCTCGGCTCACTGCAACGTCCGCCTCCTGGGTTCAGGCAATTCTCCTGCCTCAGCCTCCTGAGCAACTGGGATTACAGGCACGTGCCACCATGCCCAGCTAATTTTTTGTATTTTTAGTAGAGACGGGGTTTCACCATGTTGACCAGGATAGTCTCGATCTCTCAACCTCGTGATCCACCCGCCTCGGCCTCCCAAAGTGCTGGGATTACAGGCGTGAGCCACCGAGCCCGGCAGATACAGGGTCTTGATGTTGCCCAGGCTGGTCTCGGACTCTTGGGCTCAAGTGATCCTCCTGCCTTGGCCTCCCAAAGTGTTGGGGCTACAGGTGTCAGCCACTGCACAGGGCCAGGTTTTTAATCTCTTGCAGGTCCTCTGTGTCTGTCTAGCCAGAGTTAGGTCATTAGTGAACTTAGTCTCAGCTTCCTGGCAGGTTATACATAGAGAAGGTTTATGTATATGTGGCTAGGAGAAAACAAACCATTTAAGTAGTTCCTCACACCATAAATTGAAAGCTAAAACTGAGCAATTATATGTGCTGGGTGTGTGTGTGTGGTAGGGTGCAGGGTCTCTTTCACCCAGGCTGAAGTGCAGTGATGCCACCTCAGCCCACTGCAAGCTCTACCTCCTGGGCTCAAGTGATTCTCCTGCCTCAGCCTCCTGAGTAGCTAGGACCACAGGCACCCGGTACAAGGCCCAGCTGATTTTTTGTATTTATTTTGTAGAGATGGGTTTCACCACGTTGCCTAAGCTGGTTTCCAACTTCCAGGCTCAAAGGATCTACCTGCTTGGGCCTCTCAAAGTGCTGAGATTACTCATGTAAGCTACAAAGCCCATCCAGTATTTTCATTTTCATTCCCTCATTACCCCATCTAATTAGTGTGAGAGAACAAGTTTATAAGGTCCTCATGTTTAAGGATAGGATAAAGAAAATGGTGTGAATTTAGATTTTAGGTAACAATGTACATTATAATTTGAGGATAACCGTTGTAAGAATAAATATAACTTCTAAACCAGTAGAAAGAAAAATATGGAATGAGAAACCTCAGTTCAGGTTTTTTAAATTTAGGAGATGGGGATCTTGCTATGTTGCCCAGGCTGAATTCACAACTCTTAGACTCAATCCTTCCACCTCAGCCTTCTGGGTAGCTGGGACTACAGGTGTGCATCACCTCACCTGGTTTGGAATTGGCTTTGATACCAGCTTCATTGCTTCAGTAGTCATACTGGACCACAATTCTGTAAAAAGTCTTAGGTTGGCTTTTGCCACCTCATGCCATTAAAACAGTATTGTTTAAGGTAATGCATATCTAAATGCTAAAGTAATCCTGTCATTCTTAGCTTTCAAACTAGTACTTAGGTTTTTTGTTTGTTTGTTTTTTGAGAGAGAGAGTTTTGTCACCCAGGCTGGAGTGCAGTGGAACAATCTCTGCTCACTGCAACCTCTGCCTCCCAGGTTCAAGCGATTATCCTGCCTCAGCCTCCCAAGTAAATGGGACTGCAGGTGTGTACCACCACGCCTGACTAATTTTTTGTGTTTTTAATAGAGAAGGGGTTTTGCCTTGTTGGCCAGTCTGGTTGCAAACATCTGACCTCAGGTGATCTACCCTCTTTAGCCTCCTAAAGTGCTGGGATTACAAGCGTGAGCCACTGTGCCTGGCCACCACTTTTAAAAACAGTTGTCCACTGGGTGCAGTGGCTCATGCCTTTAGTCCCAGCACACTTTGGGAGGCTGAGGTGGGCAGATCACTTAAACCCAGGAGTTTGAGACCAGCCTGGGCAACATGGAAAAACCCTGCCTCTACATAAAAAATATAAGTTAGCCAGGTGTGGTGGCACATGCCTGTAATCCTAGCTTTTTGGAAGGCTGAAGTGGGAGGATCATTTGAGCCTGGGAGGTTGAGGCTGCTGTTAGCTATGATGGTGCCATTGCACTTAAGCCTGGGCAATAGAGCAAGACCCTGTCTCACAACAAACGAACGAAAACCCAGCAGTGACATAGCACCTCATACTTATTATGATGACTATAATTAAAAAACAAGGCTGGGCGCAGTGGCTCATGCCTGTAATTCCAGCACTTTGGGAGGCCGGAGCAGGTGGATCATGAGGTCAGGAGATTCAGACCATCCTGGCCAACATAGTGAAACCCCTTCTCTACTAAAAATACAAAAAAATTAGCTGGGTATGGTAGCACACACCTATAGTCCCAGCTACTTGGGAGTCTGAGGCAGGAGAATTGCTTGAGTCCAGGAGGCAGAGATTACAGTGATCTGAGATCACGCCACTGCGCTGCAGCCTGGGTAACAGTGCGAGACTCTATCTCAAAAAAATCCAAAGAAAACAAAAAACAAGTGTTGGCAAGACTATGGAGAAATTTGAGCCCTTGGGACACTGTTGGTGAGATAGTAAAGTAGTGCTCACAGAGTGAGACCCTGTCAAAAAAAAAAAAAAGGACAATATTCTAGGATTCCACACAGGGGGTGTCGAAAGATTCAACATAGAATCAAGTTAGACTCATTGAAACAAAGTAGAATAGTGGTTACCAGAAGCTGGGGATAAAGAGGGGAAAGGAAGTTATTTAATTGGTATAAAGTTGAGATTTGCAAGATTAAAGGGTTCTGAAGATCTCTTTTATCGCAAAGTGAATACACCTAACTGTACTGAACTTTACACTTAAGATGGTAAATTTTATATGTTCTTTCCCACATACGAAAAAGTCAAAGCCATAGGATGAACAAAAGTTTGCCTTTTCAAATGAAAGAAACACTTTTCCTTATGGGAAAAAATGTAGATCACTGTTTGGCATCATTCATAATTATTTATAGTCCTCTTAACCTTTAATTTGAACTAACATAGTTAAGTTTAAAACTTGGAGCTACATCATCACACTGGTCATTAGAGAAATACAGATCAAAACCACATTGAGATACCATCTCATGCCAGTTAGAATGGCAATCATTAAAAAATCTGGAGACAACAGGTGCTGGAGAGGATGTGGAGAAATAGGAACACTTTTACACTGTTGGTGGGAGTGTAAATTAGTTCAACCATTGTAGAAGACAGTGTGGCGATTCCTCAAGGACCTAGACATAGAAATTTTCATTTGACCCAGCAATCCCATTACTGGGTATATATCCAAAAGATTATAAATCGTTCTACTATAAGGACACATGCACACGAATGTTCATTGCAGCACAGT
>NW_022437002.1:17641521-17643722 GCF_009761245.1 Sapajus apella
AAAAAAAAAAAAAAAAAAAAAAAAAAAAAAAAACTTGGAGCTAGTGGAAAATAAAATATATAGAGAAACATCTCAAAAACAAATGTGGAAAAAAAAAAACTGGGTGTGGTGGCTCACACCTGTAATTCCAGCACTTTTGGAGGCGGAGGTGGACAGATCACAAGGTCAGGAGATAGAGACCATCCTAGCCATGGTGAAACACCATCAAAAAAGAAAACAGATGTGAAATCAAGTTACCATTTTTCTTTTCTTTTCTTTTTTTTTTTTTTTGAGAAGGGTTTCCACCCTGTTTCCCAGGCTGGAGTACAGTGGCACAATAGTGGCTCGCTGCAACCTCTGCCTCCTGGGCTCAAGCAATTCTCCTGCCTCAGCCTCCTGAGTAGCTGGGATTACAGGCACCTGCCACCATGCCTGGCTAATTTTTGTATTTTTAGAAGAGACAGGGTTTCACCGTGTTGGTCAGGTTGGTGTCAAACTCCTGACCTCAGGTGATCCACCTGCCTCAGCCTCCCACAGTGCTGGGATTACAGGTGTGAGCCACTGTGCCCAGCCAAGTTACCATTTTTCTTATTTAAATCTGCAGTGGAAAATTTAGTTGACAGAGCCAGGTTCTGATTCAAAAGAATAGATTATAGATTCCTGCTATTTAATTTTAATTTTTGTTTTTTATTTATTTTGTTTGTTTGTTTGTTTTTTTGAGACGGAGTTTCACTCTTGTTACCCAGGCTGGAGTGCAATGGCGCGATCTCGGCTCACCACAACCTCCGCCTCCCGGGTTCAGGCAATTCTCCTGCCTCAACCTCCTGAGTAGCTGGGATTAGAGGCACGCGCCACCATGCCCAGCTAATTTTTTGTATTTTTAGTAGAGACGGGGTTTCACCATGTTGACCAGGATGGTCTCGATCTCTTGACCTCGTGATCCACCCGCCTCGGGCTCCCAAAGTGCTGGGATTACAGGCTTGAGCCACCGCGCCCGGCCTTATTTTGTTTTTGAAATGGAGTCTCACTCTGTCGCCCAGGCTGGAGTGCAGCACACCTGGCTAATTTTTGTATTTTTAGTAGAGATGGGGTTTCACCAGGTTGGCCAGGCAGGTCTCCAACTTCTGACCTCAGGTGATCTACCCACCTCAGCCTCCTAAAGTTCTGGGGTTACAGGTGTGAGCCACCTCGCCTGGCCCAGTTTTTCTTTTCAAAGACTGGATTTCTGAGCCGGGTGTGGTGGCTCATGCCTGTATTCCGAGTACTTTGGGTGGCTAAGGTGGGTGGATCATCTGTGGTCAGGAGTTCGAGACTAGGCTTGCCAACATAGCGAAACCCTGTCTCTACTAAAAATACAACAGGCTGGGCGCGGTGGCTCACGCCTGTAATCCCAGCACTTTGGGAGGCCGAGGCGGATCACGAGGTCAAGAGGTCGAGACCATCCTGGTCAACATGGTGAAACCCCGTCTCTACTAAAAATACAAAAAATTAGCTGGGCATGGTGGCGCGTGCCTGTAATCCCAGCTACTCAGGAGGCTGAGGCAGGAGAATTGCCTGAACCCAGAAGGCGGAAGTCGCGGTGAGCCGAGATCGCACCATTGCACTCCAGCCTGGGTAACGAGCGAAACTCCGAAACTCCGTCTCAAAAAAAAAAAAAAAATACAACAAATTAGGTATGTGTGGTGGCGGGTGCCTGTAATCCCAGCTACTAGGAAGGCTAAAGCAGGAGAATTGCTTGAACCCAGGAGGCAGAGGTTGCAGTGAGCTGAGATCATGCCATTGCACTCCAGCCTGGGTAACAAGAGCGAAACTCTGTTAAGGTAAAGGTACAAGGCAAATAATTGAACTTAAAAAAATTAACCTTCTAGTTTTCCTGTATATTTTATAGAAGTGTAATATACTACAAAGAATAGTGCACAAATAATGAGGGTACAACTCAAGGAATTTCCACAAATGGAAGTAAGAAACAAAGAATAGGTCAGGTGTGGTGGCTCGTTCCTATTGTATTAGTCCGTTTTTACACTGCTGATAAAGACATACCTGAGATGATGTAGTTCACGAAAGAAAGGTTTAATGAGACTTAAGTTAGACATGGCTGGGGAGGCCTCACTATTATGGTGGAAGGCAAGGAGGAGCAAGTCACGTCTTAACATGATGGCAGCAAGCAAAGAAAGCGCTTGTGCATGGAAACTCCCGGTTTTTTTTTTTTTTTTTTTTTTTTT
>NW_022437002.1:17643822-17650977 GCF_009761245.1 Sapajus apella
GGTCTCACTCTGGTTGTCCAGGTTGTAGTGCAGTGGCGCCATCTCAGCTCTCTGCAGCCTCAACTTCCTAAGCTCATGTGATTCTCCTACCTCAGTCTCCGAGTAGCTGAGATTACAGGCACACACCACCATGCCTGGCAAATGTTTTAGATTTTTAGTAGAGGGGTTTCACTGTATTGGCTAGGCTGGTCTCCACTCCTTGACTCAGTCCACTTGCTTCAGCATCCCAGAATGCTGGGATTACAGGCATGAGTCACTGCGCCTGGCCATCTACTGTATTCTTAAAATAAGCCAGAGGGAAACAGGTTATTAAAATCATAAGGAAGAGAAAATATACTTACAGTATTATGCAGTATTCATCACAACTGTAAGTTATATATAGGATTATTTGTCTGAAATGATGGGCTGCAACTGCAGCTCTCTATCATACAAGCTGTTTAACTTTTTCTTGTAATGTCATGACTTTTCTCTGCTTCCTGGGGATATTTCCAGGATTACCAGTGGCACTTCATATAGGTCTCATGGTGTATTCAAGGTTTACAGTATTTAAATAAACATGAATAAAAATATGTGAAAACTGCTTGTTTCAGCAGCACAAATATTAAAATAGGAAATAAATGTGAGAAGTGAGAAAGATCACTCACTACAATATACAGCTTACTGGAGAGACTAAGGGCTCACGCAGAGATGATTACTTTCACATAGCATTATAAGGGATACCTGCAGACCAGGTGTGGTGGCTCACGCCTGTAATCTCAGCACTTTGGGAGGCCGAGGCAGGCAGATCATGAGGTCAGGAGTTCGAGACCACCCTGACCAACATGGTGAAACCCCGTCTCTACTAAAAATAACAAAAATTAGCCAGGCATGATGGTGCACACCTGTAATCCCAGTTACTCAGGAGTCTGAAGCAGGAAAATCGCCTGAATCCGGGAGGCGGAGGTTGAGGTGAGCCAAGATTGCGCCACTGCACCCCAGCCTGGCCAACAAGAGTGACTTTTGTCTCAAAAAACAAAAAAAGGAAAAGAGGATACTGCAAGACTCTGTCTCAAAAAAAAAAAAAAAAGAAAGAAAAAGGGAGCTCATATCAGAAGCAACAGGAGGAGGTGACTTAAGAAATTTTTACAGTATGTACTATACTGAATTTTATGCAGTTAAGATTTTTTATTTTTTAAGAGAGTTCCCCTTTGTCACCCAGGCTGGAATGCAGTGGTGAGATCTTGCTTACTGTAACCTCTGCCTCCCAGGTTCAAACGATTCTCCTGCCTCAGCCTCCCGAGAGCTGCGACTACAGGTGTGCGCCACTATGCCCGACTGATTTTTTTGTATTTTTAGTAGAGACAGGGTTTCACCATGATGGCCAGGCTGGTCTTGAACTCCTGACCTCAGGTGATCCCCCTGCCTCGGCCTCCCAAAGTGTTGGGATTATAGGTGTGAGCTACCGCACCTGGCCTGAAATGGTTGTGTTTTTAAAAGATTTTCTGTGTTTATTTGTTCAGTTACTACTTTTACGTCTTTCCTTCACAGCCAAAGGTCCTGAGTCAAAAGTCTGCATTTGCTAGGAGGCAGTGGCTTACGCCTGTAATTGTAGCACTTTGGGAGGCTGAGGTGGGTGGATCACCTGAGGTCAGGAGCTCAAGACCAGCCTGGCCATCATGGTGAAATCCCCATCTTAAAAAAGTCTGCATTCCTAGAAATCTCCACTTTCTTTTTTCTGTTTGCTTATTCATTTAACCAATGTATTTAGTCTGTTTTTTTTTTTTGGGAGACGGAGTTTCACTCTTCTGCCCAGTCTTGAGTGCAGTGACACCGTCTCCACTCACTGCAACCTCTGCCTCCTGGGTTCAAGCGATTCTCCTGCCTCAGCTTCCCAAGTAGCTGGGATTACAGGCCTGTGCCACCACGCCCAGCTAATTTTGTATTTTTAATCGAGATGGGGTTTCACCATGTTGGCTAGGCTGGTCTCCAACTCCTGACCTCAGGTGATCCACCGCCTTGGCTTCCCAAAGTGCTAGGATTACAGGCGTGAGCCACTGAGCCCGGCCCTTTTTAAAAATTAATTTATTTTTTGAGACAAAGTGTCCCTCAGTTGCCCAGGCTAGAGTGCAGTGGTGCAATCTCTGCTCACTGCAACCTTTGCCTACCAGGCTCAAGCTATTCTCCTACCTTAGCCTCCCGAATAGCTGGAATTACAGGTGCCTGCCACCATGCCCGGCTAATTTTTGTATTTTTAGTGGAGATGGGGTTTCACCATGTTGGCTAGGATGGTCTCTAACCCCTGGCCTTAGGTGATCTGCCCACCTTGGCCTCCCAAAGTGCTGGGATTACAGGCATGGGCCACTGCACCCAGCCTAGTCTGTTTTATTTTGTTATTTTATTTTATTTTATTATTTTTTGAGATGGAGTCTTGCTCTGTAACCCAGGCTGGTGTGCAGTTGTGCAATCTTGGCTCACTGCAACATCCACCTCCCAGGTCCCAGTTCAGACAATTCTGCCTTAGTCTCCTGAGTAGCTTCGATTACAGGTGCATGCCACCGTGCCTAGTTAATTTTCGTGTTTTTAATAGAGATGGGGTTTCACCATGTTGGCCATCTGGTCTTGCACTCCTGACCTCGTGATCTGCTTGCCTTGGCCTCCCAAAGTGCTGGGATTACGGTTGTGAGCCGCTGTGCCCTGCCACCTAGTCTGTATTTTAATGTTAGGGTTTAAGGATTCAGACATGAATAAGGTCCTGGTTCCTGGTCATCAGATCACAACCCAATAGGACAGGTAGCTACACAGAGTATACACATTTATTGAACCTGCTTCAATTTGACTTCTTTCCCTTCACACCATTTAAATAACATTACTAAATGTAATCAACGATGCTAAATCAGTCCTTAGCATTCTTAGCTTTGTTATTAGTTCTTAAGCTTTCTGCATTGAGACCAGCCATTGCTTTCTTGAAATGTTGACACCACCTTCTTTTCTTCATGTCTCTAGGTTCTTGATTGTTAATTATTGCTAGAATCTGTTTATTCCCTATTTCCCAACAAGCATTTATGATCTTTCTCACTTATTTACATTAATAGAGGCAGTCTCAGTCTGCTACCCAGGCTGGAGTACAGTGGCACAATTACAGCTCACTGTAGCCTTGAGCTCCTGGGCTCCAGCAGTCCTCCCACCTTAGCCTCCTGAGTAGCTAGGACGACAGGTGCATGCCAGCAAATTCACCTAATGTTTTAATTTTTTTAGCAGAGTCATGCTAAATCACGTTAGTTGCCCAGGTTGGTCTTGGCCTCAAGTTATTTGGCCTCCCAGTGTGTTGGCATTATAGGCATGAGCCATCATGCCTGGCCTAAGATTTTATTTCTGATTGATGTTGCCAAAAAGAACTTCATAGGGGTTTTGTGCGTTTACACATTTTTTTTTTTTTTTTTTTTTTGAGACAGTCTCACTCTGTCGCCCAGGATGGAGTGCAGTGGCTTGATCTTGGCTTACTGCAACCTCAACTGCCCAGGTTCAAGCAGTTCCTGCCTCAGCCTCCTGAGTAGCTGGTATTACAGGTGTCCGGCACCACATCTAGCTAATTTTTTTTTTTTTTTTTTTTTTGAGACGGAGTCTTGCTCTGTTGCCATACTGGAGTACAGTGGTGCAATCTTGGCTCACTGCAACTTCCACCTCTGGGGTCCAAGCGATTCTCTTGCCTCAGCCTCCCAAGTAGCTGGTAGCTGGGACTACAGGTACGCGCCACCCTGCCCAGCTAATTTTTGTACTTTACTTAGTAGAGATGGGATTTCACCATGTTGGCCAGGACAGTCTGGATCTCCTGACCTAGTGATCCACCTGCCTTGGCCTCCCAAAGTGCTGGGATTACAGGCGTGAGCCACCGTGCCCAGCCTCCGGCCTAATTTTTGTATTGTAATAGAGATGAGGTTTCACCATATTGGCCAGGCTTGTCTCAAACTCCTGACCTCAGGTGATCCACCCACCTTGGCCTTCCAAAGTGCTATGATTATAGGGGTGAGCCACCACTTCCAGCCTACACTTCTTTTTTTAAATTAATTTTTTGAAATAGAGACGAGATCTCATTTTGTTGCTTAGCCTGGTCTTGAACTCATAGCCTCAAGCAGTCCTTTCTGCCTCAGCCTCTCGAATAGCTGGGATTACAGGTGCTAAAATTCAGGGATTATAGCGGTGAGCCACCCTGCCCAGCCTTGAACTTCTGTTAGCAGTGTATGGGAATACCAATTTCACCTTAACCCTATCTTTGACTATTTGATGGATAAAACATAGTTTCTTAGTATAGCTTTTTTTGGTTTCTCTTAAGAATGAGCAGGAACGTGTGGTCAAGTGGTTTTTTTTTGTGTGTGTGTGAATGTGTTTGTTTATATTAACTCCATTCCTATTGGGCTTTTTATATCCCATTGATTGTAAGATTCTATGTATATTTGCTAAGTTAACCTTTTGTGATATGAATTAGATGGAGTAGCATCTATCAATATCCTATGGTTTCTGGATTTATTATTTATTTGAGACGGGATCTTGCTCTGTCACCAGGCTAGAGTATAGTGGCATGATCATAGCTCACTGCAGGCTCCATCTCCTGGGCTCAAGCGATTTTCCCACATCAATCTCTGGAGTAGCTGGGACACCACCATGCCCAGCTCATTTTGTTTTTGGTAGAGACAGGTCTTGCTGTGTTGCCCAGGTTGGTTTTGAGCTCCTGAGCTCAAGCAGTCCTCCCACCTTGGTCTCAAAATGTTGGGATTACAGGAGAGAGCCACTTCACCCAGTCTGATTTCTGGATTTTGAAAGGCCTTCTCTAGATAATTACTAAGTAATTTTTCTATGATTTCCTCTAGTATTTTGCTGGTTTCATACTCATTCTAAAAATTCATAATTTTTTTTTAAGGACATCAGAAATCCAGATTAAGTCATAGCTTCATAGTTTTACATGTAGTGACTACTAGAATTAACATTTTAAAATAACTGGATCAGGCCTGGCACGGTGGCTCACACCTGTAATCCCAGCACTCTGGGAGGCTGAGGCTGGAGAATCAGTTGAGGTGTTTGTCAAGGTCAGGAGTTTGAGAATAGCCTGGCCAACATGGCGAAACCTCCTGTCTACTAAAAATATAGAAATCAGCCAGGCATGGTAGCAGGCACCTGTAATCCCAGCTACTTTGGAGGCTGAGGCAGGAGAATCACTTGAACCTGGTAGTCGGAGGTTGCAGCGAGCCGAGATGGCGTCACTGCACTCCAGCCTGGGTCAAAGAGTAAGACGCCGTCTCAAAAAAACAACTGGATCAGACATACCTATTGCTCAGATAGGACATGAACATTCGTCTATAATTTTTGTTCTAATCCAGTAGTCCTCAGAGCATGGTTCCAGAAACCATGTGTGTCACCTAGGGAATGTGTCATCTGGGCAATTGTTAGAAATGCAGATTCTTGAACCTTACCTGAAATCTTCTGACTCAGAAACTGCAGGGGGTGGAGTTCAAACTGTTTAACAGCTCTCCAGATGGTTTGCATACAGACTAAAATTTGAGAAACATTGCGTTAATTCATTTTTTTTCCAACTGCACCAGTACTGCCCTAGTTCAATCTCTTTTCTATTTGTCTAGGCCTCTGCTAAGCAACAAGTAAATTTATCACTGATAAATAGTGTTTTTACTGGTTCTTTGCTTTTTATGGTATTCAAAGAATCTTTTATATTGCAGTGATAGTGTATGAAAAGGAAATTTGATTATATTTTTAGTGACTCCTGACTTCAGAATAAAAAATGTTAAACTTTAGGTTGGCATCAAAAGTAAATGGTCTGGTTGCTGTGTACCTGTCCAGCTTTGTAGCTTTGTTCCTGGTTACATTTTGGGATAGAAAGTGGGAGGAGGAAAGTTTAGAAAAATGATTGTCCTGTTCCTGGACTCTACATGATATATAAAGAAATGTTCTTAAAAATAGAGAGGAATTAAGCTTTAATAATAGACACTGACAATTGACTTACTTATTTTTTTTTAGAGATGAGGGTCTTGCTATGCTGCACAGGCTGGATTAAACCACATGGGCGGAAGCTATTATCCCACCTTAGCCTCTGGAATATTTGGGAGTATCCATGTGTGCTGTATCCACCACATCCAGCTGACAGTTGCCTTATTTGTGACTTAGTTTATCCAATTAAAACTAGCTCTTACCAAATGGATGTTTAAAAGATACTAGAAAATTGCTTGGAGTCCTTAAAGGAATTTGGTGGCAGCATAGTGTGGGAGGAGTGAATTAGGAAGATAAATGGTAATCAAAACATTTCTAGGCTGAGCACAGTGGGTCACGCCTGTAATCCTAGCACTTTGGGAGGCCAGGACGGGTGGATCACCTGAAGTCAGGAGTTCAAGACTAGGTGAGCAAGAGTCCTATCTCAAAAAAAAAATTTTTTCCTTTTCTAATTTTGATGAGAAATTAGAAACCCACAGATCCAAGAATCTACAAACCCAAGCAAAAGAAATGTGAAGAAAACCACATGTAATCAAATTGTACACTATAATTAAATTGCTGAAAGCCAGCAATAAAAAAAGAAATGCAAAATCAGGCAAATGAAAAACCACATTACAAACAGAATCAGGGTTGAATTCTGTTTTTTGGCCCCGCCCCTGGTTAATGTATAAGCAGGACTTTTTTTTTTGTTTGAGACTTATTGCCCAGGCTGGAGTGCCATGGCATGATTTTGGCCCACCGCAACCTCTGCCTCCCAGGTTCAAGCAGTTCTCCTGCCTCAGCCTCCCAAGTAGCTGGGATTACAGGCATGAGCCACCACGCCTGGCTAATTTTGTATTTTTAGTAGAGACGGGGCTTCTCCATGTTGGTCAGGCTGGTCTCGAACTCCCGATCTCAGGCGATCCCGCCCTCCTCAGCCTCCCAGAGTGCAAGGATTACAGGTGTGAGCCACTGTGCCCGGCTATTTTTTGAGACGGAGTTTCGCTCTTGTTACCCAGGCTGGAGTGCAATGGCACGATCTCGGCTCACCGCAACCTCCGCCTCCTGGGTTCAGGCAATTCTCCTGCCTCAGCCTCCTGAGTAGCTGGGATTACAGGCACGCACCACCATGCCCAGCTAATTTTTTGTATTTTTGGTAGAGACGGGGTTTCACCATGTTGACCAGGATGGTCTCGATCTCTT
>NW_022437002.1:17650987-17657182 GCF_009761245.1 Sapajus apella
CCATGTTGACCAGGATGGTCTCGATCTCTTGACCTCGTGATCCACCCGCCTCGGTCTCCCAAAGTGCTGGGATTACAGGCGTGAGCCACCGCGCCTGGCCCTTTAATCATTTTTTTTTTCCCCAGAGTCTTTCCATGTTATCCAGGCTGGAGTGCAGTGGCTCTTCACAGGCAACACGCACTACATCCTTGAACTCTTGACTCCAAATAATCCTTCCGCCTCGGCTTCCCTGGCACCCTCCATTTTTTTTTGAGTCTTTGTCTCTTCTTTTAGAATAGTTTCTAGTGCTATGTTTTTAGGTTTGTAAATTTTTCTTTTAATTAGGTTCTAATTTATTGTTCATCCTATCAGGTATATTTTCATCTCTAAAAGTTTGACTTTTAGAGTTTAAAATATCTTTTGTTTCTCTATTCTTTTCTCTTTGTGAGCTTGTGGGATATATTTATAACTAAACATATCTACATCATCTATATAATTTCTGGATCTGTTTCTATTGTGCTTATTTTTGTTTGTTTGTTTTTTTGTTTTTTGAGACAGAGTGTCACTGTTGCCCAGGCTGGAGTGTGATGGTGCGATCTCAGCTCACTGCAACTTCTACATCCCGGGTACAAGTGATTCTCCTGTCTCAGCGTCCCTAGTAGCTGGGAATACAGCTGCCATTCCCAGCTAGTTTTTTGTACTTCAGTAGAGACAGGGTTTCACCATGTTGCCCAGGCTGATCACTAACTCCTGAGCTCAGACAATGCACCTGCCTGGGCCTCCCAAAGTGCTAGGATTACAGGCGTGAGCCACTGCGTCCAGCCTGTTTAGTTTTTTAAAAGGCAGTCTCAGTGTATTGCCCAGGCTGGAGTGCAGTGGCTTGATCATGGCTTCCTGCAGCTTTGACCTCTTGGGCTCAAGGAATCTTCCCACCACAGCCTCCTGAGTAGCTGGAACTGTGGGCACATGCCACCATGCCTGGCTAATTTTATTTTTTGTATAGATAGATAAAATTTAAAACCGTTTATTTTTTGTATAAATACAAAGACCATGTTGACCAGGCTTGTGTCGAACTCCTGGGCTGAAGTGATCCTCCAAGTGAAGCCATCCAAAGTGTGGGGATTACAGGTATGAGCCACTATGCCTGCCTAATTATTTTCTCTACAGGTTTGACTTTCTGTTTCATTTGTTTCCCTGGTAATTTTTTTTTTTTTTGGAGCGGGAGGGAGATATCAGACATTATGAAATTTGTTATTGGTTGCTGGATGTTTTGTTTCTTTGGATATATTTTAGCTTTGTTCTAGGATGGTTATTTGGAAATAGTTCAATCCTTTTGAGGTTTTTAAGTTTTCTTTAGGCAGATCTGGAATACTCTTTAGTACTAATTTGGCTCCATTACTAAAGCACTACTTTCTGCTCTTGATGTTGGGGTTATTTTAGAACCTTTGTGAATCCTGAGGTTTCATCTACTCCTTTCTGGTGTTTGTCTTTCAGTCTTCAGTAGTTTTCTCATGCAGTAAGCTGATTAAAACCTAGCCATAGACTGAGGGGACCCTCTGTAGATCTCTGGAGGTTGTTCGCTCTCTTATCTCTACTTACTCTGTTCTACAAATTGTAGCCACCTTGGTCTTTCTAAACTGTCTCCTCAATTTGGTGAGATTGTTGGATTCTGTTTGGGTCTGCCTGTATGCTGTGGATAAAACTCCACAAGGTAAGCTGGGATAGTCATTAGGCTCACCTCATGCGCCTCACTGTCTCTGAGATCACTGTTGTGGGCTACTAGTTGTTCAGTGTTTCCAATATTTCACGTATTTCGGCTATTTTTCTAGTTGTCTGAGTTAGAAGGGTGAATCCTGTCCAGTTACATCCATCGTGGCTAGCTAAATAGTATTGTATTACAGTCTCACTGATATAGGCACAAAATATTTTGGATTTTTTTGGGAGGGGTGTGCGGAGGAACGGAGTCTCACTCTGTCACCCAGAGTGGAGTACAGTGGTATGATCTTGGCTCACTGCAACCTCTGCCTCTCAGGTTCAAGCAATTCTCCTTCCTTAGCCTCCGGAGTAGCTGGCATTACAGGCACTTGCCACCATGCCCAGCTAATTTTTATATTGTTAGAAGAGGTGGGTTTTCGCCGTGTTGGCCAGGCTGGTCTCGAACTCCTGATCTCAGGTGATCCACCTGCCTCAGCCTCCCCAAAGTGTTGGGAATATAGGTGTGAGCCGCTGCACCTGGCCACATTTTGGGTATTCTTGTTGCCAGTGGTGCCTGAATGTTTGTAGTGCATGTACACTATTATAATGTTTATTTTTAGTATTCAAACTCTTAACTTGGACATTTGTGATACATTGTGTGGTTCACAGACTAGTGTTGGTTTGCTACTGGTCTGCAAAGAGATAAGTACAAAAGTTTGGAGTAAGCATTTAGAAACAAAGCAATTTGACATCTCCCTGACATTGTATTTTTAAAAACCTACGGTAACAGACTAGAAATAAAATACTTAGTTCTTCAACCACAGGTAGTTTGAGAAGCTCTGTGCTAGACCACTTGGTCAAAATGACTCCTTAATAAAGCTATTTGACATAAATAACTGGCTGTGACAGAGTTTGTAGGTAAGGATCGAAGACCATTTCAAGATTTAGGCAAATGGCCCAGATAGCTTACTTAACCTGTAGCTGAAAGCACTGCCTGCACTGCCCTTTAAGTTGTTCCTCATCCCTGTGGGTATAGCTGTGAAGTTACTACTTATTTTCAGCCCTGGATATTTGAATGAGTAAGAATTACATTTTTTTTTTTTTTTTTTTTTTTTTTTTTTTTTTAAAGAATCACATAGTCACAGACTTAGAAGGGACCTTGGGGCCAACCGTTCCAACTCTCTACATGGTACTCATATTTTGAAATACCCTCATCAGGTGGTATCCTACTCTTTGATTAAAACTGATGGGCACATTTTACCTTATTGTTTAGTCTTTCTCCATTTAAAGAGCTCTAAGTGTTTAAAAGCTCTTTATTATAATAAGATGACTTCCCCATGACTTTTACACACTGGTCTTGGTTCTGCCATCTGGTGCCACATACAATGGTTGATAGCTGGAGACAGTCATCATTCCCCTAAATATTCTCTTCTCTACCCTAAATGACTGAAGTCCTTCTTTAACATGTTCCTGTATCCAAGATTGCTTATCTCTGGATAAGCTTATTTTTCTTTGCAAAGATGGAATGAGGATTAGAGCACAATAGGGTGTGAGCTTAAGCCCAGGAGGCAGAGGTTACAGTGAGCTGAGATTGCACCACCGCACTCCAGCCTGGGTGACAGAGTGAGACCATGTCAAAAAAGAAAGAGAGGAAGGAAGGAAGGAAGGAAGAAAAAGAAAGGAAGGAGGGAAGGGAGGAAAGAAGGAAGGAAGAAAGGAAGGAAAGAAAACAGTACACTCAAGAGCTGGACCTATCTCTTTCTGTGTTCTATGCAATATATTTCTATCGGTGCCCCTACAATCACATTGTTTTTTGTCCGCCTCCCTCAGCTTGCTTTATATTCCTCTTGAAATCAACATTGAAATCCCCTAAGATTTTTTTCCCCAGGCTTTGATATTTAGCTGTTCATCCCTGATTCTGCATATATGTAGCTAGTTTTTTCGGCATAGGAGTAGGACTGCATGAAGATTCTTCTTAAAATAGGCCTATTGTACCATTCTGTTGAGACTTTTTATATCCTGACTCTATCACTAAATATATTTACTGTTGCCACTGGCTCCACATTGGCTGCAACCTTTATAAACAGTCCTTGAGTCCTTTCTTAAAATTGTTGAGAAAACACTTGAGCATAAAACGGTGAAAATGAGATCATGAGAAAGCTATAAATTCTTACTGTAACATTTTGACCTCCTATTAATGTTAAAATTTAAAAAAAAATTTTTTTAATGGTTTTTTCTTATTGCATTTTAGGTTTTGGGGTACATGTGAAGAACATGCAAGATTGTTGCATAGGTACACACATATCAGTGTGATTTGCTGCCTTCCTCCCCTTCATCTATGTCTGGCATTTCTCCCTAACTCCCCACCCCCTGCTGTCCCTCCCCTATTTCCCTCCTACAGACCCCAGTGTGTGATGCTCCCCTTCCTGTGTCCATGTGTTCTCATTATTCAACACCCGCCTATAAGTGAGAACACGCGGTGTTTGATTTTCTGTTCTTGTGTCAGTTTTCTGAGGATGATGGTTTCCAGGTTCATCCATGTCCCTACAAAGGACACAAACTCATCGTTTTTGATGGCTGCATAATATTTCATGGTATATATGTGCCACATTTTCCCTGTCCAGTCTACCATTGATGGGCATTTGGGTTGGTTCCAGGTGTTTGCTATTGTGAACTGTGCTGCAATGAACATTCGTGTGCATGTGTCCTTATAGTAGAACAATTTATAATCCTTTGGATATATACCCAGTAATGGGATTGCTGGGTCAAATGAAATTTCTATGACTAGGGCCTTGAGGAATTGCCACAGTGTCTTCCACAATGGTTGAACTAATTTACACCCCCACCAACAGTGTAAAAGTGTTCCTATTTCTCCACATCCTCTCCAGCATCTGTTGTCTCCAGATTTTTTAATGATCGCCATTCTAACTGGCGTGAGATGGTATCTCAATGTAGTTTTGATTTGTATTTCTCTAATGACCAGTGATGATGAGCATTTTTTCACGTTTGTTGGCCTCATGTATGTCATCTTTTGTAAAGTGTCTGTTCATATCCTTCACCCACTTTTGAATGGGCTTGTTTGCTTTTTTCTTGTAAATCTGTTTTAGTTCTTCGTAAATTCTGGATATCAGCCCTTTGTCAGATGGGTAGACCGCAAAAATTTTTTCCCATTCTGTTGGTTGCCAATTCACTCTAATGACTGTTTCTTTTGCCATGCAGAAGCTGTGGAGTTTGATTAGGTCCCATTTGTCTATTTTGGCTTTTTTTGCCAATGCTTTTGGTGTTTTGGTCATGAAGTCACTGCCTATGCCTATGTCCTGAATGGTTTTGCCTAGATATTCTTATAGGGTTTTTATGGTGTTAGGTCTTATGTTTAAGTCTTTAATCCATCTGAAGTTAATTTTAGTGTAAGGCGTCAGGAAGGGGTCCAGTTTCTGCTTTCTGCACATGGCTAGCCAGTCCTCCCAACACCATTTATTAAACAGGGAATCCTTTCCCCATTGCTTGTTTTTGTCAGGCTTGTCAAAGATCAGATGGTTGTAGATGTTGTGTTGTCTCTGAGGCCTCTGTTCTGTTCCATTGGTCTGTATCTCTGTTTTGGTACCAGTACCATGCTGTTTTGATTACTGTAGCCTTATAGCATAGTTTGAAGTCTGGTAGTGTGATGCCTCCCGCTTTGTTCTTTTTGCTTAGAATTGACTTGGCTATGCTGGCTCTCTTTTGGTTCCATATGAAGTTTAAGGTGTTTTTTTTCAGATCTGTGAAGAAAGACATTGGTAGCTTGATGGGGATAGCGTTGAATCTGTAAATTACTTTGGGTAGTATGGCCATTTTCACGATATTGATTCTGAATTAAATTTGATAAGGTAAGTAAGTAAATAATACTTGGGTATTTAATAAATGACAGCTCTTTTATTTTTTATTTTCAGGCTTAATAATTGCCTCCAGTTTTACCTTTTTCCCCCCTTAATTTTTTATTACAGAATTGAAGATGTTCCTGCTCCTTCTACATCTGCAGATAAAGTAGAGAGGTAAGATTATTCACATGGTACAATTAGATTTGTATCTGAAACATAAACTAAGAACAATATAACATGAGAACAGTTTCTTTTTTATTTTTTAATTAATTATTACTATTATTATTATTATTTATTTATTTTTTTTTAAATAGAGGTGAGATGTCTCTTTCTTGCTCAGGCTGAAGTGCAGTGTGCTGTCCGGGCTCACAATAACCTTGAACTCCTGGGTTTAAGCAATCCTACCTCAACCCTTGAGTAGCTAGGACAACAGGCACATACCACTACACTTGGCTCACTTTAAATTTTTTGGAGAGATGGGATCTTGCTATGTTGCCAAGGTTGGTCTCAAAACTCCTAGCCTCAAGCAGTTCTCCTTGCCTCAGCCTTCCAAAGTTTAGGATTATAGCTTTGAACTACCAGGCTGGTCTCACGTACTTCCTTGTGACTTTTCTATCTTGATATGACTGTGTGTTTTTTTTTTTGTTTGTTTGTTTGTTTTTAT
>NW_022437002.1:17657282-17672209 GCF_009761245.1 Sapajus apella
TCCCAGCTACTCAGGAGGCTGAGGCAGGAGAATTGCCTGAACCCAGGCTGGAGTGCAATGGCGCGATCTCGGCTCACCGCAACCTCCGCCTCCTGGGTTCAGGCAATTCTCCTGCCTCAGCCTCCTGAGTAGCTGGGATTACAGGCACACGCCACCATGCCCAGCTGAATTTTTGTATTTGTAGTAGAGACGGGGTTTCACCATGTTGACCAGGATGGTCTCGATCTCTTAACCTCGTGATCCACCCGCCTCGGCCTCCCAAAGTGCTGGGATTACAGGCTTGAGCCACCGCACCCGGCCTTGTTTTTATTTTTCTTAATCTCAGATCTACACCTGCAGAGTTACTTTTATTTTTGGGGGGTTGTAGGGAGACGGAGTTTCACTCTTGTTGCCCAGGCTGGAGTGCAATGGCACAACCTCCACTTTCCCGGTTCAGGTGGTTCTCCTGCCTCAGCCTCCCAAATAGCTGGGATTACAGGCATGTGTCACCATGCCCGTCTGATACTGTATTTTTAGTAGAGACAGGGTTTCTCCATGTTGGTCAGGCTGGTCTCGAACTCCTGGCCTCAGATGATTCCCCCGCCTTGGCCTCCCAAAGTGCTGGGATTACAGGCGTGAGCCACTGCACCCGGCCCATGGCTATGTTTCTTTATCAGAAGTGGGCATAGCAATTAACTAAAAAGCTTACCCAAAAGGTAGATGTTAGGTTGCATCCCTAGAGATTTTTGTTAATGTTTTAGTTTTTATAACAGGGTCTTATTCTGTTACCCAAGCTGGAGTGCAGTGATGTGATCATAGTGCACCACCACCTTTGACTCCTGGACTAAAGGGATTCTTCTGCCTTAGCCTCTTGAGTAGTTGGATAGGCAGGCACCACCACATCTGGCTATTTTATTTTCTTTGAGACGGATTCTTGCTCTGTCGCCCAGGCTGGAATGCAGTGGTGCCATCTTGGCTCACTGCAACCTCCGCCTCCTTGGATCAAGCAATTCTCGCACCTCAGTGTCCCAAGTAGCTGGGATTACAGGTATGCACCACCACGCCCTGCTAATTTTTTGTATTTTTGGTAGAGACAGGCTCTCATCTTGTTGGCCTGGCTGGTCTTGAACTCCTGACCTCAAGTGATCCACTTGACTTGGCCTCCCAAAGAACTGGGATTACAGGCGTGAGCCACCATGCCCAGTCTATTTATTTTTGAGATGAATTTTCACTCTTGTTGTCCAGGCTGGAGTGCAGTGACGCAATCTTGGCTAACTGCGGTCTCCGTTTCCTGGGTTCAAGTGATTTTCCTGCCTCAGTCTCCTGAGTAGCTCGATTTACAGGTGGGCCCCACCAAATCCGGCCAATTTTTGTATTTTTAGTAGACATGGGGTTTCACCATGTTGACTAGGCTGGTCTTGAACTCCTGACCTCAGGTCATCTGCCCACCTTGGCCTCCCAGTGTTGGGATTACAGGCGTGGACCACTGTACCCGGCTGAATTATTTTATGTTTTGAAGTGGAGTCTTGGTTTGTTGGCCAGGCTGGTCTCCAGCCTGGACTCCAGCAATCCCCCTGCCCTGACTTCCCAAAGTATTCAGATTAGAAACCTGATCTACCATGCCCAGCTGATTTTATTTGTTAAGCTTGAGATAAAGTCTTGGTTTCTTTGTTATGGAGAATCTTTCTGATTAAGGTTGAGAATTATTACTGTTTCTGTTTAAACCTTGTGCAGAATATCTTAAAAATACTTTTATCTTTTTTGGAGACGGAGTACAATGGCATGATCTCGGCTCACTGCAACCTCCGCTTACCGGGTTCAAGTGATTCTCCTGCCTCAGCCTCCTGAGTAGTTGAGATTACAGGCACCCACCGCCTCACCCGGCTAATATTGTTTTTATTTTTTTCCTTCTCCGAGAGTGGGTCTTGTTCTGTTGCCCAGGCTAGAGTACAGTGGCATGATCTCGACTCACTGCAACCTCTGCTTCCTGAGTTCAAGCAGTTCTCCTGCCAAGCCTATGGAGTAGCTGGGATTACAGGCGCCTGCCACCATGCCCAACTAATTTTTGTTTTATTTTTTTTTGAGATGGAGTCCTGCTCTGTTGCCAGGCGCCAGGCTGGAGTGCAGTGGTGTGATCTCAGCTCACTGCACCCTCCACCTCCTGGGTTCAAGCAATTCTCCTGCCTCAGCCTCCCGAGTAGCTGGGACTACAGGCGTGTGTCACCACGCCCAACTAATTTTTGTATTGTTAGTAGAGACAGGGTTTCACCGTGTTGGCCAGGATGGTCTTGATCTCTTGACCTTGTGATCCACCCACCTTGGCCTCCCAAAGTGCTGGGATTACAGGTGTGAGCTACCGCGCCCTGCCTTATTTTTGTGTTTTTAGTAGAGACAGTGTTTCATCATTGTGGCCTGGCTGTTCTTGGGCTGCTGACCTCATGAGCTGCCCACCTTGGCCTCCCTGAGTGCTGGGATTACAGGGGTGAGCCATCATGTCCAGCTGTAATTTTTGTATTTTCAGTAGAGACAGGGTTTCTCCATGTTGGCCAAGCTTGTCTCAAACCCCTGATCTCAGGTGATCCACCGCCTTAGCCTCCCAAAGTGATGGGATTACAGGTGTGAGCCACTGCGCCTGGCCACAAATACATTTTTTAAGTTTCCATACGGTCTTGTTTTTTTCATGTTTGAAATCTAGTTGTCATCTTGGTTATTTAACCCTTTTCCTTTTTGCCCCAAGAATATATGCTAGTGGTGCTTGGGGCTACAGCATTTACCCAGTGATAACTGCCACAAGATAGCTCCCCTTAATTGTTATTTTCACATCACTCTAATACATTGATTTTGGAAAAAAAGACATCATTCTATTTATAGCACTGTTTTTAGTAGTTGTATTTTCATTTACAGAATATAGTAATTCTTGATCACTGTCAATGTCAAATCCTAGAAAACATAGCATTCCTATGTGTGATGTTAACACCATTCTCAAATGGTTGTTGGCCACAGATTCATTTGATGAATACGATTTTTCTGAAATAGATGATTCTGATGTTCTGTTTAGAAATAACTCCGGCCAGGTGCGGTGACTCACGTCTGTAATCCCAGCACTTTCAGAGGCCTAGGTGGGTGGATCACTTGAGGTTAGGAGTTCGAGATCAGCCTGGCCAACATGGTGAAACCCTGTGTCTAGTAATAAATAAAAAAATTAGCTGGTTGTGGTGGCAAGTGCCTGCAATTCCAGCTATTTGGGAGGCTGAGGTAGGAGAATCATTTGAACCTGGGAGGTGGAGGTTACAGTAGGCCAAGATTGCCCCACTGCACTCCAGTCTGGGTGATGAGTGAAACTTCCATCTCAAAAAAAAAAAGAAAAATACTAACATTTTGTGAGTTAATCAGGTATTTGTATGGTATGAATACTGTTTAGGATTTATCCTAAACACAATACTTTATTTTTTTAAGAGACGGTATCTCGGCTATGTTGCCCAGGCTGGAGTGCAGTGGCTATTCAAGGCAGTACCTCACTACTGATCAGCACGGGAGTTTTGACCTGCTCCATTTCCCACTTGGGCCGGTTCACCCCTCCTTAGGCAACCTGGTGGTCCCCCGCTCCTGGGAGGTCACCATAGTGATGCCGAACTTAGTGTGGACACCCAAATCGGCATAGCGCACTACAGCACAGAACTGGGCTCAAGCGATTCTCCCACCTCAGCCTCCCGAGTAGCTGGGACTATAGGCACGTGCCACTGCACCCAGTTACAAAATACTTTCAAGAAGGTTGCTCATAGGATATACCATAGTATTTAAGTTTCTGGACTGACTAAATGTAGCTAGGCTACCCAAAACACAGTGCTTGGTACGTAATCATGAGTATTAAACTTTGTAGCCCAGGCTGAAATGTAGTGGTGCGATCACAGCCCACTGCAGCTTTGACCTTCCCTGGGCCCAGGTGATCCTCCTGCCTTAGCCTCCTGAGTAGATAGGACCACACAAATGCATGCCATCATGACTGGCTAATTTTTGTATTTTGTTTTCAAAATACAAAATGATGAGGTTTCACCATGTTGCCCAGGCTGGCCTCAAACTCCTGGGGCTCAAGCCATCTTCTCACCACAGCCTCCCGAAGCGCTAGGATTACAAGTTGGGGGGCCACCGTGTTGGTCTAAGCATTTCATTTTTAAAGTACGAGAATATTCTTATTCTTAGAAAAACGTGAAGGATGGTTGGGAAACACATTTACTAGTCTCACCTTAAATTTATATCCTCTGACCTCAAGTGGGTTTTTTGTTTTGATTGGCAGTTATACCACATTTCTCTGGTCAAGTTATTTTTCCATTCTGCTGAACTGCTTAATCTCCCTCTGCCTGCCCCCACTTGAGTCAGGGTATTACTCAGCCACTTAGGCTGGAGTACAGTGGTCCTGATCCTGGCTCAGTGCAGCCTCAAACTGCTGGGCTCAAGATATCCTCCCGCCTCAGCCTCTCAAGCTACGTTTATTGTGTGTGTTTCAGAGTGAGGGTCTTATGTTGCCCAGGCAGTGTTGAACTCCTAATCTCTCTATGATGCTCCCTTATCAGCTTCCTGAATTGTTGCAATTACAGGCATAAGCCACTGCACCTAGCTGATCAACCTCGTTTTCTTTACATTTTCTTTTTTTTTTTGAGACTGAGTCTTGCTCTGTTGCCCATGCTGGAGTGTAGTGGCTTGATCTCGGGTCACTGCAACCTCTACCTCCCAGGTTCAAGCGATTCTTCTGCCTCAGCCACCTGAGTAGCTGGGATTACATGCGTGTACCACCATGTTCGGCTAATTTTTGTATTTTTAGTAGAGATGGGGTTTCACCATGTTGGTCAGGCTGGTCTCGAACTGACCTCGTGATCTGCTCGCCTTGGCCTCCCAAAGTTGCTGGGATTACAGGTGTGAGCCACCATACTCAGCCTTTATATTTTCTTAGACTTTCAATATCATATCCCTCATCTTGCTTTTACCTGATGATTTTGCTTTATGTTTGGTTCTGGATTTTTGTTTGTTCACTGAATAAACTATACAAAGAGAAATTTCTTAACACTGTGCCATTAATTTGTACCCATATATTCTTTCCTTTTGAATGCCTGTTCATGCTCTTATTCGGCAGTTCTCAAAGTTTTTTTCTTGTATACCCTTGGGTCTCCAGTACTGTTTCAGGAAGAATGTAAGATTAAAACCATTTACATAGTAGTAAGACTGCCTTTTTATTGTGTTGACCACTGGCACTCATGTTGCTAGAATAATGGTGGATAAAACTGCTGTCCTTTTAACATAAATCAAGGCAGTGGCAACAAACAGCAATAACTCTTGTGTTCTTCACTATCACCTTCACTTAGAAAATGGCCATGATGAAGCACTACAAAGTTAAGTTTATTAATTCTCAGTCCTTGACTACATGGCTTTAAAATAACCTGGTTAAATAGGAATTATGGATGGAGTGCTTCAGCATATCAAAAGTAAGTGTGGTTTTATTTTTATTCCCCCCTCCAAGACGAGGTTTCGCTTTAGTTGCCCAGCCTGGAGTGCAATGGCATGATCTCAGCTCACTGTAACCTCCGCCTCCTGGGTTCAGGCGACTCCCCTGCTTCAGCCTCCTGAGTAGCTGGGATTACAGGCATGCACCACCATGTCCGGCTAAGTTTTGTATTTTTAGTAGAGATGGGGTTTCACCATGTTGGTCAGGCTGGTCTTGAACTCCTGACCTCAGGTGATCCATCCGCCCTGGCCTCCCAAAGTGCTGGGATTACAGGTTTGAGCCACTGCGCCTGGCTGGTACAGTGGTTTTCTTTAGGAAAAGCCCTCGTGTGATTTTAATTAAGAGTTGAGGCGGGATGTGGTGGCTCATGCCTGTAATCCCAGCACTTTGGGAGGCCAAGGTGGGTGGATCACGAGGTCAGGAGTTTGAGACCAGCTTGGCCAACGTGGTGAAACTCTGTCTCTACTAAAAATGCAAAAAGTAGCCAGATGTGGTGGTGGGCACCTGTAATCCCAGTTACTCGGGACATTGAGGCAGGACAATTGCTTGATCTCGGGAGGCAGAGGTTGCAGTGAGCTGATATTGCACCATTGCACTCCAGTCTAGGTGACAGAGCAAGACTCCATGGGGGGGTGTAATTGATTGAGCTACCTTTTAATGTAATTTTATTTACTGGCTTTTCTTTGAAAGAATCTTATTTGAAAGTTTTATTTTTGAAAGAATGACCAACAGACAAACTTTTATTTAGACTTGATATTTAGCAGATGTTTTCTTCACAATGAATACAGTGAGCCTGTCACTTTAAGGGAAATAACTGACAGTATCAGGTGCTAGTGATAGAATGTGAGCTTTCATATGAAAAATAGAAATTTTGGGGGCCGGGCGCGGTGGCTCAAGCCTGTAATCCCAGCACTTTGGGAGGCCGAGGCGGGTGGATCACGAGGTCAAGAGATCAAGACCATTCTGGTCAACATGGTGAAACCCCGTCTCTACTAAAAATACAAAACATTAGCTGGGCATGGTGGCTCATGCCTGTAATCCCAGCTACTCAGGAGGCTGAGGCAGGGGAGTCGCCTGAACCCAGGAGGCGGAGGTTACAGTGAGCCGAGATCGCGCCATTGCACTCCAGCCTGGGTAACATAAGTGAAACTCCGTCTCAAAAAAAAAAAAAAATAGAAATTTTGGGTAAGTTATATCAACTGATGTTGTGAGACTGACAGTATCTTAATACTTTATGACTGTTATGATGAAATTGATTTTTAAGTTGTGGTAAAATACACATAAAAGTTTCCATCTTTTTAAATGTTTAAGTCAGTGTGAAATACATTCACATTGTTGTACACCCAATCTTATCTTGCAAATCTGAAACTATTACCCATTAAACAGCTTACTCTTTCTCCTGTGGCCCCTGGCAGCCACCATTCTGCTTTCTGTCTCTCTCAATTTGGCTGCTTTAGGTACCTCATATAAATGGAATAATAGAACGTTTATCCTTTTGTGACTGGCTTATTTCACTTAGCATAGTGTTCTTAACATTCATCCATGTTGTGGTGTCTCAGAATTTCCTTGCTTTTTATTGTGAGTACTGCTGTTATGACCATGGGCTTATGTAATCGTTTATAAGTAGAAGATCCAGAATACAAGATAGACTGGTTTTTAATGTACTAGTATGAGAAGTTCATCAGTGTTTTCAGATTGTACAGTACAACTAACCTTTAAGAAATTATCACTTGTTGGCCTGGTACAGTGGCTCATCCCTGCAATCCCAGCACTTGGGGAGGCCAAGGCTGCAGATCACTTGGGGTCAGGAGTTTGAGAACAGCCTGGTCAACATGGTGAAAGTGTCTCTACTAAAAATACAAAAAGTAGCTGGGTGTGGTGGCGCCTACCTGTAATTTCAGCTACTCGGGAGACTGAGGCAGGAGAATGGCTTGAACCCCGGAGCTGGAGGTTGCAGTAAGCTGAGATTGTACCACTGCATTCCAGCCTGGGTGACAGAACAAGACTCCATCTCAAACTTAAAATAATAATAATAATAAATGCCACTTGTTGAGTTTGGGTATGGTAACAAAATATCCAGTTATCTGAAAAGACTAAATAGTTCCTTTCCAACTACATATCTAGGTCAAGTCAGATATTCTTGTACTTCAGTGAAAACAAAACATTACAGAATAGAATATGGAAATCCAGCTATCTTCTGTCAGACATCTGGGAGATTTGTAAAAATGTAAAACTGCCACTATTAACAAATTTTTGTTTTGAAGAGTTGTTTTTCCAAAAAAGTCATATTATTAACATGTACCATTTTAAAATATTTAAAATTTGTTTAGTTTTAATTTCAGTATGGTGGATACTGATAGATATAACTTGCATACACAGAGACTTTTGGGGGACTTTAGTAATGTAACAGTGTAAAGGATCCTGATACCAAAGTTTCTTTGCTCTTACATAACACCATCATCTCCATTTGTTCACAAGATCCCACTCATCATTTTCTTAAGAATAGAGCTCCTGTAGTTCTCTGTGCAACAATACTACTCTTGTTTCCTATGAGATAAGTTCTATCAACCCAGTAGGTATCATCGGGTTTACCTGTTTGTTGACTCCTCATACCTCCCTTCATCTATTACCTCACGTCAGTTTCTTTGAAAGGAAAATGTGAAAAAGGTGTCCGCTCTTTCTCAACTTCCTCTTTTGTTCTTAATTGAAGCTTCGTTTTTCAGTCGTTCTGCTAAAATAGTCTTGTTTGTGGTCATTAACACCACCCATATTCCTTACTCTAGTAGTCATTTCTCAGCTAAGTTTTTTTTTTTTTTTTTTTAAGTAGTCCTATTGTCTGAGTTAATCTTGTCATTGGGAATTGACCCAATCCATTACTCCCATTACTTTGTTTTCTTTCCTTTGTTGTTGTTTTTTGTTTTTTGTTTGTTTGTTTTTTTGAGATGGAGTCTGTCACCCAGCCTGGAGTGCAGTGGCGCAATCTTGGCTTACTGCAACCTCTGCCTCCTGCGTTCCATCAGTTCTTCTGCCCCAGCCTCCCCAGTAGCTGGTATTACAGGTGTGCACCACCATGCCCGGCTAATTTTTGTATTTTTAGTAGAGACAGGGTTTCACCATGTTGGTCAGCCCCTGCACCCAGCTTTGTTACTTTACTTCATATTATTTTATTGTCTCTTTTCCTTTACTGACTTTTCCCCCAAACCCTTATTCTTACCTACATATAAATGTTGGAAGGCTTCCTACTAATGAAGAGGCCTCAATCCTACCTATTCATTAGTAGCCACTCCGTATGTATTCTCCCTGTTAAGTCCTGTGGCTTTAAGCACCTGAATCCCATTTGTATCTCCAGTCCCCACATAACTCCCAAAACTTTTCCCTTATAATATCTTGGAGGTCTAATAGGGATCTTAGAATTAACATATCCAAAGCTAAATACTGTACAGTAATTGATTGCCTTGTTCCTCACTGGCTTTTCCTTCAATTGACTTTTTTCTCAGTAAATGGCAATGTTCTAGAATTTTGAATCTAGATTGTGTAGATTTGAATCACTGCCATTAATACTCAGTTTTCCATCTGTAAAGTGGGGGTAATGATTCAATAATTTTATGAGGTTTGGATCCTAGGATTTAAATGTAGGTAAAAGTTCTACATAGTTCATTAATAACACTTAATACCAGTTGGCTAGGCCATAAAACGTTTGCTTTATCTCTCTTTCCTTCAAGAAATTACATATCTAGTCTCTTAGTACATTGTAAAGTAAGTATATTCAGAACCTAATCCTCTGTAATACTCTTCTGGTTCTTGTCTAGATTCTTTTTTTTTTTTTTTTTTTTTTTTTTTTTTTTTTTTTTTTTTTTTTTTGAGACGGAGTTTCGCTCTTGTTACCCAGGCTGGAGTGCAATGGCGCGATCTCGGCTCACCGCAACCTCCGCCTCCTGGGTTCAGGCAATTCTCCTGCCTCAGCCTCCTGAGTAGCTGGGATTACAGGCACGTGCCACCATGCCCAGCTAATTTTTTGTATTTTTAGTAGAGACGGGGTTTCACCATGTTGACCAGGATGGTCTCGATCTCTTGACCTTGTGATCCACCCGCCTCGGCCTCCCAAAGTGCTGGGATTACAGGCTTGAGCCACCGCGCCCGGCCCTTGTCTAGATTCTTATGGTTTCTTTCTTTCCTTTTTTATGGAAAAGGAGTCTTTTTTTAATAAAGACCTGGAGTGCAGTGGTATAATCTTGGCTCACTGCAATCTCTGCCTTGGGGTTCAAGCAATTCTTCTGCCTCAGCCTCCCTAGTAGCTGGGACTACAGGTGTGTGCCACTACGCCCAGCTAATTTCTGTATTTTTAGTAGAGACGAGGCTTCACCATGTTGGCCAGGATGGTCTCGATCTCCTGACCTTGTGATCTGTCCACCTTGACCTCCGAAAGTGCTAGGATTACAGGCATGAGCCACCACGCCCCACCAGGCGACCTTTTCAAATTTATTTTTTTGACATAGGGTCTTGCTCTGTTGCTCAGGCTGGAGTGTAGTGGTGTGATCCTAGTTCACTGCAGCCTTGAATTCCTGGGCTCAGACAGTCCTCCTGCCTCAGCCTCCCAAGTAGCTGGGACTACAGGTGAACACCACGATGTCAGCTAATTTTTATATTTTCCTGTAGAGATGCTAGTCTGGAACTCCTGGGCTCAAGTGATCATCCCACCTTGGCCTCCCAAAGTGCTGGGATTGTAGGTAGGAGCCACCTGGCTTAGACTTTATTTCTAACTGGTTTTCTCCCTAATTCTATTCTTGTTCTGTCTTAAAGTCTATTCTAATGTGATGCTACCCTCTCCCTCTTTCCCTTTATTTCCCATATTTCTTCCCCAGCTTACTCTAGCTGGAAAATTTTTCTGTTTCTCAAATATTTTAAGCAAGCTTCTTTAAGCTTTGAACTTGTTGCCTCTGCCCTAGAGTGCTTTTTTTCCCCCCCTGTATTTTTTTGGTGCTTGCCTTCTTTAAAGTCTTTGCTTCAATTTGACATTGTCCATGTGGTCTTAGCTCACTCTTGTTATAATCAGTGTCTTGAATTGTGCCCAGCAATATTAGGTGCCCAAGTATTGTTGATTGAGTTAAGAAGAGCAATTATCCTTCCAAATAATTTGGTTTCCATTAATGGAACTGCCCCAGGTTTTTCTTAAAGCTGTAAGAAACATTAAATGAAGGTCTAATTAACACACAGGAAACTGCACATAACTTTAACAATTATGAGTTTTTACATAAATACACCTGTAAACCATTATCACAATCAAGATAATGAGCGTATTCATCACCTCAAAGTTTCCTCATGTGCCTTTGTACTTCATTCCCTCCCCAGCAACCATTAATCTGCTTTCTGTCACTGAAGATGGGTTGCATTTTGTAGAATATTATCTAAATAGAATCATACAGTAAGTACTGTTTTTTTGTAGTTATTTTGATTCAGCACAATTATTTTGAGATTCATCCGTTTTACCACATGTATTAATAGTTCATTGTTTTTGTTAGCGAATGACATTTCATTATGTAGATGTATCACAATTTGTCTATCCATTTGGGTTTCCAGTTTTTGGCATACAAATAAAGCTGTTGTGAATATTTGTGTACAAGTCTTTGTATGGGCATTCATTTCCATTTTTGTGGTTCATATCTAGGAGTAGAATGGCTATATAATATGGCTGGTATATATCTAACTTTAAGAAACTCCGAAACTGTTTTCTGAAGTGATTGTACCATTACATTCTTTCTAGCAGTGTTTGAGAGTTCTAGTTGCTCTACATCCTCATCATCACTTGAGTCAGTCTTTAACATTTTAGCCATTATAGTTAGTATAACAGTATCTTATTGTGGGTTAATCTGTAGTTTTTTGAGTGACCAGTAATACTGACATCTTTTCATGTGCTTATTTGCCATCCTTGTATCTTTGATGACATGTTTGTTAAAATCTTTGCCCACTTTGTATTGGATTGGTAATTTTATTGAGTTCTAAGAGTCATGTATTCAAGTCCTTTCTCAGAAGTTTTGCATATATTTTCTCCCAGTTTGGCTTGCTCTGTTTTTAAAACAGTGTTTCAGAAAGCAAACATTCTTCATTTTAGTGGTTTGTCTAGTTTATTGATTTTTTTTCTCTTATTAATTGTGCTTCTTTCATATTTAAGAAGTCTTTGCCAAACCCAAGGTCACTAAGATATTAAGATATTCTCCTGTATATTTTTGTAGAAATTTTATTGTTTAAATCTTTTTTTCTTTTCTTTTTTTTTTTTTTTTTTGAGACGGAATCTCACTCTGTGGCTGAGGTTGGAGTGCAGTGGCTGGATCTCAGCTCACCGCAACCACAGCCTCCTGGGTTCAAGTGATTCTTCTGCCTTAGCCTCCCAAGTAGCTGGGCACAGGCGCCTGCCACCAAGACCAGCTAATTTTTGTGTAGTTTTACTAGAGACGGGGTTTCACCATGTTGGTCAGGATGGTCTTGATCTCTTGACCTTGTCACCAACCTGCCTTGGCCTCCCAAAGTGCTGGGATTACAGGCGTGAGCCACCGTGCCTAGCCAGTTTAAGTCTTATATTTAGAAGGCGTATGATCCATTTCAAATTTGTGTTCTATCTGATCCATTTGCTTTGCTTTATGCCAATACTACATTGTCTTAATCTTAAAATCAGTGCCTCTTGCCCTATTTACCTGAATACTTCTTAATTTTAATATTTCTTTTAGCTAGTACAGTTTGTATGAATTTATGGTTCTTTTATTATGCCTTTTTTATTTGTTGCTTAATTAGCAAATATTTATAGTAACATACAATACAGGCTTTGTGAGTGGATGAGCCATTATGAGAAAATATTCTAGTCAAGCTTCTGAGAATGTTGCCTTTAAGATTTCTTTTGGTTTTGCGATGGTAAATAAGTGTTATCGAGGCCTTGCCAGAGTAGTCCAAAGGTTTAAAAAAATTAAACTATTGTTCAAATGTAATAGGTATTCAGAAAATATTGATTTAAACAGTACTTGACACTAGAAAAAAAAATCTTTTTTTTTGCAGTCTGGATGTGGATAGTGAAGCTAAGAAATTACTGGGTTTAGGACAGAAACATCTGGTGATGGGGGATATTCCAGCAGCAGTCAATGCATTCCAGGAAGCAGCTAGTCTTTTGTAAGTATTGTATATTTTGCTATGATGTAATATTATGTTCCTAATAAACCTTGAGTTATAAAAGATGGTTTAATGGGGAAAAAGCATGAAGAGCAAGAGTTTTAAAACATTTGATTAGCCGGGCGTGGTGGCTCATGCCTGTAATCCTAGCACTTTGGGAGGCCGAGGTGGGTGGATCACCTGAGGTCAGGAGTTCAAAACCAGCCTGGCCATCATGGTGAAACCCCATCTTTTTAAAAAAAAAAAAAAAAAAAAAAAAAACATTTGATTATTTTTCATTTAGTTTGTATCACTAACTGTAGGTGTAAAACCTAAATATCACCTAGCAATTCTACCTTTTCATTTTCCTGATTAACGTAACTTGTATTTCAATCATCACTAATTTGGGTGACCACACCTTGTCCTGGTTTGTCCAGGACTTCCCCCCACCCCACCCCTTCCCCGACTTTTTTGAGACAGTCTCTGTCACCCAGGCTGGAGGGCAGTGGGATGCTCTCATGCTCACTTCCCAGGTTCAAGTTATCCCCCTACGGACAATAGGTGTGTGCCACCATGCCCAACTAATATTTGTATTTTCTTTGTAGAGATGGGGTTTCCCCACATTGCCCCGACTGGTCTCAAACTCTTGGGCTTAAGGAATTTTTCTGCCTTGGCCTCCCAAAGTGCTTTGTAAAGGGATTGCAGGCATGAGCCACTGAGCCCAGCCTGACTTTCCCAATTGAACACTGGAAGTTCTGTGTCTGTGGAAACCCTTTAGGCCCAAGGAAGTCATGATTGATAGTGCTTTTATTAGCACAACATTTTTCATACATCTTTGGCACATTTTTCATACATTCTTAGCATTGTTGCAGTTGCTTAGAAGTTGGTAGCTAAACATTGTTTTTAGTGATTTTACATATATTATTTAGTTCTTTCAATAGCTCTTTGAACAAAGTTACTAACATTCCCATTTGACAGATGAGAAAACTAAGGGACTTTGAGACTAATTTATCTAAGGTCTCACAGCTAGTTACTGGTTAAAGATAGTATTTGAACCCAGGCAGAACAACTCCAGATATTCTGCTCTTTACATCATGCCTTTCTTTTTTTTTTTTTTTTTTTTTTTTTTTTTTTTTGAGGCGGAGTTTCACTCTTGTTACCCAGGCTGGAGTGCAATGGCGCGATCTTGGCTCACCGCAACCTCCGCCTCCTGGGTTCAGGCAATTCTCCTGCCTCAGCCTCCTGAGTAGCTGGGATTACAGGCACGCGCCACCAGGCCCAGCTGATTTTTTGTATTTTTAGTAGAGACGGGGTTTCACCATGTTGGCCAGGATGGTCTCGATCTCTTGACCTCGTGATCCACCCGCCTCGGCCTCCAAAAGTGCTGGGATTATAGGCGTGAGCCACCGCGCCCGGCTACATCATGCCTTTCTATGGGCCTTAATCATCTTCTAGGTCCCAGCCAAAGGTCCTTTAACTATTCTGGTCCATATTGACATCCGTCTTGTATGAGGAATACCTGTTTTAATACCTAAATTATATTACCAGTTATAGCACAGTATGTCACTTAGGATATATATTGATAAAGAGCATACAAGATTTTCATGCATTGTTTCTTAACGTCCTTTTGACCTTGACTTGAAAGCAAGAGGGATATTGGTTTCTTTGGAAGGAGTATGTTATGGAAGAAATATTAATTTATAACTGAAGAACTAGAACTAAATGTTTTAGACTAGATGTTAATTCAGATTTTAGATGTTTATTCTCTTTGTAGAGGTAAGAAGTATGGAGAGACAGCTAATGAGTGTGGAGAAGCCTTCTTTTTCTATGGGAAATCACTTTTGGAGTTGGCAAGGTATGGATGTTGTATTTACAAACTGAAGTTTCCTTGTTAAGATTATTTACCAGCTTTGAGATTTAGCCAAGCAAGATTACCTACAGAGTTTTGAAGGAGCTCAAAGTATTGTTGGAAGTTGTGAATGGCACTTGATGCAATTAGTAGTTATATTTAAGTTTTGACTTTTCAAGTCATTAGAAGCAAAGATCTTTCCAATAGCGAATGATCCAAAGTTCAATACAGAGAATCTTTTTCTTTCTTTCTTTCTTTCTTTCTCTTTCTTTCTTTTCTTTCTTTTCTTTTCTTTTCTCTTGCTTCCTTCCTTCCTTCCTTCCTTCCTTTTCTTTTCTTCTTTTCTTTTCTTTTCTTTTCTTTTCTTTTCTTTTCTTTTCTTTTTCTTTTCTTTTCTTTTCTTTTCTTTTCTTTTCTTTTCTTTTCTTTCTTTTCTTTTCTTTTCTTTTCTTTTCTTTTCTTTTCTTT
>NW_022437002.1:17672219-17749546 GCF_009761245.1 Sapajus apella
TTTTCTTTCTTTTCTTTTCTTTTCTTTTCTTTTCTTTTCTTTTCTTTCTTTTTTTTCTTTCTTTTCTTTCTTTCTTTTCTTTCTTTCTTTCGACGGAGTTTCACTCATGTTACCCAGGCTGGAGTGCAATGGTGCGATCTCGGCTCACCGCAACCTCCGCCTCCTGGGTTCAGGCAATTCTCCTGCCTCAGCCTCCTGAGTAGCTGGGATTACAGGCACGTGCCACCATGCCCAGCTAATTTTTTGTATTTTTAGTAGAGACAAGGTTTCACCATGTTGACCAGGATGGTCTCGGTCTCGACCTCGTGATCCACCTGCCTCGGCCTCCCAAAGTGCTGGGATTACAGGCTTGAGCCACCGCGCCCGGCCTTTTTATTTATTTTTGAGACGGAGTTTCACTCTTGTTGCCCAGGCTGGAGTGCAATGGTGCCATCTTGGCTCACCACAACCTCTGCCTCCCGAGGTCAAGCAATTCTCCTTCCTCAGAGTCCCAAGTAGCTAGGATTACAGCCATGTGCCACCATGTCTGGCTAATTTTATATTTTTAGTAGAGGTGGGGTTTCTCCATGTTGGTCAGGCTGGTCTTGAACTCCCAACCTCAGGTTATCCACCCGCCTTGGCCTCCCAAAGTGCTGGGATTACAGGTGTGAGCCAGTGTACCCGGTTTAGAGCCAGAATCTTTAAAAGCACCCTAAGCTAGGTCAAAACAAGGACTGAATAGAGTGACAACTGGAAAGAACTAGCATGTGAGACTGTTGAAAATAAACTCTTACTGTTGAAAAGTTCTTGGCTATGTTCTACCAGAATTTATTAACCAGAATAAATTCTGTTGAGGGTATATACAAACTAGGAAATGATGTCATCTATTGAATCTCAGTTCTGTTAAGTTGTTTGTGTGTGTGGTGTTTTTTTTTGTTTTGTTTTGTTTTTTTGTTTTTTTCCCCTCAGACAAAGCCTTACTTTTTTGGCCCAGGCTGGAGTGCAGTGGTGTGATCTCAGCTCGCTGCATCCTCCATCTTGTGGGTTCAAGCAATTCTCCTGCCTCAGCCTCTCGAGTAGCTGGGATTACAGACATGTGCCACCACACCTGGCTAATTAATTAGCTCTTTATTTTTTTTTTGAGATGGACTCTTACTCTGTTGCCCAGGCTGGAGTACAGTGGCACAATCTTGGCTCACTGTAACTTCTGCCTCCTGGGTTCAAGCAATTCTCCTACCTCTCAGCCTCCCTAGTAGCCGGGATTACAGGCATGTGCCACCATGCCCAGCTAATTTTTGTATTTTTAGTAGAGACGGAGTTTCACTGTGTTGATCCGGCTGGTCTCGAACTCCTGACCTCAGGTAATCAGCCTGCTCCAGCCTCCCAAAGGGCTGGGATTACAGGCGTGAGCCACTGCCCTTGGCCCAGTTCTGGTTACTTTTCAATCTTGTTATCATATCGAACTTTCTGATGATTTGCCATGAAAATCTTGCTAGAGTATTTTTGGCTATTTAGTGAAATGGGGTGGATACAAAGTTTGGGAAATACCGTGGTCCTGTTACAAAGGGAATGCGTATAGGTCTTGTTCTTTTGACAAGAGACATGCTTTTCAGGCAGCTGGATGGAAAAATGTGGTTATTTCCTTCAGTGCTCTTGCAGTCTTGATTTATTAAAGTTTTCATCATTGCTTCCTTGGGTATGTATAGTTCTACATTGCCTGCGCTTGGCTTATTCTTCCCTTGCTTTTGTAATATAGGACTATATTTTTCGTCTTGGAAAAAATTGTTAGGTTCTAACCATCAAACCTTTGGTGCTTTCTCCTCTTGTTCTAGAATGGAGAATGGTGTGCTGGGAAACGCCTTGGAAGGTGTGCATGTGGAAGAGGAAGAAGGAGAAAAAACAGAAGATGAATCTCCGGTAGAAAATAATGATAACATAGATGGTATGTGGAGTCGCATGTGACATTCAAGAGATGTGACTCTGTATATTTCTTGTATACAAGTGGTGGAAACAGGGCTCTACCTGTCCTGGATGGTCTCTCCTAAGATGCTTGGGGTGATGCCTGCATCTGGTGGAGATTGCAGTAGGGGTAGCTGATTACTGAAACTCACAGCAGGGTTTTTTAAGAGAATAACTTAATTTCTTAAGTGAATCTGGTCATTTCAATTGGGGGTTTTTAAACGAAAAAGATAAAAAGCAAAATTAAATTGGTGTTTTAAATACTATTACAACCTTAAATATTTTTGCGATGCAGATTTTTTAAACAGCGTGTGCAGTTCAGTTATTTTAATAGCGGTACTTTTAGAGCCCTTTTACATTTTTATGTCTATGAAATTTATATAATTTCTAAGCTGAATTTGGCTACTAGAGTTTTACATACCAGATGGGGGAAAATGAAAAGCTTGGCATCTCGTACCTAACTGGTAATCGGAATGCTCAAGTAAAACAAGATCTAGTTTAACAAGCTTGGGTTTCTTTTGCAGTAAGTCGCTCTGCTAGCTGGGACGCTCCCTTTCCTTTTCTCTAGGGGGCAGATAATTTTTAGGCCATCTGCTAAAACTTTGTAGGCTTTTTGAGGGTTTAAAGGGAATGTATTTTTAGTTTCCATTTATGCCTTTATCATTAAACTCGAAGACATGTTTATGCTTCATGTTCTTTAACCATGTAGAGGAAGCAAGGGAAGAGTTGAGAGAACAGGTTTATGACGCCATGGGAGAAAAAGAAGAAGCCAAAAAAGCAGAAGACAAGTCTTTGGCAAAGCCTGAAACTGATAAAGAACAGGAGAGTGAAATGGAGAAGGGTGGAAGAGAAGATATGGAGATAAGTGAATCTGCAGAGGAGCCACAGGAAAAAGTTGACTTGACTCTAGATCGGTTAACTGAAACCTCTGAAGAGGCAAAAGGAGGAGCAGCACCAGAAGGACCGAATGATGCTGAGGTCCTTTCTGGGAAGCCAGAACAGGAAGTACCAGATGCTGAGGAAGAACAATCAGTTTCTGGAACTGATGTCCAAGAAGAGTACAGAGAAAAAGGAGGTCAGGAGAAGCAGGGAGAGGTAATTGTAAGTGTAGAGGAGAAGCCAAAAGAAGGTTCAGAAGAGCAGCCTATGGTGACTGTAGAAAAGCAGGGCGCTGCAGTGGAGGTAGAAGCAGAGCCTTTAGACCCGACAGTCAAGCCAGTGGATGTGGGTGGGGACAAGCCAGAGGAGAAGGTAGTTTCCTCTGAAAATGATGCAGGAAAGGCAGTTCTTGAGCAGCTGGTAGATCAAGAAGTGCCATCTGCTGAAGAGTCGCCAGAGGTGACAACAGAGGCTGCAGAGGCCTCAGTTGTAGAGGTTGGATCAGAAGTCTTTGAAAAGTCTGGGCAGGAGGCTACAGTTGTCCCTAAAGATGGTGCAGTCAATGGACCGTCAGCTGTAGGAGATCAGACTTCTGTCGAACCACAGACTTCTATAGAAAGACTGACAGAAACAAAAGATGGCTCAGGACTAGAGGAGAAGGTCAGGGCAAAGCTGTTTCCTAGTCAGGAGGAGACTAAGCTGTCTGTAGAAGAGTCTGAGGCAGCTGGAAATGGGGTTGATACCAAGGTAGCCCAGGGAGCTACTGAGAAATCACCTGAAGACAAAGTTCAGATAGCTGCTAATGAAGAGACACAAGAGAGAGAAGAACAGATGAAAGAGGGTGAAGGTAACCGGGATATGCAAGAGCTGCAGTGGGTGGAGTACATTCTGGATTTGACTCACTAATTATGGGTAAAAGTCAGCCTTCCATTCAGGATTTTCCGTCTGCCTTTGGATTAGGAAAGGGCTAAATGAAAAAGGGGGTAGTTTAAGAAGGTTGTGACAGTCAAGTAAGTTAAATCAAAAGCAGCAAGTCTTTAGCTGGCTTATAAACTAACACTTTTACTAACTGCAAAATAGGTCTTCTGTGATTTCTGAGACTTGGCTAGCTATTAGTAACTTGCGGCAGCATACTAGCCAATAAAGTGGGATGGAAAAGGTAGATGAGGGGAGGGGTGGGCTAGGCTGGCAGAGAATGCTGAATGGATGTTCACTTGCATGCCTCTGGATTTTTAAATTTATTGTTCACATAACTCCTATTCTGTGCATTAGGAAGCAGGAACAGAGCAGTAGAATCCACTGAATTGGTACACTGAAGCAGGCATGCCATTTTAATGAAGGCAGTTAACCTTGAGTGTTGTATCACCAGAGTTAAAGAATTCTGTTGCCCTTCTCTACCTTTAAGTCTTCAGGAAGTGTTTAGAGGCTTATTCACATTAGTTAAAACAGGCCCTCCACCTTCCTCAAGGCAACAAAAAACATAACCATTAGCTCTCTTGCTGCTTTTCTTCCTCATTTCATGCTTGCTTTGGCTGCTAAACTCAATTTTATGTTACTTAGAATGTTATAAACCGTGGATGGTTTCTATAGTGCTATTGGTCTAATTGTGATTAAATTTCATCAAGATGTATAAGCCTCTATTCCATAATTGGCACGTCTGACTTGTGCTATCATTTGAGGATTCTACTGTATATAAGGTTCATCTAACATTGGCATTAATAACCACAGGTATATTCCAACTAATTTGTTACTTTTTGTAATTGCCAGACTATTTCAAGAATTCTCTTAAGTTTTAGATTTTAGAGACCCATCTTCAATACTTGGAGCTCATTCTGGTAAACTTCCTTCTACCTATGTGCACGTCCCTGTACTCCAGCTAGCACAGGCTCAGTAACTGGAAGCGAATTGGCTAAAATGGTAGCACCATTATGTTTGTCATTGAGCTTTAGGAGTTCTTTATAGAAAAAACAAAATTCCTATGTGTCAATCTTAATGATTATAAGCAAGGATGCTAAAAAGCTCTGCTAACTGGCTCTTTTAAAGACCTTGAATGATAAGCTACAATAGAGATGTCATAGTCCCCTACAGTTTGTTCAAAAAGTAGTTGGATCATAATTAACATTGTTAGAGTTCTCTCACATAAATTACGTCTGATTCTAAAACAATACCATGTGGTAGGTAGTGTTGCTCAAGTTACAATGATGAGGTTAAGGTTTAAAGGTTACATGATTTGTTTACGGTCATAGTACTGAATCTGAACCTAGATCTGCCTTGAATATATTATTCTTCCCAAGTTGCTGCACATCAGAGAAGGCAGTATTCATCCCTTCCCTACACCCACTTCGAAATTTTGTCATGGGCTAGCGTGGTGGCTCACAGCTGTAGTCCCAGCACTTTTGGAGGCCGAGGTGGGCGGAACACAAAGTCAGGAGTTTGAGGCCAGCATGGTGAAACCCCATCTCTACTAAAAATACAAAAGAAAATTAGCTGGGTATGGTGGCAGGCACCTGTAGCCCCAGCTACTTGGGAGGCTGAGGCAGGAGAATTGCTTGAACCCAGGAGGTGGAGGCTGCAGTGAGCCGAGATTGTGCCACTGCACTCCAGCCTGGGCAACATAATGAGAGACTGTCTCCAAAAAAAAAAAAAGAAAAGAAAAGAAATTTTATCATTTATTAATAAAAATTACTATCTTTTAAAAGTCCCAAGCTTTTCATATACTGCATCTTTTGGTGTTACATATCAGATACTGTTCTGCTTGTAAAGACAATATAGTTTTCCATATTTTACAAAAGAAGGAATGGGAGAAAGGAGTTTAATTAAACTGTCCTAGTCACACAGTAAGTCACACAGTAAGAAGGCTGGGTACCCAAACAACTGGCTCGAGTACCCAACCACTTACTTTCTGTGCTTTATTTGTCTTTACGTGGCAGCACCATTCTGCAGAAATCTTAGTGTTTTTTTTTTTGTTGTTGTTGTTTTTCACTTAAAAATTAAAACCCTATTTACTGCCACCTCTTGACTTTTTGCCATGTCTTGTGCTGTACATACCCTTCTAATGAAGATAATTGGTCTGTTCTTTTTCTCTTCGAATCGGGGTCTTGCTCTTTTTGCCAGGCTGGAGTACAGTGGTGTTGCAATCATGGCTTACCACAGCCCAAACTCCTATGCCCAAGCGATCCTCCTGCCTCAGCCTCTTGAGCAGCTGGGACTACAGGTGTGCATCACCATGCCCAGCTAAGTTTTCCCTTCTCTTCCCTCCCCTCCCTTCCCCTTCTTGGTGGAGCTTCACTCTTGTCACCCAGGCTGGAGTGCAGTGATGTGATCTCAGCTTACTGCAGCCTCTACCTTCCAGGTTCAAGTGATTCTCCTGCCTCATTGTCCTGAGTAGCTGGGATTACAGGCACACGCCCCCAGGCCCAACTATTTTTTTTGTTTGTTTGTTTGTTTTTTGTATTTTTAGTAGAGATGGGGTTTCACCATATTGGACGGGCTGGTCTCAAATTCCTCTCCTGAGATGATCCATTCGCCTTGGCCTCACAAAGTTTTGGGATTACAGGTGTGAGCCATCATGCCTGGCCCATCATACATCATTATGTTTTTTGGGGTTTTTTTTGTATTTTTAGTAGAGACAGGCTTTCATCATGTTGGCCAGGATGGTCTTGGTCTCCTGACTTTGTGATCCACCTGCCTCAGCCTCCTAAAATGCTGGGATCACAGGTGTGAGCCACTGCGCCTGGTCTATCTTTTTGTCCAAATTTCCAAGTGGGTCTGGGCTTAGTTTCCAAAATTTAGACCAGATGAGTGGTTTTATTAACTCTGCCCATCCTCTAGCTTAATATGCAGAAAAGCTGAAGTAGATGTATATATTTGGGATAATTAGCAGAAAAATACTCATCTTCCCAATCTGTAGGAAAAATTGATAATATTTATCCTCTTATCTGGTATCTCTTCCTACTCATACCAGAATACTAGAAGACAACCTCTAATTTGGAAAATATCTTACTTCGAAGTTTTACATTAAAATTTTAAAGTTCCTATAATTACCTCAAAAGTATATTATTGGTTTTTCTTGAGGAATCTATACTATATTCAAAGAATGGTGGACAGCTAAATTAAGGAAAAAGTCATTGCCATTACTTTAAAGTCTTTTCCCACCTGTACTCAGGTATCAATGGCAATGCCCTGATGCCCCCAGTAAAGAAATTTGTTGAAATATTTTCTAAGCTTCTTTGTGGCTGCTGATAAAAATCCTTTAACCCAACATTATTACTCTAAGGCTTAATTGCCATATTTATATTCCCATGGTAGGGTGTTTGGAGATAGTATTTGAACTCTTTTGCTGGTGTTAAAAATGCTTAATGAGGCCGGGCGCGGTGGCTCAAGCCTGTAATCCCAGCACTTTGGGAGGCTAGGCGGGTGGATCACGAGGTCAAGAGATCAAGACCATTCTGGTCAACATGGTGAAACCCCGTCTCTACTAAAACTACAAAAAATTAGCTGGGCATGGTGGCGCGTGCCTGTAATCGCAGCTACTCAGGAGGCTGAGGCAGGAGAATTGCCTGAACCCAGGAGGCGGAGGTTGCGGTGAGCCGAGATCGCGCCATTGCACTCCAGCCTGGGTAACATGAGTGAAACTCTGTCCAGGGGAAAAAAAAAAAAAAAAAAAAAGCTTAATGAAAGATGGCAGAGAGAGGCACATTATAGCCAATTCATGAATTGTTTATATCAACAAAAAGCCCATTTTATTCACTTAACATTGTTGATTTGTTTCATCACTGACATTAGAGCTATTGATTAGGAGCCTGACCTTTAGATGGTTGATTTGTGAGTGTATTCAGTATGGTAAAATATGGTGTTGATATGGCTGCAGAATTTAGAGGTGTCATTAACAAGGTACAGGAGTAAAATAGGGGTTATAGTATTCCTTACTCAAATTCTGTATGTGCTAGAGCTGGCTGGAGTCTGTGGCATGCTCATTGGTGCAAGTCGGTAAGGACTATGCTTTTTGCTCCACAGCTCAGTTGTGGGAAAGCTAGTCTCTTGAGCATTCTTGATCAGAATGGACTGGAATAATTTAACTTTGGTACTTTCTCAGGCTGTTAGTATTATCTAATGAAGACACCAGAATCACTGACTAAAGTCTCCACTTGCTTCTGGCTGAAAGGATGGGAGCTTCTAGCCAGTGAAGAAGAGGCAGTAGCCAATGTGTCTTATTCTGAATGGTCCAGGTTGACTTTTATAAGAGAAACACTCAGCCTTTTAATTGCTGAAGGTCTGACCCATACACTATAAGATACACATTCCTAGTCTAAGTTACATTTTAATTAGACTGCACCTACTGACAATATATTCACTTCAGTTGTTAACTCACTTGGATTAGCATCTGGCCTATCCTATCTCTGAATATAGGTTGACACGTGTATTGGAATGTCTGAGTAGTCAGAAGATATTCTTAGTTATATTCTCAATACTGAGGAATTTTTACTTCTAGAAACTGAAGGCTCAGAAGAGGATGATAAAGAAAATGATAAGGCTGAAGAAATGCCAAACGATTCAGTCCTTGAAAACAAGGTACATTGTTAGCCACTCAGTATTGTTGTCAGCTTTTTTCCTTTTTTGGGAGATAGGAGCTCACTTTGTTGCCTAGGCTGGATTGCAGTGGGGTGATTGTGATCATGGCTCACTGCAGCCTAGACCCTCAGGGCTTCAGTAATCCCTTCACGTCAGCCTCTCAAGTAGCTGGGACTACAGGCTTATGCCAACATGGCCAGCTATAATTTGCAGGACTGTAGCTTACTAGTTTAGGCACGATGATTATTTTTTTAAGAGATAGAATCCCTGTTTCTGTTGCCCAGGCTGGCATGAACATGGCTCATTGTATCTTCAGCCTCCTGAGCTCAAGGAATCCTCCCACCTCAGCCTCTCAGATAGCTGGGTCTCCAGATGTCTGCCACAATGCCTGGTTAATTTGCTCTCTAATTTTATTTTGTTTAGATGTTATGCTGCCCAGGCTGGTCTCAAACCTGGCCTCAAGTAATCCTCCTCCCTCAGCCTCCCCAAGTGTTTGGATTATAGGCATGAGCCACCATGCCCAGCTCTAGGAATGATTATTATCTCTTGGTTATGAATTAGGGACCCTTTATTCATGCCTAGGATGTAAGGATATATTGATTAGGGGTCATGTGTGTTAATATGTGACCCAGCATTTCACTGTTAAATACCACTGACATGGTCATGATTTAGGATAGTATGTGGACCCATTCTCTAAATTATAGGGAGAAAGTTCAAATTTTGAATCGTATGTCAACTATTTTGTTTTTAGCTATGCTAAACTATACATTTAGATTTGTACTGTAAAAAGATGCCTATCTTTTTGATTTGGATATACTTTAGTCTCTTCAGGAAAATGAAGAGGAGGAGATTGGGAACCTAGAACTTGCCTGGGATATGCTGGATTTAGCAAAGATCATTTTTAAAAGGTAAAACTCTTAGTGCTTCTAGGCTCAGGCTGGGAGCTTGGTGATTAAATAGAAGTCAGGTTTAGACAAGTACCGTTAAGGTTTTTCATCAGCTTTCCTTCTTTTAGGCAAGAAACAAAAGAAGCCCAGCTTTATGCTGCCCAGGCGCATCTTAAACTTGGAGAAGTCAGTGTTGAATCTGGTAATGCATTTTCCATTTTACACTCTCTTACTCTGTTCATCTCTCCTGTTCCTCCCATAACAAATTCTCTAGAACCCAACTTGATTGATCATTAGAAAGACAGGTTGAGATTCCCTGTAGAACATGGAACAATGAACAGTCTCTTCCAAGTGGTACTCTGATAGAAAGTCTTTGAGTAGATTTTTAAAAGTCATTTTGACATTCTTTATAGTCAACGGGACTGGAAACATACTACATACAAAAATGAAATGCTAAATAGGGGCATAGTGCCGTAAGATGGGTCTGAATTCTGGAAGTATTTTACATTAAATGCTGTCCCTTTACTTGCTCTTCTTTTTCTCTTCGTTAGAGAACTATGTACAAGCTGTGGAGGAATTCCAGTCCTGCCTAATCCTGCAGGAACAGTACTTGGAAGCCCATGACCGTCTCCTTGCAGAGACCCACTACCAGCTCGGCTTGGCGTTTGGGTACAACTCTCAGTATGATGAGGCAGTGGTACAGTTCAGCAAATCTATTGAAGTTATTGAGAAGAGAATGGGTGAGTGAAGACGAGCTGCTTCATGGTGATGCTGGATCCAGCAATTAACAAGGAAAAATGTGGTTATTTTTTGTGCCGTTACTTATCACTTATTCTTTTTACAGCTGTACTAAATGAGCAGGTGAAGGAGGCAGAACGATCATCTGCTGAATGTAAGAAAGAAATTGAGGAGCTGAAGGAACTGCTACCTGAAATTAGAGAGAAGATAGAAGATGCAAAGGAGTCTCAGCGTAGTGGGAACGTAGCTGAACTGGCTCTGAAAGCTACTCTGGTTGGTTCCGTTTCCTTTTAAGATTTTGATAATAGTATGTTTGTACCATTTATGTTAGTACTCCATTTGCCAGGAACTTTTCATCATGACTTGGTTTCCCAGGCAGTTGGTGGGCTCATCTCATTATTCCTATCAAATAATATAATGGTTAAGAGGAAATACTCTGGAGCCCCAGACTATCTCGGTTTTAATTCCATACTTAATGTGTGTGGCCATGGGCATTTCTCTCCCTCAGTTGACCCATTTGTAAAACGGATAATACAGCTTGAGTATCCTTATCTGAATGCTTGAGACCAGAAGTGTTTTTGCATTTCAGATGCTTTTGCAGTTTCGAATACTTGGATCATATTCAACAGTTGGATGTCCTTAACCCAAAATATGAAATGCTCCAGAGAGCATTTCCTTTGAGTGTCATGTCAGTCCTCAAAAAGTTTCAGGTTGGATTAAGAGATGGGATGCCCAACCTGTAGTACATATGTATAAAATACAATACTTCTGATAGTACTGGACAAATACACATTTCTTAACAAATGTGAGTTGCTGTTTCCGTCTGAGAACTCATTTGCATAAATTGGTGACTTATTGAGAGGCATTCACCACAAATTGCCTGGTACTGTTTTTGGCAGTCAGGATGTCACAGAGCTTTTTACCCTGCAGGTAGGATATGGAAGATTTAGTTAATTATGTGCCCTTTGACTGTGCTTTGGGTGGCTGCTAGACAGGCATAGATTGGCCAGGGTTAGATGATCTTGACACTACATGGTGGCCACTAGCATTTGAGGTCAGTTGTTTGGTTGGTGATTGGTACCTGTGAGTGGCCAGGTTCTATCCTGAAACCAATTTGGGTTTGTCATTTCACATACAGGTGGAGAGCTCTACTTCAGGTTTTACTCCTAGTGGAGGAGTCTCTTCAGTCTCTATGGTGGGTATTCAGGTGGTTTTTGGTCACTTATGAAGTCTCAGTGTTGGCACAGTGTGGTGGCATTTGCCTGTAATCCCAGCACTTTGGGAGGCCAAAGCAGGAGGATTGCTTGAGGCTTGGAATTCAGTACTTGCCTTAGAAACATAGTGAGACTGTCTAAAAAAGTAAACATAAAAGTAAATCATACAAGCCTTAGCACTGATCTTGTGTAGCTTGAACAATTACTAATAAAGGCTTATTTTGTCAGATTGCCAGTAGAAAGCCAACAGATGGTGCTTCCTCATCAAATTGTGTAACTGATATTTCCCACCTTGTTAGAAAGAAGGTAAGTCTGCATGCAGTGTTTTCTACCTTTTCCTCAGACTCCATTTTAAATACCTTTCCTATAACCCCTCTTTATATAGTTGGTGCATGTAAGACACTTTTTCCAAAGATGGTAAGGATTTGTAAGTGAAGACAGGTGTGTGTGTGGGTGTGTTTTGAGACGGAGTGTTGCCCTGTTGCCCAGGCTGGAGTGCAGTGGTGCGATCTCAGGTCACTGCAACCTCCGCCTCCCTGGTCAAGCGATTCTTCTGCCTCAGGCTCCTGAGTAGCTGGGACTACAAGTGCCACCATGCATGGCTAATTTTTATACTTTTAGTAGAGATGAGGTTTCACCATGTTGATCAGACTGGTCTTAAACTCCTGACCTCGTGATCCGTCTGCCTTGACCTCCCAAAGTGCTGGGATTATAGGCATGAGCCACCGTTCCCGACTGTGAAGACGGTTTTTATTTGTACATCTCTTCTAGGAAAGAGTCCTGGCCTTTTAAAGCCCAAAGACTATCATGAAAGCTGCAGATTGGATTAGCAGCTGGCAGGTTTTCTTTGACAGTAGTCATTCAGCAGCAGGCCTATTGGTACTTAGTGTGCCTTTTGCCTACTTTGCCTACAGTGTCGGTGGCTCTTTTCTTTTGGTGGATAGGGGAAGTCAAACTTTCCTGACTCAAACGCAGGAATTCAAACTTCTACAGTAATTTCTATTCACATGTCCTCACCCCAACCTTACCCCACTCTGCTTTTGGTACAGAGGCCTCGAGTGTTATGATGGGACAGATTTATTCTGAGGGTACAAGTTAGCATCTGTCTGTGGCTAGAGAGAGAGACCCTTAGACCTGCGAATCTTGGTGTTCAGGATCTTTGCCCCACAAGGATTGAGGAAATGTTTTTCAGTTGTCTTTTTAAAAACATTAAGCACATTTGTGAAGTCTTCATAATTATATCTTTAGAGGAAACCAGAGGAAGAGAGTCCCCGGAAAGACGATGCAAAGAAAGCCAAACAAGAGCCGGAGGTGAATGGAGGCAGTGGGGATGCTGTCTCCAGTGGAAATGAAGTTTTGGAAAACACGGAGGAGGTGGGCAGTTAAGCAGGGCATGGCCTCTTGCCTCATTCTTTGTTCTCAGGACCTGGGGAAAAAAACATTAGGTCATTTCTCCTTTTCATGTGATAGGATTATACTGGCTCTGTCACCCCCATTATCACAGAATTCAAGAAATGTCCTTGTACATTGTGGTCACTGCCCTCTTAATATAGGGAGCAAAGCAGAGTTTGGGTGATCTGTATGTATTTCCTTTGACTGAGGCTTCAGTTATATAAGACAGAATGGCTTAAAGTAGGCTGACTCATGCCCAGGCTCCATTTATCTTCCAGGCTGAGAATCAGGCTGAAAGCCGAGTGGCAGTGGAGGCTGGCGCTACAGTTGAAAGCACTGCATGTTAAGAGGGGGCAGAGCCTTCCTCCCAAGGGAAAGTGTTTTTGTATATAATGTATTTTTTCACTTTTGGAGGATTCTTTTTGTATAACTTCAATAAAGATTGTAAGCAAAGGCTGAGGCTTTGATTTTTTTTTTCTTAATTGACTGAATCTGCCTTGGAGCACTCCTTGTTTTATATAGTAGCTAAAGGTTTTGTTTTGGCCTTCTGTACTGATCTGTGTTGCAAGTCCTGATCCCTGTTCCTGTCTGTCTAACGTGGAGTTAATCAAGTGTGGCTGTAGGCCTTTGTTTTCCATTGGTGCTATATTTCTTGTTTTCAAATATTTCACTGAACCCAGCTGTCTTGCAAACTTTCAGTGGTGCTGTCTCTGGATGGGGGCCACAAAAACAAGACTTGGTGAATATCTTGCTCTTCGGTGCTCAAAATGGATGATGGACTTTGGCTGTGAGCCAGGGTTAGGATGGTACTTGTTTTACATCCACCTCGTCTTCAACTGGGGCTATAATTGTGTCCTGGAAAATGAACTCTGAAGAAAACATGGGTTGGGGGAATGATCTCTAAGGAAAACAGTTTACACTTGAGCTCTGGTTTGAAAGTACAAGGGACTGATTGTGATGGACAGTTCAGATGTGGTTGGAAGAATATGTGGGGAGGCTGGCTGGTTGAGTTTGTTATTTTCTGTATATATAGAGGTTGAAATATATCAACACTTGGAATTGTTACCCATCTACAGAATTGGCTTCTCAAATAAAGATGCTGAAAATCTCCTGGTCTGGAATTGTGTTTAAAGATCTTACAGTGGGATCCTAGGCTGTTTTTTCAGGTGCAATCTCTGCTCACTGCAACCTCTGCCTGCCCATCCTGTGTTCAAGAGATTCTCTTGCTTCAACCTCCTGAGTAGGTACCACTACAGGCTTGTGCCACCACACCTGGCTAATTTTTGTATTTTTACTGGGGAGTAAGGATTCACCATGTTGTCCAGGCTGGTTGCAAACTCCTGACCCAAAGTGATCTGGCCACCTCACCCTCCCAAAGTGCTAGGATTACAGGTGTGAGTCACCGCACCTGACTGCCTAGAGCATTTCTGTGTGCAGTAGAGGGTTTGAAAGACAAGATACCACCACCCCAAAGATGCTGCTGGTGAAGGCACTAGTAGTAATGCCATCCGAGTTGGGCTCTCACTGGTGTCTAGCATTCAGGGCTCACTTGAGACTGAACTGCCTCTGACCAGACTCAGTTTAAGAATCTGTTAGGATCTGAATTCCAAACACTGCCTGCCCTACATCACCCAATGGGATTCAATTTAGTAGTCTTGACACCTGTAGGGCTGCTGCGCTAGGCCGACCCCTCAACTCAATCCCATTTTTCAGACTAGGAGGTTTTCTGGGCTGGTCACAGTAACTCATGGTTGCAAGATCTCTGGCTTCGGAGTTTCTTCCTGAAAACGCCCTTGCAATGTATGTTCCAGGTCCTGAGGACTCCACTGCCCTTCCCCCTCCCCCGCCTTTTTTTAATAGCCTGATTTTTAATTTGTTTTTGAGACAGTTTCACTTTTGCTGCTCAGGCTGGAATAAAATGGCATGATCTCGGCTCACTGCAATCTCTGCTTCCTGGGTTTAAGCGATACTCTTGGCCTCAGTTTCCCAAATAGCTGGGATTGCAGGCATGTCTCTGCAATCACCGTTTTTCCCCTTTATTTATTGGTCAGGACAGTCATGATGTAGTTTACTCCCAGGTGCTTGACCTCCTCTGGTTGTCACTGGGATCTAGGGCTAGGCACGGTATCTCATTTTATCTAGATCTCACATGTGACCCTTGTGGGGGAACAACCTTAGGCTGGGGCCCTAGCCCAGAATCTAAGTACATAAGGCCTCAGGGGTTTCCTGGCAGAAGTACTGAGGAAACAGATTTGAGTAAGTTTGGTGATATAAAACTGGCTTTACCAAAAAACCAGTGGGAATTTATAAAGTTACTTTCTTTAGAATTAATGCCCCCTAGTCACCTTTTTATGTGCCAGACAATATCATAAATACCTGACAAACTCATTTAATCCTTAGTCTGCTTTAAAAAAAAAAACAGAAGAGGTACAGAAAAATTAAGGACTTGTGGGAGATGATGGTAAAGCTATGGTTGGAGCTCGTATTCTCAACTGCAAGTTGCTTCTAGACCCAATGTCAGAACATGGAGCAGTAAAGCTGTAGGTCTGCAAATAGGCCACCATCTAGTCCCCAGTCATGTATATGTTCAGAAACTCACTGGGGCAAGTCAGAACTGGTGAGGGCCCAAACCCTCATCTCTCCTTGATGCCACTGAGGGGCTCTTCTGTAGGAGGTGGGGGATCAGCAAATCCAACTGTGGGAGTAAAGAAGTTGGCTTCCAGTGAAGATGTGCTGGACACCTGTGGAACAGGGAGAAAGCAGGTTTGGAGCAAAAATGTGAAAGTTAAGCACAGGTTTTGGAGTTAGGTCTCCTTAGAGTCTCTCACTATGAACCAAGTTAACCTGATCCTGCTTTGATTCTCTTATCTGTTATGTAGGACTTCATATAGATGTGAGGATCAAACAAGGAAGCATTGCTAATGACTGACCACTCATGAGTGGTCAATAAAGGCTGGCTATTAGCTCCACCAGCCACACTGGTATGGGTAGCTGTGGCATCCTCACCGGAGGTGGGTACTGGTACTCATAGACACTTGCTGGATTGATCTCTGCCAGTTCCTGGACAGCTGCATCTCTTGCATTTACCAGCCGCAGAAAGAGCTCAGCCTGACCTGCCTGGGGAAAGATGGAATAGTATTACATTTGTACCTTGGTGTATGCCCAATGCCTGCCCTCCACACTCACCTGAGGAATCCCATTCAGCTGCCCAAGGCTAAGGCTAGGGTCTAGAGGAAGGGCCCGAAGTGGGAGGCGCCACCGGCCACTTAGCACCCGCTGATCTTGGTCAAATAGCCCAAGTGAGACCCAAGCCTTTGGCCGTGGTGCCCTAGTCCATGCCAGCCCCTGCCAGACCTGCAGCTCACAGACCAATGATACTGATGGTGAGGGTGGCAGTCTGTAGAATAACCAAAAAGCAGTGTTGGAAACCAGAGCTGCATAGTCCCTTCCTAGGACTTAGCCCTTCAGAGCCAGTGGACTTTCTATACAGATAAGAAAACTTTTAGCAGAATGATGAATAAGCCTCAATTGTGGCAGAGTACCAGAGTCATGATCCCCACCTACTGACCTGGGCACAGGTTGCCTGCTAGCAAGGATGGCACAGTTGCCCGTGGGCCCGGGAGTGGGAGGTGGGGGCAGGCAAAGGGCTGGGGGCAATGCTGTGGTCCCTTCTGTATCCTTTCCATCGCGTGCCAAGCCAGTCCTTAGCTGCACCCAAATCCAGGAAGCTTCAAGGCCCCGCAGAAAATCATAGAAAATGACCAGCCCAGCCCTGGAGAACATAAAAGTCTTAGCACAGACACACCCAACTCCTGTCAACCTCCCTCCTCTCAGGCAGCTCCCCAATCCTATATGACCCTAGTGGGCTCCCTTAACCAGCAATGCTGGCCAAGTCACAGAGGATGTCAAAGATGGCACAGGCCTCACCCAGGATCGTAGGGTGCAGGGCCCAGGACGTCCGATGTAGGCAGGAGAAAGTATGGATCCAGGCCCAAGTTTCTGGTCATTGTTCCAGGAAGCTGTGGCTGTGGGGAAGAGAGTTGACTCCTCCAGAAAGCCTTGTTAACTGCCCATGTTCCCCCAACTGCTCAGAGCAGAGCTGCCCCCAACCTGTTCCCCGACTCCACCCTGTGTTCTCACAGCCTTTCCCAAGCCACTCAAGAACCAGACCTCCCTGAAGCCTGGACGTGGTGGCAGCGGAGGTGCCACCGGCGGCGGTGGGAGGAGTGGGGGATTTCTCCTGCCCTTCAGTCGATGGCTGGGACCTCCCAAGAGTCGCAGATCCTGGGGCCCTGGGAGCAGAAGAGTTTTAGGGTGCCCCTAAGTTGGACAAAGCAGGTAACTAGCTGAGACACCCCTCCCCCAAGAGCTGGGCCCATAAATGGGTGGCAGATCCCTGAGGACACAGGAACACACACTCGCAGACACGACCTAGGGGGTGACAAACACGGGTCTTGTTCCCCATATACTGCCTGAGCCAGGCCTGCTGGGGAGGGATAGGTGGGATGGGATAAGGTTGGGGTACTCACTGACCCAAGGGTGCCTGACTCCTCTGCATTTGCAAGGCCAAGATTTCTGCCTCCAGGTGCCGGTTTTCAGCCTCCACTACTGGAAGCTCCCCTGAGGAGGCACCTGCCCTTCCTGCAATGAACAAGTGTGACCTCTGGAGACCTAAGGCTCTTTGGATAAGGCTGGAGTTGACAGCTTATATCCTATCCACAGCCACAGGCCCTCCCTCGAGTTTTTCTTCTCTTCCCAGGATTGACCACCGCTGCCGAGAGGCCCTCCTGTTCACCTCCGCGGGTCTGCGACCGCTGCAACTCCAGTGCTGATGCCTCCACCTGCAACTGCCACATCTGGCCCAGCAAGCCGGGGTCCCGGCCTCCACCTTGAATGTAGGCCTCCCGCAGGGCCCTAGTGAGTGGGGGACAGGAAGGCCGTCTTTCCTGAATTGCTCAGCGCTTCGCCTCATGCCCACCTCTGGACCCCGGCCCTCACCAGATTTCGGCAGCCAGAGTTCCCAGATTGGCCTTTAACACTGGACAATAGAGTTCTGTCTCTCGCCTGGAGTTCTGTGTGGTCCTGGGGTGGCAGGCAACACTCAGAGAGACGGTGACGCATCAGAGGCCCGAGCAACAGCTGGCCTGCCACTCCCACCCCGCAGCTGCACATTCCGGGGGTGCGCTACGTCAGGCCTTACCCTGTCTCCGTCTGCAGCTCTTGAACGCGGGTTCCCAACACCTCTAGAACTCCCTGCCTCCGCCCGGCCTCAGCTTGGAGTTCCCGAATCTCCCGCTCCAGGACAGATAGGCGGGCCACACCTTGGAGGCGCTGGCTCAGTTCTGAGGGAGTGCAGGAGAGTCAGAACCAGCCCGAGCAAGCTTAAGCCAAAGGGCGAGGGCAGAGGAGGTCCTTGGTCCCCGCCATTCTCCTTCACCCTCGCCGCGTCGCTGCAGGGCCCGGCTCTGAGCGTCTGTCTCCACCACGCGCCTTGCGCGAGTTCTGAGCAGCGCCCGCAGCCGCTCGCTGGGGCTTCCCATCGCCTCCGACAAGGGGCTCTGAGGCTGCGCCTCGGAACGCGTCCAGGGCCGCGCGGACGCCCTGGGGACCTCTGTTATCCGGGGCCACATTTCCTGTAGGGACAGCCGCAGCCACTGCACCTGGAGGTAAGTAATCCTTAATCTTTGTTTGGGCAGCATCTGTCCCAAGTATGATCTACAGGTTTGGGTAAGATGCTTAACATTTTGAGCCTTGGGGAAAGGCAGGTGGCCCTACCTCCTCTGCTAAACTCTTTAGAGCAGATTTACTGGTCTGCTGGTCTGGGAGGCCCTGGAGTTCTTGTGGCACAACCTGGGGACAAGGTGTAGTAGGATGAGGAATTGTAAGGTCCTGCTCCTTTCAATCCCCACCCATGGCCACAGAGGCCCTTACCGCAGCCTGCTGGAGTTCAGTGTCAACTGAGGCCTGTGCTCCAAATGTTGTCTCTTGGGTCGGGTGGCCAATGCAGAAGCGCTGTGTGTGAGTGGCTAACAGAGCTGAGGAGCGGAAAACCATGTCACAGGTCCCACAGAGAAGGAGCTCTGGCTCCCCAGAGTGGGAGTCCATGGATGGGACCAGTTTCCTGAAATCAGCCAAGACCTGCAGAAGGGAGCAAGAGCAGGGGAAAGGCAGAAGGGGATGAAAGAGAAAGCAAGGCAGAGAAGAAAGGCCAGGTCTGTTAAGTCTGTGAGATCTTCAAGTTTATGTTTGGGGAGAGCCTTAGCTCCCTAGACAGCAACCACAGGCCTGGGCAGGTCAGGAGAACGGGTGGGGAAACCTTGGCTGTCTGGGAGGAGCCACTGGTTTGAAAAAGTAGTACGAAGTTTGAATGTGGGCAAGTCTCTAACTGTATGTTGGTTTCCCTGTGTTAATAAAGAGGAAAAACAGCTGCCTCCTAGACTAGCTGGACCCTTATCACTTACTCCATCATTGGTCATTTAATAGCCTCTAAAAGGCAAGTGTCATCTTTTTCACTGCTGTGTTAACAGTCTCTACCATTCTCCAATCCAGTGTACTACTTGGTAAAGGAGGCACTCTGACCTTTCCAGCATTCTGCCTGGAAACCATGTCACACCAGGGATAGCAGTTTCTAACTCCCATTCCCTCATTCGTTTCTTAGTTGTAGACGGTGTTAATCAGCATAGCCCAAGAAATGAAAGCTGTGAGAGAACACAAGGAATCTATCAGATGAGGGAATCAAGTCCAGAAAGAAACCCTTTCTCTCCCAAGATTGGCCAGAAGCCAGAAAGGACCTTAACTGGTGGTCAAATTCTTGACTCCCCGCTCTCAAAAATATGCAGAAGCTCTGAGATGGCCACATATTTCTTAAGAAACCCCCTTTTCTAACCAAGATAGGGACTTGAGACATTTCCTTACACAGTACCTAAAGTCAAGGTATTACCGACCAGCAGCAGGTTACAAAGTGTTCAAAGTATGTCATCTCAGTTCAGCTTAATTCCAAATGACATAGAATACATTTTTAGCAATACGTTGAGAGAATAATAGCAAAGCCTACTTTTCAGTAACTAAGTTTGTCCCTACTTCAATGGTTAGACTTTTGACTGTTTTGACTTTACAATGGTGCAACAGTGATAGGTATTCAGTAGAAAAACGACTATTTCCCGCCCCACCCCACCCCCCACCCCCCAAGAGATAGGGTCTCACTGTCATCCAGGCTGGACTGCAGTGGTGCCATCATGGCTCACTGCAGCCCTGAACTCTCCTGGAATCAAGCAGACCTCCTCCCTTAGCCTCCTGAGAAGCTAGGACTACAACTGTCTGCCACCGTGTGGACCTGGCTATTTTGTTTTTGTTTTTGAGACAGAGTCTCTGCTCTTTTGCCCAGGTTGCAGTGCAATGCTACCATCTCGGCTCACTGCAACCTCTGCCTCTCAGGTTCAAGCAATTCTTCTGCCTCATCCTCCCAAGTGGTTGGGATTACAGGCACCTGCCACCACACCTGCTAATTTTTTTGTATTTTTAGTAGAGATGGGGTTTCGCCATGTTGGCCAGGCTGGTCTCAAACTCCTGACCTCAGATGATCCACCCACTTTGGACTCCCAAAGTGCTGGGATTACAGGCATGAACCACTGCACCTGGCCAGATCTGGCTATTTTAATAATTTTATTTTTTTTGTAGAGACAGGTCGCTGTGTTCCCCAGGCTGCTCCTGAACACCTGGTCTTTTTCTTAAGTTACTGTCTGTTCTCTCCCCTGCTGGGCTGGGTACTCCACACAACCTTAGGGCCTTGCATAATGCCTGCAACATACAACAGGGGATTAGAAAGTATTTGATGAATGAAAAAAACCTGTTTTCTCCACTAGCCATCCAACTAGCATTGTTCAACTCTCCCCCAGTCCCCACTCCAAGTTCTTATTTAGTAGGAAAACAAAACAGACTTCCCTTAAAATATGTACATTGGTAAATACATGGGCACTAAAAAACAGTTTGAGAAAAAAAATTTGGTTTCTGACTTTATTACTCAATTTATTGCACAGGTTTTTCTGCATCAAAAAAGTATCTGCTAAAAAGAGAAACAGTTGTGTCTGAATTCACATTCCCCTCAACTTCTAAAAATATTTCCCCTAAAAAAGAATCCACTCATCTGATTTTAACGAAAATATACTTCTTACACCAGACAATCCAAACTGATGCAAAATATTTATTCCAAGTTAGTTATTTTATGCAGTAGTTTCCCCTCAAGACTTGTGATAACCACATCTTTTAAATCTGTAAATAATGTTATCAAAATAATCTTAATCTTTGAAATCTCACAAAAATTTATATTTTACAATCCACCCTGAATATCAAGGCTGCAAGAATAACACAACATTTCCTATATCCAAATATTTTACAGCTGTACCCAAAAAGGAAAAAGAAAAAAAAAACAAAAAAACATAAAACCACATTTGCTTGGTTAAGGGCTAAAGTTACCCGAGCAGCCAAAAATAAAATAAAATATCCAAATTATTAGCATTAATTTAATACAATTATAACTTCAATAGTCACTTTGTCATTGACAATGATTGCTTGAGCACAGGGGTGAGTGCCCCAAGGGCTGGTAGTAGAAGCTGTTGCTGCAGACCAGTGTCTCTTCTCTCTGCATTGCCAGCTCCTACCTGTGCATCGCCCCATATATACTATGTGTGTGTGTGTGTTTAAAAAATCTGTTCCACCACACAAACTTCTCTCTATTAAGCAGATAACAGGGAAGAACAACAACAAAAGCAAAACAAGCCAATCGTTCTGTCTTTGGGATATGATTATTTCCCTTCTGAATGACGTATTCAACAACATAAGAAAAGGAAAAGAACGATTTCTTTTGTATACTCCCTAAACACACAGAGTTTACTGGGTCTGATTTCATGGTGAGCATTATATGCCTACTTCCAGGCATCGTCATCTGATGTCTCACTGCTACTGGTTTCGGTATCTGAGTCCTCAAACTCTGCTTTGCAAGTGCTTCTCCAAGGGGAGAACAGGCTGGAACTGCGGTTCTGCAAGAAGCCATTCTTTCCAAAGCCATTTCTTCTCAGCTGTGGTTAGTATGGGAGAAGAAGAAAAAGAGAAAACATCAATGTCTGTACTGACCCATGAGCCCTGAGAAAGGCCAGGCCTCAATTCAATTATGGGTAGAATGTGGAGTGGGGGTGCTTCTAAGAAACCCTCCAAGATCCCTTATAGCAGTGCTTTCCAAACTTTAATGTACAATGAGTCATCTACCCATCTTTCAAAAATGCAGATCCAGATTCAGTATGTCTGGAATGGGGCCTGAAAGTCCTTATTCCTTGCTTTCTCATCCAGGCTGGACAAAAGACAGTTTTGTTCTGTTGCCCAGGCTGGAAGTGCAGTGGTGCGATCTTGGCTCACTGTAACCTCTGTCTCCTGGGTTCGAGCGATTCTTCTTCCTCAGCCTCCCGAGTAGCTGGGACTACAAGTGCACAACACCACACCTGGCTAATTTTTGTATTTTTAGTAGAGATAGGGTTTCACCATATTGGCCTTGAACTCCTGACCTCGTGATCTGCCCGCCTTGGCCCCCCGCAAAGTGCTGGGATTATAGGCGTGAGCCACTGAGCCCAGCCGAAAGTCTTTATTTCTAACAGAGTTCTGAGTGTCAAGGTCTCATGTCAGCCTGTGCTGTGCCCCTTTTAAAGACACAGCCAATTGTAATTTGTGCTATAAATATATGCCACCAGAAGTTCAAGGATTTTTGTAGAAATCTCATTTGTCTTGTTCACCCTAGATGTAGCAGTGTTTTATTCAGAGAAAGAATCCAAGCAACTGTTGAATAAACTGACACAAGCTATTTAGCTTCTTAGCTCTGGCCAGAGGACCAGGAAACTATAGTGCAAAACAGGAAGCAGAGAAGGTAAACCTGCTTCCTTAAAGACCAAGAGCTCAGACCATAACTCTGGAACACAGCTTTGTGGTTCTGGTAAGGAGTTAGAGCTGAGAGGATGAAAGAACATACTATTTTCTAGAATCTGCTAATCACTGACACTTAGTTTTTGTACCCACCACTGGAGATCCTTATTTCCCAGGCAGATTTAGGAGCCCCACTACATTTCTACTAAGGTAATTTTTTTTCCCGAGGTCTTTCTCTCACACTAAACTAGGCTCCCTAATGGCAAGGATTGTCCTAACTCCTTATTCCCCAGGTTACTAACTGGTCTCCAGGAAAAAGGCTGACAACAAACCTGCTCTGTCTTCATGTGGAACTCTTTGAGCTCATCCTCTGTGAGGGGAAGGCAATTCTCATCATTTTCAGGATATTCTTGCCATCCCATTGCTTTCAATAACCTGGCGGACATAGAAGAACAGGTAAAGAAAATATGCCATCATTAAGCCTAAGTGAACAGCCCACCACTTTCCACAGAAAACTTTTATGCCCAGGGGCAACTGATGTTAAAGAAGGAATTGTTTTCCTCCCTGTGGGACAAGCTCTAATTTCAGCTACTTGAGTGATTATAAATAACTGGAGGCTCTTTACTGTTGAGAGGAAGAGCTACAGAAGAGACAGCAGAAGCAGAAACCAAGATAGCATTAAGGAAGAAAGAGCACTTGCAGTCTGGCTTTTTTGTTATTGTTGAGACGGCACCCGTGTCACGCAGGCTAGAATGCAGTGGTGCAATCTCAGCTCAATGCAGCTGTCGCCTCCTGGGTTCAAGCCATTCTCCTGTCCCAGCCTCCCTAGTAGCTGGGGCTACAGGCACGTACTACCATGCCCAGCTAATTTTTGTATTTTTAGTAGAGACAAGGTTTCACCATGTTGGCCATACTGGTCACAAACTCTTGACCTCAAGTGATCCACCCACCTGAGCCTCCCAAAGTGCTGCGATTACAGGTGTGAGCCACCCCGCCTGGCCTGAAGTTAAAATATATTAAAGTCTTGGAGAGCAGACTGTGAAAAAGATGGCTGAGTATGGGAAAGAATGCTTGATGGGCAATAGGCCAACCTGGGGCATACACAGAAAACAAGTTACAATTGGGCCACTTCTCTCTGCATGTGGGCCTCTATCTGAGATAACTTCTCCAGTATGTTCAAGGTCCTTAAGGATCATACACTGCATGCCCTGTGATGTCTTCCCTCACTTACCTGTGCTCTGCTTCCAAAGAGTGTGAGAGAACCTCCCCTTCTTCCACTACAGGGAGAGCAAGACCATTCTGATGACAGCCTTCCTCCCCATTTTCCTTTGGTTCAGGTGTACTGTTGTCCTCCAACTGCAATAAGGAAAAGTAAGGACACATTGGTTTAAGGTTCCTTTGTGGTAATATAAGCAACCTACGAAATCAAGGAGTCACCACCCAGAAAGTGTTTTCCAAAAGACAGCCTCAGCCCATAGATTTTCCCCATTTACAAATGGGGACCTGCTGTATCACCAAACTGATTCTAAAGCTTTAATGAAAAGGCAAGGCCGGAGGCAGTGGCTCATGCCTGTAATCACAGCACTTTGGGAGGCTGAGGCGGGCGGGTCACTTGAGGTCAGGAGTTTGCGACCAGCCTGGCCAACATGGCAAAACCCCATCTCTACTAAAAATACAAAAATTAGCTGGGTGTGGAGGTGCATGCCTGTAATCACAGCTACTCTGGAAGCTGAGGCAGGAGAACTGCTTGAACCTGGGAGGCGGAGGTTGCAGTGAGCTGAGATCGCACCATTACACTCCAGCCTGGGCAACAAGAGTGAAACTCCGTCTCAAAAAAAAAAAAAAAAAAAAAAAAAAGAAAGAAAAAGAAAAGAAAAAGAAAGAAAAGGCAAAAGATCCAGGACAGCTAACACAATACAGAAGAATAAAACCAGAGGACTGATAACTACCTGACATCAAGACTTAGCACAAAAGCTAGAGCAATTAAAACAGTGTGGTAGTAAAGTGCTCATAAGAGGTGTGGAGGGAAAAAAGTGTGGTGCTGACAGAAAGTGACACAAATAGTTCAATGGGACAGAACAGAGAGCCCACAAATAGACAACTGATCTTTGACAAAGGAAATACAATGGAGAAAAGATAGTCTTTTCAACAAATGGTGAGGGAACGACTGGACACTCACATAAAAAAATCAGTCTAAACAAAGACCTTATAACCTTCACAAAAATAAAATGGGTCACAGATCTAAATGTACAACACAGGCTTTTAAAGGGTTAATCTCACTTTACTACATGGTCTAGGAGGAAGTTACAGCTACAAATACTATATCTGTACATTTAAAAATATTGCCACATCTTTATCCTTTAAGAAGAAGGAAGCACATATGTATGAAAGGAAAATTCCTAGGCTACCCCAGAAAAAGCCTATGCTCTTACATCTTCCAGCTTGTCACAGTCTCTGTTCTCTGAGAAGTCTCCATTCCGGTCATCCTTCAGAGTCTTGAGGAACTCACTCTTTCTGTCAGTGGTTCGGCGGGTCAACTTGGTCAGACGAGAGGAACTGATCTCAATTGGAGGGGTGGTGCTGGAAGGACTCTGGGCAAATACCACAAATAGGTTGCTCCTGACAGCAAAGAGCAGGAACTGGGGTTCTCTTCTACACAGCACTGACTTCAAGAATTTGTAGCCTATTTATCACTCTGTCTTAAACCAAACAATCCTTTTATTTAAGCAGACTTTAGTTCTGTAGGGTTTATATAGTTAAGAGTAGCTGGCTTACAAGGCACCTCTTTGATCATTCTACAGACCAGCAGAATGCCAATCTAACATAGCATGACCTTAGTCCACCACAGGGCATTTACCCCATTTGGCTACTGCCCACTTTTGGATGCGAACAGAAAACATCAATAAAGAAACAATTCTCAGCTACAAAAGAAAGTGTCACAGCTATACATGTTACACTGGTTATCTTAGTATAAGTGAATGGGAAATGCAAATTTCAGAAAAAGCTGCCTTGCTTTATCCTCACTCACCTCTTTGGGAGAACTCAGAGCTGCACCACCAGCCAGTACCACTGGTTTGATAACAGAGATTGGACTGGTAAAAGCGGACTCCCGGCTAGAGGAAAGGGATCCTGACTTGTGCTCCATTCTGTTAGCTTTCCATGCATTAGGCTACACAGGATCAAAGAACAAATCAGTAAGAACAGGGACACAAACAGAAGCTCAGCTTATAAAATCATAAAGCAAAGAGTGAAATGTCATATGAGAACATAAGTTTCCAGGGCGTACCTGTCTTAACATGTTTGGGAAGTATGCAACTTCTTTTAGAGGTGAGGCACTTCAAGGAAAAAGGCAGATGGGATACAGAAGAGCCATGGGACATTAATAGGGACTTCTCAAAAAGAAGGCTCTAGCTCAATGAGTTTGGGAGGGACTAGGGTGAAAAAAGTTCAACGCGGTTCTTTTCTGTGCAATTTTTCAAAGCATTTAACTGCACGTAAGAACTTGAGAGGTAGTTATACAGCATTTTCCAAATTTACTGAATCCCAAAATGTTTTTTAATAGTGTTTAATTTTGTTTAATGTAATCCTGATAGCCCACAAAATGCATCAGAAAATTGCTGCTTTCCAGGAACTCTGATGGCAATAGCCTAGTTCCAGGCCAGGGTGGCTATTGTAAATGGCTGAACAATCCTGATTTAGTCTGGAGGCCTGTCTACTCAACCTTGCAAGGTCTGGGCCTATTCTGTCACTCTGGCCATATCCCCTACTATGATGGATAGCTGGAATACAGAGTTAACCACACTGTCTGAGGAGAGGAAGGAAAATGAGGCAGGTCAATGGAGTGGTGCTTAATTTTCCAGAATAAACACTTAGAACTGAGGACCTCCAGGACAAAGAAGGGGCCTAAGTGAAATGAATTCATTTCCTGAGTGCTTTCTTGGTTGATGGTTATTAAACGAAGACACAATAATAGCTTTAGGAATGGAATTAACTTCACTATCTGCCAGGTACCAGATGATGGTCACAGTTTTATTTAATTTTTAAATCAATGAGGCCTAATAATTGTTATGTTGACTTTTAATAGAGAATGATACTGACCGTAAGAATTTGTTCAAGGTTATTCAGCTAGTAAATGAAACTGCCTTTTCACTATCCCAAAATGCCTCCAAAAAGAACAAGCAAGCAGATCAGAGAAACAATGACCCAACCTGAAAGAGGATTAATTATTTTCTTGCATTGATAAAAATCTAAAGATGGTTGCTTGGGTCAGGTTAACTATCAAAGACGATTTGTGACCTTTCCTGAGTTGTGGAGTCACCAGATGTCCTGTCTTTAAAACAATGTCACTTCAGAGCAGAGAAACACTTGGGTTTCTGCCACAGTAGTACAAAAGATTTACTCTGTTACATAAAACAGAGTATCTACATCTCTGCCAATTTTATTTCAACTTAATTGATAGTAACTTAAACTTTATGGAATACCTGGACTACCCCCTGGAAAAATCATTATGTCCCATACCTGTTTTTATTAGATGATTATATATGTAAAAGTCCATTAAGGTGAACTGTATAACCAGTTTTTTGTTGTTGCTGTTTTTTAAATGTTCTCTCCTTTTCCTCTAAATTCTGAATCGGCCCTAACTTGCTCCACTTCAAGTGGTCATCTTCTCCCACTGGACTGAAAATTCTAAAATCACTGGGCTCAAACTTTCTCCCACCCCCTCTCCCATTTGCCCCTCAGGTTCAAAGGAACTTCCTCCTAACACTGTTTGTTCTCTTTCAAGTTTACCAAATATGCTACCCCATCTTACTGAAATTAGGAGAAAAAAGCCAGACTTCTTATTTTCCCTCAATCTTATATATCACGTTCCTTTTATTGCCAAACTTCTGAGTAAGACGGTATCAGCTATCTTTCACTTGTTCATTAACTGCTTACTGCTTAGTTACCTGCAATACTCACCTCTATTCCCATTTTAGTAAAACAACTCTTTAATAAATAACCAAAAATTTCATCTTTATTTTTTCTTATTTTATTTTTTTTTGAAGCGGAGTCTCACTTTGTAGCCCAGGCTGGAATGCAGTGACGTGATCTCAGTTCACTGCAACCTCTGCCTCCCAGGTCCTGGTTCAAGCAATGCTCCTGCCTCAGCCTCCCAAGTGGCTGGGATTACAGGCATGCACCACCATTTCCAGCTAATTTTTTTTTTTTTTTTTTTTGAGACGGAGTTTCGCTCTTGTTACCCAGGCTGGAGTGCAATGGCGCGATCTCGGCTCACCGCAACCTCCGCCTCCTGGGTTCAGGCAATTCTCCTGCCTCAGCCTCCTGAGTAGCTGGGACTACAGGCACGCGCCACCATGCCCAGCTAATTTTTTGTAGTTTTAGTAGAGACGGGGTTTCACCATGTTGACCAGGATGGTCTTGATCTCTTGACCTTGTGATCCACCCACCTCGGCCTCCCAAAGTGCTGGGATTACAGGCTTCAGCCACCGTGCCCGGCCCTCCAGCTAATTTTTATATTTTTAGTAGAGATGGGGTTTCACCATGTTGGCCAGGCTGGTCTTGAATTCTTGCCCTTGTGATCTACCCACCTCGGCCTCCCAAAGTGCTGGGATTACAGGTATGAGCCACTGCACCTGGCCCAAATTTCATCTTTAGATTACAAAGGCCAGCTCTAAAAAATCTGTCTTCTTTAGGAAATGTGATATTGCTCATTACAATATTTTCTAAATCTGTCCCTTTTTCCCTTCTTGAGTTCCAGATGCTTCACTCTCTTGGTTCTCTTTTTACCTCTTGAATTTCCTTCTTTTCAATGGATGTAAGCATTCAAGCATTCTAGCATTCTAGCCTTCGTACTCTTCTTCTGCTGTAATCTGTTGAACCAGGTGAACTTCATTAAAAAAAGCACCTCCTACCTACTTTAACCTCTCTCTTACGCTTTTTATAGAGGCCTCCGTGAAGTCTTACTTCCCCATCCACTTTCACATGCCAGTCATACCAAACCACTATGGTTCCTTTATTCCAAATATACCATATTCTGCATCAATTTTCTGGGTAACAACAGGTTCCCTCTGCCAAGAATGTCCCAGCTACTTGCTTTCTAATGAACTAGTTCTTTTTTTTTTTTTTTTTTTTTTGAGATGGAGTCTCGCACTTCACCCAGGCTGGAGTGCAGTGGCGCAATCTTGGCTCAATGCAACCTCCACCTCCCAGGTTCAAGCAATTCTCCTGCCTCAACCTTCCAAGTAGCTGGGGCGCAGCCCTGGCTAATGTTTTGTACTTTTAGTAGAGACAGGGTTTCACTGTGTTGGCCAGGCAGGTCTGGAACTCATGATCTTGCGATTCTCCCACCTTGGCCTCCCAAAATGCTGGGATTATAGGTGTGAGCCACTACGCCCGACCAGTACTACTGTTTTTAAATGTCCACTTACTGAGGAATTAGGATGATTCAAACACTGCATTCCAATTACTTGCTTCAATTTACTGTTAAGAAAATTTTAGGCCGGGCGCAGTGGCTCACGCCTGTAATCCCAGCACTTTGGGAGGCCGAGGTGGGTGGATCACAAGGTCAAGAGATCGAGACCATCCTGGTCAACGCGGTGAAACCCCGTCTCTACTAAAACTACAAAAAAATTAGCTGGGCATGGTGGTGCGTGCCTGTAATCCCAGCTACTCTGGAGGCTGAGGCAGGAGAATTGCCTGAACCCAGGAGGCGGAGGTTGCGGTGAGCCAAAATCGCACCATTGCACTCCAGCCTGGGTAACAAGAGCGAAACTCCGTCTCAAAAAAGAAAATTTTAGCAAAATCAAATAACTTAAGATCACAACCCTAGAAAGTGTCACAAAGATTTCAACTTAGTTAAGTTTGACTCAAAAGACTAAATTCTCATCTTCCTTTTCTATTCTTCATCCTTCAAGACAGGAGGCATTCTGGAACAGTAGAAAGGGCTCTGGTTTTGAAGTCAGACCTGGGTTAAAAGCCTGACTCTACCACTTATTAGCTATGTAACCGCACAGTACGTAATTCCCTATATCCCAGGATTAAATGAGTAAATGCTTTAGTATGTGTAAAAGGTCTAACAAAGAAACACAGTGAGATGTCAACAAATGGACGTTCCCTTTATCATATATTTGAACCCCAGTTATCTGTAAAGACTCTGACAACCCTTCCCAGGAAGAAAAGGACAATTTTTTTAAAATGTCTGTTTCTTCATTAGATGGTGAACTCTGGGATTAAAGGCCAAGTATTATTTTGTGCCTCTAGTGACACCCAGTGTTTACTACAGAGATACTCAATAATTATTGCTAATGTCTAGATAGAATTAATGGATAAATCAACATTTGCTTCTTAGTTATCTTACCTCTTCTTCCTTCTAACATTTCACATTCTAGGTACCCAGAATCACAACCACATTTCCTGAAACCTGATCTTCCATAGTTACCCTAATTTCCCAGGGTAGAATGTCTTCTGTTTTCTTTTGCTGTCTAATTTTCCTCTTACTATCTGCCATTACCACCTCCCTTCTCTGCCAACTGTCACCAGCCTGTTCAAGCTTCAAGAGCAACTGCTTTATATTCGTTTTCCAATCTTCATTCTACCCCTGACTTACAACAGGGCTAAAGTGATCTTAAGTTTTGTATCATAATTTTTATCCTTGTCACTTTTTTACCTTTTATTAGATCCTTGAGGACACTATGACATTTTCTTACTCATTTTTGTATTTTCGATAGTCCTGCAGGATGCTTGCAGACATCTTAAAGTAACACTTAAGAAAGTCTTTATAAGCTCTCAAGAATTGGGACAAACATAAGGTGTGCTGGCAGATTGGGAACAATAACATTTATTGGCACTTATATGCCAGTTTTAGGTATTTCATAAAATTTTATTTACTTCTCACCAAAAAAGGTGTGTATTATTATCCCTATTTTATAGAAGAAGAAACTAATGCTTGGAAGTGAAGAAATTTGCCCAAGGTCGTAAGAGGAAGAAGGAGCAAGGTAGAATCTGTCTATTCCATAGCCCGGCAGTTAACTTCCATGCTTGGCTGTTTCCTTCTTTGTAATTGCTCTCTTCACTTGAATTCACATTCTTTCCCTTCTACATCAGAGGAAAATAATATCCTAAACCCTTTTCGAAGATAATTGTACTTGTCAATTAAGTTTTATTCCCACATATTTATTCTTGGTCCATGACCCTTTACTGACCTCCTCTCTTCCAAGTACAGTTCAAGTTGCTTCCAGTGGCTTCTTCCTACAGATTTCCTCATTTATGCACTTATCTTTTCCACTACCTATATTCGATCTAGTTCCTTTTACTTCCAAGGTTAAAATGTGCCACTACCTCCACATATTTCCAAAAGTCCTTGAAATATTGTTTCAGACCTACTTTACCTAAAAACATCAACTCAAAAGTCTCCTGGACACCAGGAGAAATGCCTGATGTAGGTGACTGGGGGAGGTGGGGATGGAGACAGCAAACCACCATGGCATGTATGTGCCCATGCAACAATCCTGCAGGATGTGCACATGTACCCCAGAGCCCAAATACAATTTAAAAAAAAAAAAAAAAAAAAAAAAAAAAAAAGTCTCCTGGAACTTTCTAATCACTAAGGCTTTTTTCCAGTTATTTTCCTCAACTCGCTTCCCCTGTTGCTATTGCAAACTCACCCACTTGTATTTCTGTGATAGTTTACCATTTTTTTCTGAAATACAGTTTGTCAGTACTATCCCATTCTGTACTCCTCTTCTTCTATCCTCTTCTCTTGTAGATCTAATCCATCTTGAAAACTCCAATCATTATCAGTAGAATAATTATTCTCAGTGAAATTATTAAGAGACCAGGCTTGGTGGCTCAAGGCCGTAATCCTAGCACTTTGCAAGGTCAAGGTGGGAGGATGGCTTGAGCCCAGAAGTTTGAGACCAGCCTGGGCAATACTGTGAGAACCCATCACTATTTAAGTATTAGAGTTTGGCTATAAGAAAATTTCACGTGCCGATGCTTAATCTGGACACTGATTAAAAGACTGGCAAACTATGATCCATGGGCCAAATCTCACCTGAGGCATTTCTGTATGATTCATGAGCTCATGATATTTTTTTTACATTTTTAGGGAGTTGAAAAAAAAAAAGCAATGTGTAACAAAAATCATATGTATCAAGGAAAGCCTAAAATATTTATTATCTGGCCCTTCAAATAAAAAAATTTACCACTCCCTTCTATAAATGGTTTGGAGCCACTGAAGGGATTCAAGAAGGAATGTGATATATTCGATTGTTCTGGGATGATCATTCTGGCAGTTCTGCAGGACACAGAGACATGAGAAAATAGAAAGGTATACTGCAATAGTAAATGTGAGATGACAAAGTCCTGAACAAGGGCAGCATAGAAAGAATAACTAATAGGGACTTTGTAATTCCTTGGCTGAGGAGAATGAGTAAGGAGGAAGAGAAGTAGCCAAGGTAGTCAAGCTGAGTGATCAGGTGGATGTTGCTGCTCTTACAGAAAACCAGAGGGGCCACGTGCCTATAATCTCAGTGCTTTGGGAACCTGAGGTGGGAGAATTGCTTGAGGCCAGGAGTTAAAGAGCCCCTGGGCAACAGAATGAGATCCTGTCTCTACAAAAAATAAGCCGGGCATAGTGGCATGCACCTGTAGTTCCAGCTACTTGGGAGGCTGAGGTTACACACTGAGCCATGATTGTGCCATTGCACTCCAACGTGGGTGACAGTAAGAAACTGTCTCAAAAAAAAAAAGAAAAGAAAAAAAAAGGAAAGAAAGAAAACTGCAAATCAGGAGAAAGATTATGAAATGATGAAGCTAATGAGTCTGAGAGGTCTACTAAAAATCCAACTGGCAGGAGTAGAATCTGGAGACAGTAAAATACTATACATATAACAGGTACTGAGTATCTGGTGACTGATTTGGCAAGAAAAAACAAATTTATTAATTTTTTTCTGATTTATTCCCAAACTTCTCTTGTACAAGGTTCTTAACCTGATTCTAATCATACCTTAGAAGGAGGTGGTACAGGCTTAGGAACCAGGTTCTTATAGACACTTGGAACCAAGGATGAAGATTTGTTCCCATTTGCATGGTGAGATCCTGGTGAGGTGAATGCAGCAGAGAAGGCAGCAGCAGGATCCTCTTTGGAAACTTTTTTGATAACTAGCATCTTGGAGGGTTGCTTGGCACTAGGTGGGTTTTCTGTGAAATATAATAGTGGAGAGACAAAAGAATGTCAAACCTGTTGTGTAACATGAAGCATAGTTTATACAAAGGCCTTAGTCAACAAAACAACTCACAGTTAAGACAGAGGGATTAAACATTCCCTGGTATGCACTTAATAGATACTCTTTAAAAGTGAGACTACTCAGGAACTTACAAAAAATGCAGCATATGAGGAACTTGATACTAAATTTATAAATCAGCCAGAAGCCCAAAGATGTTAGCAATCCTTCAAGGGGCACAGTATGTCTGATGTACAATGTAATCAGTCAGGCATGAACCAAATAATAAATCCAAGGGCCAGGCACTGTGGCTCACATCTGTAATTCCAGCACTTGGAGGTGCTGAGGTGGGCATATCACTTGAGTCCAGGAGTTTGAGACCAGCCTGGGCAATGTGGAAAAATGCCACAGATTAGGTTTGGTTTGAAATACAGATTCCCTTCTTGTCACTGCATTCTAGCCTGGGTGACAAAGCAAGACTCCATGTCAGGAAAAAAAGAAAAAAAAGCCAGATTCATCTTATTATTTTTTTTTTATTACCAACAAATATATGCAAATACGTGGCATTTATATATGTTTCCCCCTCACCCTCTATAACAAGTATTATTTATAACTGCCAAAACATAAAAGATCAGACAATTGGAAACTGGTTGAATGAAATGGTATATTCACAGGATATGGTATTATATAACAAAGAACACTTCTGAATTGTATTTAATAATATTGAGAAGCCAGACAGGGCGGCATGTGCCTATAATCCCAGCTACTCAGAAGGCTGAGGCAGGAGGAATGCTGGAAGCCAGTAGTTCAAGACCAGACTGGAGAACATAGTGAGACCTCGTCTCCTTAAAAAAAAATAAAAAAAATACATATATATATATATATAAATTTATATGTGTATATATATACACACATATATTCATATATTATTCATACATTTATTCATATATATATGTATACCCAGCATGTATTTGGAAGACAACCATAACATAAAATTTAGTTATTGTAAGTGAATTAGCAATGTTAATTAAAAGTTACTTTTTATGAACTTTTTCTACTTAAAATCTGCTTCTAGGCTGGGTGCAGTGGCTCATGCCTGTGATCTCAGCACTTTGGGAGACTGAGGCAGGTGTATCGCTTCAGGCCAGGAATTTGAGACAAGCCTGACCAACGTGGTAAAACCTCGTCTGGACTAAAAATACAAAAATTAGCCAGGTGTGGTGTAATCCCAGCTAAGGAGGTGGAGATTGCAGTAAGCCGAGATCATGCCACTGCACTACAGCCTGGGCAACAGAATGAGACTGTCTCAAACAAACAACCACCAACACCGAAACAACTGCTTCCAAATTCAGGGTTCTATAAGCTCTCAGTTGTCTGTATTCTGACTCCAGTAACATGATAACAGTTGTCTTTTTTTTTTTTTTCTTCTTTTGAGAGAGTGCAATGGTGCGATCTCAGCTCACTGCAACCTCTGCCACCTGGGTTCAAGCAATTCTCCTGTCTCAGCCTCCTGAGTAGCTGGGACTACAGGTGCACGCCATCACGCCCGGCTAAATTTTTTTGTATTTTTAGTAGAGATGGGGTTTTACCATGTTGGCCAAGATGTTCTCCATCTCCTAATCTTGTGATTCACCCACCTCGGCCTCCCAAACTGCTGGGATTTACAGGCGTGAGCCACTGTGCCCGGCCCCATGATACCATTTCAATGGTATTTGGGGTTGGGGCGGGGTGGGGCAGAATAACCTGCTATAGTTGGATGTTAGTTACCATGGGCAAATGCATGTGATGAGAAACAAGATAAAACAAAAAAAGATAAAGGAATCTTTGTTCCTCTCCCTGCTAAGAAAAAAATTTTAAAGTTATGCCTTTAAAATGGCAAAATCTACTTACCCCATACTCCAGAAGGGGTCCCAATAGGTCTGCATGGCTGATTCTGTTTGCCAGCTTCTGGATTCAAGGAAGGCTAGGAAAAAAGTGATATGAATGGTTGATACAGAAAGCTGATCATTTTGGCACTTTTCACAAAGTAGTCATCACCGTGGAACCTATCAAATAATTACATATTTGCAGCACTTATTAACACTGTATTCAGAATTATAACAAACAGAAGATGTTGAAATGCAAAATCAATAGGTAGTATGTTAATCTTATGTTCTCCTGAGTTTCATTTCCTTTGATATAAGGGATTTTATTTTTTAAATAAACAGACCAAATGTGCAAGTTCCCACTTTTCAATAGGATATGTATGCCAAATAAGGAGGCACTGAAAGTTAGATGAACAAGGATGTGGATCATTTTCCTCAGATTAAAGGACAATCTGGTTAGTGAAATGTATAGTATTCACTCCTCTAAGACAGGTGTAGGGCAGGGGTAGACGATATGCCAAAGACTGCCAGAAATACAATCAAGAAGAGCCCGTCTTCACAAGGGTCAGTTTCACTACAAAACCTTGTAGACAAGTACAATAAAAGGCTACAGGGACTATGAAAAAAGTCTGTATTAGGGAATAAGGAGTACTCAGGAAGAAATGTCAATTGTACTTAATAGAGAAGTCCTATCAGAAAAGGTTTCACTGCAGGTCATCTAGGAATCCTTAAAGATAAATTCCAAAGCTGGAAAATGGGTAATATTCCAGGAAAAGAAAGCTCACTGCACACTAGGGAAGCATTAAATAGAATATTCACAGATCTGCAAATAGTTTAGCATGATTAGTGCTAGGGAATGAGGGGACCCTTCTGTGGGGAAAGAGATCACCTGGCAAAGTAGGCAAGTCAGCTGGTGGAGGATTTTTTATGGGAGAATAAGTTATTCTGCAGGTAATAGGGAGCCGTCTTTCATGCAGAGTTAACACAATCAAATTATTAATTTACAACAGCCACTCTAGTAGCAGCTTGAGAAATAGATCTAAAGGCTTTAAATATCAACTAAGAGACCAGTAGGAGATCAACTGCATAGTCCAGGAGGGTAATAAAGGCAACAGAAGTAGAGAAAGAGGTAAGTAAAAGGGCAGAGAAGAGTTAAGAGTAATAGACTAGACTTAGTAATTGTATGACACTGCTGTCCTAGCCTAAACTTTACAATCTTGGTAACAGGGTAGGAAAGAAAATGTTTTTGTTTTGTTTTGTTTTATGAGACGGAGTCTTGCTCTGTTGCCCAGGTTGGAGTGCAGTGATAGGATCTTGGCTCACTGCAACCTCCACCTCCCAGGTTCATGCAATTCTCCTGCCTCAGCCTCCTGAGTAGCTGGGATTACAGGCACGCACCACCATGCCCAGCTAATTTTTTGTATTTTTAGTAGAGACGGGGTTTCACCATGTTGACCAGGATGGTCTAGATCTCTTGACCTCGTGATCCACCCGCCTCGGCCTCCCAAAGTGCTGGGATTACAGGCTTGAGCCACTGCGCCCGGCAACAACTCAGTCTTTATGTCTGAATGGTCAAAGGACATCTTTTTTTTGTTCAAATCTAGTATTTTCTAAGAGTACGTCTTACTCATCCAGGCTGTCCTTTCAATTTATACATTCAAATCTAAATGTATTTCAGAAAAATTTTCTTGAATTATAATTTTCAGTATTTAAGCTATTCCTTTGTTTTGGTTTGCTGTGGGGCGGGGGTGGGAAGCGGGAGGATCCTATTATATATCCATATTAGTCTTTGCTAAACTAATTTTTTCCCCAGTTTTAACTTATCTATATATTTCTTGTTAATTTAAAATTTTTTCCTTTTCTGTCTTCTAATTCTTGAAAACTATTAGTATTTATTATCTTTATTCTTTCTTGTTTAGTCTTTATTTTTCTGAAATATTTTATTACTTCTTTCTAGAGTTCTAGCCCACTATTTTGAATTTTTCCAGATTATGATTTCTTTTAGTTTTACGTAATTTTGCTCTTGTTGCGCAGGCTGGAGTGCAACGGCGTGACCATGGCTTACTGCAATCTCCACCTCCCAGTTTTAAGCCATTTTTCCTGCCTCAGTCTTTTGAGTAGCTGGGACTACGGGAATGTGCCACCATGCCCAGCTAATTTTTGTTTTTAGCAGAGACGGGGTTTCACCATATTGTTCAGGTTGGTCTCAAACTCCTGACCTCGGCTGATCCACCCACCTTGAACTCCCAAAGTGTCTGCTGGTTCTGCATAAACGTGTCTGGACGTTTTAAAAATTTCCTTTGACAGCTGGCATGTTAACTTCTGCCAGTGGAGAACAATGGAGAGATTTTTACTTTCTGTTCTCATGTGCATTTTCAACAGGTTCCTGAAGCACCCAGTTCCTCAAAGCCAGGTTCTGACGTACAAGTGAGCTCAGAGACCGGTAGCTTCCCTCAGCACCTCACCTGAGTTTTGTAGCAGAGTGACACCTTTCATGAGCGCGCTTCCCCAGAGAAGCACATCAGCAATTACTCTGCCATTCAGTGAGCCACAACTGAGCCCTTTCTCACCAGGTCTGAATCTCAGCCCTGGAGTGGTGGTAGGGAAAGAGGGACTCATTCTTGGACACTCCATCTTAGCCCTAAGGGTAGTGGCTGCTCCTTACATGTGTGGGGTTTTTTTCCTTTTTTTTTTTTTTTTTGAGACAGGATCTCACTCTGTCACGTAGGGTGGGGTACAGTGATGCCATCTGGGCTCACTGCAGTTACAACCTCCCAGACTCAAGCAATCCACCCACCTCAGCCCCAAGTAGCTGGTACTACCAAGTATGCATCACACCCAGCTAATTTGCTGGGATTACAGGTGTGAGCCGCCAAACTGCACCTGTATGTTATTTCTATTTTCTTTAAACTACTTCTTACTTCTTACTAGCCAATCCTTCATTACTCCAATCCTGCTATAGTTAATAATTCCCTGTATTAATTTTCTCTATTCAAACTACTGTGTGGTTTGAACTTTTGACTGGTCCAGTCAGATCCTTCATACCTTATCCCAGAGCCCCTGTATTTACCAGTTATTTCGTTAGAGAAAACCACTCCCACTTAACTGCTGCTCTTCTCAAATATGCCCTCCAAGCTTTCCAGAAAAACGGTTGGCTCTGCTGGCATTCTTTATGCTGTCAGGTGTCCTGCTGCTTCCCTTCAGTTCCCTCTGCACAAATGCTAGTACTACCCAAGCCTTTTTGGTGGTTTGTCCTTATCTACTTAAGGGGTTTGTGGAGAAATTTTATTGTGCTTTGATGTAGATGGTATCTGTGGATTTTTCTGGTTCTTCAACTCTACTTGCTTTGTCTTATTTTTAACTTTACTTTAAAATAATTTCAGGGCTGAGTGCAGTGGCTCTTGCCTCTAATATCAGCACTTTGGGAGGCTGAGACGGGTTGAACACCTGAGGTCAGGAGTTCAAGACCAGACTGACCAACATGGCAAAACCCTGTCTCTACTAAAAATACAAAAATTAGCTGGGTGTGGTGGCACATGCCTATAATCCTAGCTACTTGGGAGACTGAGGCAGGAGAATGCCTTAAACCTGGAAGGCAGAGTTTGCAGCAAGTCGAGATCATGCCATTGCACTCCAGCCTGGGAGATAAGAACGAGATTCCGTCTCAAAAAATAATAACATAAAATAATTTCAGACTTACAAAACAGTGGCAAAAATAGTACCAAGAATTCCCGTACAACCTTCATCTAGACTGTCATAAAAGTTGAAGTATCCCTTATGTTTAGGACCACAAGTGTTTCAGAATTTGGATTTTGGAACATTTGCACATTATATTTGCATACGTGAGACACCCTGAGGATAGGAACCAAATCTAAACATGATATTCATGTTGGTTTCATATACACATAGCCCGAAGGTAATCTATACAATATTTTAAATAATTTTGTGCATGAAACAAAGTTTTGACTGTGACCTGTCGCATGAGCAGGTATGGAATTTTCTACTTGTGGTGTGTGACATCCACACTCAAAAAGTTTTAGACTGCAGGTGCTCAATCTGTATTAATATTTTACATTTGCGTCCCCATTCTATCTTTTTCCTGAACCATGTGCAAGTTGCAGGGCTTGATGCCACTCTTAAATATGTATTTCCTTAAAAGGATATCTTTTACATAATCAGAGTAATTATTAACACTTATACATAACATTAATCTGTAACACTTATTCAGATTGTCCCATTAATATTTTAGCAAAAGAAAATTTTTGCAAAATGGTTTTTGCCTCACCCAATATTTATTTAATCTAGGTTTACATGTTGCTTTTAGTTGTCATTTCTCTAGTTCTTTAATCTAGAGCTATTTTTTTTTTCAAGGCCTTAACATTTTTGAAGACTACAGGCCAGTTCTTTTGTAATTCTTTTGTAGAATCCCCAATTGGGCTTGTCTGATATCTCCTATGATTAGATCCAGGCTATGCATTTCTGGAAGGAATGTTAGAGGTGATGGTGCATACCTCTCAGTGCCATCATATCAGGAGGCTTATATATATTTGTGTCACTGCTGGTAATCTTAATATTTTTCTTAATATTAAAATTTTCATACAGTAAAATGCATAAATATAAAACATACTCAATTCTATGAGTTTTTAAAATGCTAATATCTTCCCAACTTCTACGAAGATTATTAACACTTCCATCAACCAGAAAGTTTCTTTCACACCCTTTTCCAATCAATCGCACTGTGCACAGGCAACCACAAAACCATTTGGATTTTCTTTCCCATCATAGATTATCTGGCTGTTCTGGAATCTCATGTATAGTTTTCTAGAGTCCTTAGGATTTTCCTGTCACCTGCAAACACAAAGTTTTATTTCCTCTTTTTAAACTGTATACATTTTTCTTGACTTACTGTACTTGTTAGGACTTCCAATACAATGATAAATACAAGTGATAAGAGTAAACAACTTAAATATTACTCTCAATATTAAAGGGAGCTCTACTTTTACACTGGAGAATTTGGGAAGATGAAAAAGCAGTAGGAACGCTGCTGGCATCCTCTCAAGAGTTCCTTGTCTCCACAAATTTATTATTTCTCAGGTTTCAAACACATTCAAGTCTCCTAATCCTAGAAAACTCTACCCTCACACCTTGCTCTTTATTCTCCAGAGTAGTGTACCATTTATCACCAACTTACTCTCTAACCCTTCCAACCAAACTTTTCACTTTTGAAAGGGCATCCCAAACTGTCAGATTCAAAGCTCTCTCCCATACTTAATAACAGCTACTATTTAAAAATCTGTGTTCTTGTCTATAACATATACTTCAAAAAAGTAAAAAACAAAACAAAACAAAAAAAAACAACCTGTCAAGGTCTGTGCTGAGTGTGTCATACATTCTCTAACAACTCAGGGACAATTAGGACTATTTAACTTGCCCAGGTAACAATATAGGAATGTTAATTACAGTAAGCCGATACTATTTTAAAATAATTTTCTAATTATACAACGTACGATATAGAAAAAATAATAATACAGAAAAACTACTGCAAACAACCAGGTCCCAAAACATCTTCAATTTGTGAATTTTATCTACCTACTTTTTCTTGGTATACTCATTCCTTCTTCAGCTAATCACTTCCCAGTCTCCCTTACTGCTACTCCACAGGTTCTGCTCTACACCTTCCCTTCTTTCCAATTTATTCTTCTTCTTAGGCGATTTTATTCTATCCACAAACCTCAACTATTACCTCTATTTCCATGTGCACAGCTCTAGATCTAACCCATCTCTTTGGCGTCAAGAATTTGTTATCTTCTCTGGCCAATTCTGCTCCTTCTGTTTTCTCTATTCAAGTTAATTACAAATTACTCATCAAGTCACTCTGGATAGAAATTTTTTTTTTTTTTTTTTAAGGAAAATTTGTATTACTCTAATTATTTTTTAAGCTCAACAGTGTACATTTAACCCAATTTGGTGGCAAGTTCTTTAGCCTTTGCCTTTTCAAGCTTGGCAATGCAAGTCACAGACTTGGGACTCAGGACACTGCCTCCCCAGTGACGGTGGATCTCATTATATCTGTCATTGTAATTGGTCCTGATAGCTTCCACCAGCTTAGCTAAAGCTCCTTTGTCTTCTGAATTAACCTGTGTGAAGGTAACCAGCGGCGCAGGTCTTTCTGTGGACTAGATGTCCCACTCTTGCCTTCGTCTTGATAATGCAGTAAGGGACCCCAATTTTATGACACAGGGCAGGCAGGAAGACAACCAGTTCGATGAGATCCATGTTATACGCAATCAACACTAGCTGAGCCTTCTTGTTTTCCACCAAAGTGGTGACAATGTTGACTCTTGCTTGAAAGACAGGTGGTCTCTTAGTGGGAATGTCCTCTTTGCTGGCAGCTTTCTTCTCAGCCTGGGCCAACAGCCTCTGCTTCTTCTCTTGCTTTGTGTCTGGTCTGTACTTGGGGGCCAGCTTAAGCAGCTAGCTGAGTGACTGTTTGGCAGTGCAGGGCCTGGGTGAACTGATAATTGCAGAAGGCACTTTCAGCCGCTTATAGAGGATATAAGCCACTGTAACCTGATTATAGCAAGGCCATTTCAACAAAGTGCGTGAGGTCCCTTTTGGGCTGGATGTCCCTATCCAATGCCAAAATTCTTAGGCCTTTTCTCAAACAGGGGATTCACCACTTTCTTGGCCTTCTGCTTCTTGATGACAGCAGGTGCTGGAGCCACCTTCCTCCCCCTGGCCTTCTTTTCTTTCGGCATCTTGAGCAGTGGGAGAAGAGATCTTATTTTTGACTCTTCCTTCTCTAATACAATACCGCAGTTCTAATCCTTTAAGTTTAGCCTCCAAAACAAGGTCTTTTACAAACTGAATTTCCATTAACAGAAAAATGGATAAATAAATCTAGTATATTCACATAATATAATATTTGTTATACAACAGTAAAAAAGATCTAGTTTGTTAACCATGACACTACTGAGATTTTAATTCTGGTTAATTCTGTTATGGGGCTGTCCAGTGCATTGTCGGTGTTTGGCAACATCCCTGATCTCTACATATTAGATGCTATTAACACTATACCCAGCTATGGCAACAAAGATGTCTCCAGATAATGCCAAATATCCCCTAGTGGGCAAACTTGCCTCTAGTTGAGAACCACTGAGCTACAGCCCCATGATTCAACACATGTAAGCTTTAAACAATTTTACATAAATAAAAGAATTACAGTGTGAAAGTTCATATAAAGGTAAAAATGTGCATATTTTTAGAATGTATCATTCCCACTGGGAATGTCACAGGACTGATAATGAAGCTTCTAATCAAACTATGCTAATCAGTAGCATACTACCCAGTTTAAAAGGTACTCTTATGTCTACTTCACACTATTTCTTGTTTGCCACAATCTTCTCTTTTTCTTATCAAAGTACGTAACAACACTATTGGTGATTCAAATAAATTTGTTTTCTATACGCAGAGCTGGCTATAATACTAAATATACTCTAAATATTTCATTTCAGATACAAATTATGTTATAATCATTATGTTTATTTGATCATAGAATAAAAGCATTAAAAGAAAGTTGCCTTTTTTTTTTTTTAGTAAGAGTTTTGCTGTGTTGTCCAGGTGGAGTGCAATGTCCCAATCTCGGCTCACTGCAAACTCTGCCTCCCGGGTTCAAGCAATTCCCCTGCCTCAGCCTCCTACCAAGTAGCTGGGATTACAGGCGTGAACCACTGCATCTGGTACTTTTTTTTTTTTTTTTTTTTTAAAAGAGATGGTGTCTTGCTCCCACATACACTTCCCAAGTAGCTGGGACTAAGGGTGCACACCACCCATGTCCACTGGCTCTGTTGCTAATGCTTTTGTTGCAGTTTGAGATAAATTTTATCAAGTTCCTTAAGTGTAATGAGCAACATATATTGTTTTCAAATCATTTCCACTGGTCTTTCTTGGATTTGCTTCTAAGTTTATTGTATAAATAATAAAGATTACAGTTTGATATTAGACTACTTGATATCTACAACATCCTGGACAAGTATTTAATATGTAAGGGCAATACTGCCCTTTCTGAGGATAAAGTTTTGAAGAACAGTCACCTGGGAATAGGAATTCACATTAACATACAATTTAAATCAAGAACTCCAGGTCACTTGCTAGACTTGAGGGTAGGGGGGCTAATGCCTAAATTTCACTCCTCTTTAGGTGACTCTATTAACCGATGTAATGACTGTAACAGAAGTGACTGATTAATGTGCTACTTAAAAATAAACAAGGCTGGGTGCAGTGGCTGATGTTTGTAATCTTAGCACTTTGGGAGGCCAAAGTGGGAAGATCACTTGAGGTCAGGCGTTCAAGACTGGCCTGGGCAACAAAGTGATATCTGGTCTCTATAAGAAATAAAAAATTAGCTGGATGTGGTGGCATGAATGCAGTGGTGCAATCATAGTTCACTACAGCCTCAAACTACTGGGCTCAAGAAATCCTCCTGACTCAGCCTCCCTAGTGGCTGGGACTCTGGGCATGTGCCATCATGCCTGGCTATTTTTTAAAAAAAATTTTAAAGAGACAAGGGTCTCGCTGTGTTGCCCAGGGTGGTCTCGAACTCCTGGCATCAAGCAATTCGCCTGCCTTGGTCACTGAAAGTGCTGGGATTATAGGCATGAGCCACCATGACTGGCCAACTTAAAGATTATTGATTACATGTTAAAATGATAATCTTTTCTTTTCTTTTTGAGATGGAGTCTCCCCCTGTTGCCCAAGAGTGCAATGGCGCAATCTTGGTCCACTGCAACCTCCGCCTCCTGGGTTCAAGCAATTCTCCTGCCTCAGTCTCCCAAATAGCTGGGATTACAGGTGCTCGCCACCATGCCCAGCTAATTTTTGTATTTTTAGTAGAGACAAGGTTCCACCATGTTGGTCAGGCTGGTCTTGAACTCCTGATCTCAGGTGATGCAACCGCCTCAGCTTCTCAAAGTGCTGAGATTACAGCCATGAGCCACCGCGCCCGGCCTGATAATCTTTTCTTAAATAAAATATATTTAAAAATTTTAAAGATACTCTAAAAACGCTACCTTTGATTTAGAGGCCAAAAGGCATGTAATTTAACACACAATAACATCTAGTGTTACAGTTATTTTGTATGATAGAGAACAAAATCAAGAAAAAAAAAGTTTTAAGTAGTTAGAAAAAGACAATTTTACATGCAAGACTACATTTTAACATAATTATAGTTGAATATTAAACGTTATATGACTTAAGAGAAATTAAAGATTTTTCTAAATTCCAAAGACATAAAGATAAAAACTTTGCTACAAGCTACATCGAAGTTTTGGTCACCATTTTCAAATGTATCAACTCCTTTCTTATAAAAACAATAAAAACCTCAACTTACAAATTACTTTTTCTGTAATTTCTGAAATGTTCTCATTACTAACAGGGTCTCATATTTCAGACATCATTTGTTGGGTTATAACCACACATCTAATGATTCATACTTACAAAGTCTTCCTCTTCAAACTGCAACTTTTCCATCTTGTCTTCTTTCTTTTCTTCTCTAATCTCCATAGGTGGCTTTTCCTGAAAAGCACACCCTTTCCGGGAGTGGAAGCTGCCATTCCAGTGGCGATGGTTCCCTGTGCCACCTCCACTACGTTGGCTCATGCCATCATGACCTCGGGAAGAGCCATGCCAACCAGATGGGTTCCCTGTGATTCCAGCATATGCTCCCTTAGAGACACCAGAGTCCACAGAATCATGGCGGAACAGGGAGGGCTGGTGCCAAGAATCTAGAATAATAAAGAAAAGGAACTCATTAATGATTGGTGCTTTCTGATTTGGTTTACGGTATTGCCAAAAGGCCTTCGGGGACCTTGTTAATAAAAAGTCTACAGAAAAAACATCACAAAATGTATCTTTTCTTTGTGAGGAAATTTCTGAATGCGTTCAACTGAATAGATGATTCACAAGAATCATAATTATAGTTAGATCTAGAAAGTCAATGTATTTGGTTAACGACTACTAGAATCCAACTGAAAGCTACGTTCAGAAAAGATCCTATTTCAAGATTACAGATATGTACCCTCAGCCTGGGCTTGTCCTATATGAGTAGCTTAAACATAGTCATGAAAGTTGGACATGGCTCACCTCCTGCAGTTCGTAGGGGACCATTGTTAAAAAAACCATCAGAGGAATTATGTCGACGGCGGCTTACTCCAAATCTACCTTCTCCTCTGGGTAGGTGCTCTCCGTGTTTTTCGAAGGTGGCAGTAGGTGACTAGGATGATGAAGTATGGAAAGGCAAATGGATAAATAACTATTAGTCCCTTTCAATATCTCAACAGGCTTTGCATCAGGCTTTCAAAAAACAAGTAACAATGGTGGTAGAAACCCATATAATATGCATATAGACCCTAAGGGTATCCCCAGGTGCCTGAGTTAATTTAGAGGAGTCTTAGGTTATATATTCAATCATTAATTCACTTCCTTTATTACAGAAGAGGAGAAAAGCTAGCCACTTCAACTGTCTGCATGGAAGAGGGCAGAGGAAACCTTGTAAATATCCATAGGCATAAGCTCCAAAACTTTACACTTAAAAATATTTATCTTGCAATGGGAGAGGGAAATCAAGATGACTGCCTAATAAATAATTCTAAATAATTCTAAGCAGTCCTCCTAGTATTTCTGGAATAGGGCAAAGACAGTGGTTGAAATATCACCCTGGCAGGTTAGTAATAATCACAAAGTTTTTTTTTTTTTTTTTTTTTAAGAGAGAGAGAGATGGAGTCTTACTGTTGCCCAGGCTGGAGTGCAGTGGCACAATTAAAGCTCACTGCAGCTTCTTACCATTGGGCTTAAAGGATCCTCCTGCCTCAGCCTACAGAGTAGCTAGTACTACAGGCACATACCACTAAGCCTGGCTAATTTTTAAAATTTTTTGTAGAGATGGGGTATCACCAGGCTGATCCCTCACTCCTGGCCTCAAGCAATCCTCCTGCCTTGGCCTCCCAAAGCTCTGGGATTATAGGTTTGAACCACAGCACCCAGCTGCTAGAGTTTTTACAGTTTTATAAAACATTTATTTCCAAATATAATACTTCTAACAATACTACACTTTTGGCATCATACACATTTTACTCATTTACACACAATGAAAGAGGTCAGAGAGAAAAAATAAGTCTTTGAGGTAACAAAACTGAAAGGAAGCAGTTTGAGAAACATTACTACAGATGAACTCTAATATCCCTTCCTATTTTGAAGAATTTTATTCCAACATTCTTAAATGATTGTAAGGCCGGCTGCCTCGCAGAGGGTTAAACGGACACATCCATCTCTCTCCGCGCCTGGTAACTGTGTCATCACCCAAACTCGTTATCTGGCCTTGCCTCATGGCTTCCCTGCACCCGCCTCCACATACCAGACCCAAGCCCACATTCAGCACTAAATTATGCATTCAACCCTCAGCCCGCTGTTAAAAAACCCTGCAGGAAAATTTTTTAAAGAAGCCCCATCAGACACTGCCTGGTAGCAGTCTGCTCTGTATGCCCCAGAAAGGCCCCCTTACCCAAGGTCCCGCCCGCCTACCCATGACCACTAGCTCCAGACATTTCCTGCTTCTTAATAGCCAATAAGATTGCCTTCACTTTGTTTTTCCAACAGTCAATCAAGGCCCAAGGTCTCGCCTGCCTACCCATAACCACTAGCTCCAGGCATTTCCTGCTTCTTAACAGCCAACAGGGTTGCCTTCACTTTGTTTCCTCAACAGCCAATCAAGACCCACTTACCCAAAGTCCCGCCCACCTACCAGTAACTAGTTTCAGCCACTTCCTGCTTCCTGGCAGCCAATAAAATTGCCTTTACTTGTTTCCCCAATAGCCAATCAATCGTCTTCCCTTCCCATAAAATCCCATGACCTAAACAGCTGGGTGCAACTTCTTTTTTTTTTTTTTTTTTTTGAGACGGAGTTTCACTCATGTTACCCAGGCTGGAGTGCAATGGCGTGATCTCGGCTCACTGCAACCTCCGCCTCCTGGGTTCAGGCAATTCTCCTGCCTCAGCCTCCTGAGTAGCTGGGATTACAGGCATGCACCACCATGCCCAGCTAATTTTTTGTATTTTTAGTAGAGATGGGGTTTCACCATGTTGACCAGGATGGTCTCGATCTCTTGACCTCGTGATCTACCCGCCTCGGCCTGCGAAAGTGCTGGGATTACAGGCTTGAGCCACCGTGCCCGGCCCCTATGGGTGCAACTTCTTTAGCCCCTCCTGGACCACAGAACCTCGCCCGGGAGCTCATTTTCTCATACTTGCCTCAGTTTCCTCATTCTACATCAGCAATAAACCTTACAATGATAGAGACCATAAAGCCTTGAAAAGTATGGTTATGTCTGACAAGGAAAACCATAAGTCGGGGCATGTTTACATTTATTTTTCTTACTATCAATATCTTGCCAGTATTTTACCCATTCCAGTGGGTTAAAAAAGATTTTCTCTTAAAAGTTTTATGGTTTTAGGTTTTTAACTTATGTTCCATTTTAAGTTAATTGTTCTGTGTATGAAGTAAAGGCTAAAGTTCTTTACCCTGCCCCCATACAGATAGGAGCTAGTTCTTCTAGCACTGCTTAAAACAAAAAAGCAACACTATCACTTCCTCACTGAATTACCTTTGTACTTTAATCAAAAATCAACAAAATACATACACAAGCCTTTTTTTTTTTTTTTCTTTTTTAAAGAGACAGGGTCTTACTCTGTCACCCAGGCTGGAGTACACTGGCCTGATCATAGCTCACTGTAGCCTCAAACTCCTGGGCTCAAGCAATCCTTCTACCTTAGCCTCCCAAGCAGCTGAGATGACAGCTATTCGCCATCACATCTGGCTAGTTTTTTGTCTGTTTTTTCAAATTTTTCTTGTGGAGACAAGGTCTCACTTTGGTGCCCAAGCTGGTCTCAAACTCTGGGCTTTCAAGCAATCCTCCTGCCTCTCAAAGTGCCGGGATGACAGGCATGAGCCACTGAGCCCAGCCTGTACAGGTCTATTTTGAACTCTCTATTCTGTTCTATTCCTTTCATGTCTATCCTTATGCCAAAACCCACAGGACTTTGCTTATTGTAGTTTTGAAAATGAAAGAACATCTTCTAATTCTTTTTACTTAGTTCACTGTGCTAAAATAATTATTCTTTTTTTTTTTTTTTTTTGAGACGGAGTTTCACTCATTACCCAGGCTGGAGTGCAATGGCGCGATCTCGGCTCACCGCAACCTCCGCCTCCTGGGTTCAGGCAATTCCCCTGCCTCAACCTCCTCAGTAGCTGGGATTACAGGCACGCGCCACCATGCTCAGCTAATGTTTTTGTATTTTTAGTAGAGACGGGGTTTCACCGTGTTGACCAGGATGGTCTCGATCTCTTGACCTCGTGATCCCCCCGTCTCGGCCTCCCAAAGTGCTGGGATTACAGGTGTGAGCCACCACGCCCGGCCCTAAAATAATTATTCTTTACTGATAGATCTGTATACTTTTCATGTAGCCCACTACCACCAAGCATTGGGTCAGATTAGGTCAATTACGAGATCTCGCAAATTTCATGAAGACAATTTGAAACGAAGTTTAGAGCCGGGTGTGGTGGTTAGTTCCTACAATCCCAACACCTTGGGAGACTAAGGCAGGCAGAACGCTTAAGCCCAGGAGTTCAAGACCAGCTGGGAAACATGGCAAAACTGTCTCTACAAAAAAAAATTCGAGGCTGCAATGAGCTATGACCGTGCCACTGGACTCCAGCCTGGGTGACAGAGGCTCTGTCTCAAAAAAAGCAAAAAGCTGAGACTGGAAGTACCTTCCCAAAAGTCCACATTTTAAAATATGAAAGGTAGGCCTTTTTTTGAGAATACCTATCGATTTCATTCTTCCTCTATTCATTGACAAAATGGGAAGTATTTTAAAATTTACTAGCTTCCCAAACTATCAGTAACTCAGGCTGATTCTTTTGTGTAGTGTGACTAGGTCTGCTTTAATCTATATAAACTGGTAATTTCATCTGTGTTTACCCCCTAATGCAACACATATCTCCCTGAAACTATTAAGTAGGTTAATGCCTCTAAAACACTTTCTGGGATTTAATCTGAGATCCATGTAGTAGTTGAATGAGCACTGTCTCTACCTTTTCCTCCTCTTCATCTATTACCATAGACAAATGTGTGTTCACTCCAAAGGTCTGTTTACCCAAGCACCATTCCCCTTTTACTTCTGCCTGTTTGACCTCGACAGTAGGTGAGCAGTTTGTTTAATCTCCAAACTGTGCTGCAGCTAATACAAGACTTAACTGTCATGTAATGAGAAAAGCCTTAGGATATAACGAAAAAAGTGAGATACTGAAAAAGAAAAACATATATAAAATAGTGAGATACTTGGTAGTAATAAGGTACACATTCATGTGGACTGCCTAATTACTTATACATCTTTCTAACAGAAAGCTATTAAGTCTATGAAAATGTTTTTGAAATCCTCACATGACGCTGAATATATTAAAAAACACCCAGAATGGGCTGAGTGTAGTGGCTCATGCCCGTAATCCAGCACTTTGGGAGGCCCAGGCAGGCAGATCATTTGAGCTTAGGAGCTGAAGATCAGCCTGGCCAACATGGTAAAATTCCATCTCTACAAAACAGTAACAAAAATCAGCAGGGCGTGGTGGTGTGCAGCCGATAGGCCTAGCTACTCTGGGGGCTGAGTCAGGAGGACTGCTTGAGCCCAGAAGGTCAAAGCTGCAGTGAGCTGTGATTATACTACTGCACTTCATCCTGGGTGACAGAGGGAGACCCTGTCTCAAAACAAATAAACAACCAAAAAAAAACCCCAAACCCTCTGGTATTTGAGTAGATATTACAGGAATTGAGAACAGTACCTTAGCTGACTGTGGTGTTGAGAAATTTAGCCAAGCAGGAACAAAATCATGCTGCGCCATTTAGGTCCAGTGTCTCCTTTCAGCAAGGTGAGGCATCCAACCTCATGGCCAGGATCTGAAAACAAAATAACTCAAATCACTTATGTTTACAAGGACCAGATACCAATGTGTAAAGGTATCTGTAAATTATTCTAAGATTCCTCTTTACAGAAAGACCTGCCCTCTGAGCCTCTCTACAGATTACTTACTAAGCCTTATAACTCAGAGAAGTTCTAAATAAAAGCAATTTTTGTTAAAACAAAAATTCTAAACAAAAGAAAACTGTAACATGAGTCTGGAAGATTTATTTTTTAGAGGAAGGGTCTTGCTGTAGTGTCCGGGCTGGTCTCAAACTCCTGGCCTCAAGTGATTTTCCTGCTACAAAGTCTCAAAGTATTGGAACTACAGGTGCGAGCCACTGCGCCCAGCGAATATGGAAGGTTTTATGAAGGAAGCTAACAAATTATTGATTGTTACATCAAAGAACTTGAAGAATTTAACATCTATTTAAAACAAAAGATACTTATGAAAAGAGATTAATCTGCTTCAAATACTCAGGTAACTTTAAGCAAAAGCAGCAGAAAACATCTTCCTGGCTGGGCATGGTGACTCACACCTGTAATCCCAGCACCCTGGGAGGCCGAGGCAGATCGCTTGAGCTCAGAAGTTCAAGACCAACCTGGGCAAAGTGGCAAAACTCCCATCTGTACAAAAACTAACAAAGAAGCCAGGTGTGGTGGCACATGCCTGTGGTCCCAGCTACTCTGGAGTTGCTAAGGTGGGAGAATCATCTGAGCTGGTAAGGCTGAGGCTGCGGTGATCTGAGATTGCACCATGGCACTTCAGCCTGGGTGACAGAGACCCTGCCTCAGGGTGGGGGAAAAAAGATCTTCCTAGAGAAGGATGATGTAACCTCTCAAGAGCTTTTCTATTTAGTTCATATTAATTTCTTCAAATACCAACCAGCATCAGTTTTCCTGAAATCTGTTGGTGTCTTCAAACCACCCTACTGATATTCTCCAAAATTAAATACATCAGAAAGGAGTATGTGTTTTTCATGATGCATATACACAGTTTTCTTTCAAAATAAGATATATGGAGAATATTTACCCCAGAGTGCAACCTCTGTGGTCCTGTTTCTGAACTCAAGTCAGCCAGCTGGATCTCCCACGAGGTTTTCTTCTTAAAAGGATGCTTAAGTAAGTAATCTGTCTGGCAGCACGACTTATGATGAAGCACAAAGAAGCCAGGTTCTGCGTGGATCTCTCAGTCCCCTCAACTGCTCATCTTAAACTATTTGGTTCCTGACACGTTTTCAAAAGGGAAAAGGGGAAAAGGGGAAGGGGGGAAGGGGAACATAAAAAGTATTTGTTACATTTAAAAAAGGGGGGGAAGGGGAAAGAGCTGTACCTATGTTCACCTCATTCAACTTCCTTGAGTTACGGCACTATGATGTTGCTTAATTAGGTAAGACATGGATATCTGCACTGAGTGCAAACACTGTTCATAACAAGGTCATAGCTAGAAAGACTAATGGGCTCAAGTGTGGACAAGTAATGTCATCAAGGTGATAGAATAAAAATATAATATTAAAGCCCTATAAAAGATCTGAACAGTCAACTCCAAAACATCCACGACAAGGTCGTTAAAATACAAATCTCATTATTCTTACTCACGCACTGCTAAAAAATAGTATGCAGATACGTATTTACATTTGCCTTAACCTTCAAAATCTGGGGACATAAATCTTGTCTTTGCTAAAAAAAATAGAAATAAAAATATATCAGACAGGAACTTGCTACACTTTTCTCTCCACAAACAGCAGCTTTCAAGGCAAATTTCTTGGTATAAAGCTCCTAAATGTATATTCTATTTCTTTGGCCTTTACTATTTATAAATTCAGAGCAAAGTTAAAACATTAGAAAGACAGGTGGGATGGGTATTAAGAAACAGTCAAGGAGAAATATAGTTCCAAAATGAGGATTTCTTCTCTTCAGTTTTCTGTGTTTCACTTGTTCTGCTCCTTCCCAATAACTGAATTGAGCCACTGGAAGGAGATACGAAGAATCTTCTACTGCTTTGGTAGAGAAGTCACTTATTAATATTATTTTGGATCCATTTCCACCATTTCACAATCATTTGAAAGGCCACACGACTCTATCACTCTGCGAATGAAAAAACAAAACACATGAAATCACATGTGTATGTCATATATACATATATATATATAAAGAGAGAGAGAAAGAGAGAGAGAGAGAGAGAGCGTGCGCTGCTAAAATGAGACACAGTTAAATAATCAAATCAAGGTCCTGAGAACCAAAACCCTTAAGTCCAATTTAGATACTAGGGATTTATTATGTTCACCACCTATACCAATAAGATGACCTGGATATAAATCTTTTGGGATTTCAGAAAAGTCACCTAAACAGAGTTTGCTTTTTTATATAACCACTTTTGCAATCAGTTATCTAAGGTATTCAGAAATGCAAAATAATGGGTCTTTCAGACTTTAGATTTTTCTCTCATAAATGGAACAGGGTGCCATAAGTGGTCAAAGGGCCATATAGCTTGTTGGTATATTACCAAAGTCACCAACTACCTGTTTGTTTAGGACTAGCCACAGCTAGAATCCTTAAATTAAGATATCTGTCACAGTATTTTTTATGGATTTATATGCTATATATTTTTATATATCTGGCTCTCAATTCAGAGATTTAAAACTTTTATAATTTAACTTGTTATGCACTCAGATGAAACAAAAATTTCTTTGGTAGTTTATCAACATTCTTTCAGGGGATACATTTATTTATTTACTTATTATTTAAGAAACAGGGTCTCACCCTATCACCTAGGCTGGAGTGCAGTGACTTGATCGTAGTTCACTGCATCCTTGAACTCCCAGGCTTAAGCAATCCTCTCACCTCAGCTTCCCGAGTAGCAAAAACCATGGGACCACAAGTGTGCACCATCATGCCCATCTAATTTTTAAAAACGTTTTTTGTAGACACAGGGTCTCACTTTGTTGCCCAGGCTGGTCTTGAATTCCTAGCTTCAAGCAATCCTCCTGTTTTGGCCTCGAAAAGTGCTAAAATTACAGGTGTGAGCCACAGTGGCTGGCTGTAGGAAGATACTCAGAAGACTTGCACTACTGTTTTAAAGTTCATGGGAATAAGAAATACCAAATTCAGGATAGTAAGTATCTCTGGGGAAATGAAGGGAAATAAAAAAAGAGGTCCCAGAGAGTTTCAACTGTATCTGTAATGCATTATTTCTCAAGTTGAGTGATGGGTACAAAATGACTATTCACTTGTTGCTCTTTTTATAAACTTCTAACACTTACAAGAATATAAGGCCGGGCATGGTGGCTCATGTCTACAATCCCAGCATTTTGGGAGGCCGAGGTGCATGGATTACTGGAGGTCAGGAGTTCAAGACCAGCCTGGCCAACATGGTAAAACCCCGTCTCTACTAAAAATACAAAATTAGGCTGGGTGCAGTGGCTCACGCCTGCAATCCCAGCACTTTGGGAGGCTGAGGCGGGCGGATCACAAGGTCAGGAGATTGAGACCATCCTGGCCAACATGGTGAAACCCCATCTCTACTAAAAACACAAAAAAAATTAGCTGGGCATGGTGGTGCACGCCTGTAGTCCCAGCTACCCTGGAGGCTGGGGCAAGAAAATTGCTTGAACCCAGGAGGCAGAGATTGCAGTGAGCCGAGATTGAGCCATTGTACTACAGCCTGGGTGACAGCACAAGAATCCGTCTTAAAAAAAAAAAAAAAAAAAAAAATTAGCTAGGCGTGGTGGCATGCGCCTGTAATCCCAGTTTCTTGGGAGGCTGAATAAGAAGAATCTCTTGAACCCAGGAGTTGGAGGGTTGCAGTAAGCCGAAATCGCACCATTGCACTCTAGCCTGGGCAAAAAGGGCAAAACCTCATCTTAAAACAAACAAAAAAGAGTATTAATAGGACAAGTATATAAAAAGTAAAAAAAGCTTGAAAAGAAAAAATATTTCAATAATATAATTTATAAGCTGAAATATATGTATCGCCCAGACTATACATTCCTTGGGCACACATGGAATAGTCATAAAAAATGGACCATATACCAGTTTAAAGAAGTAAATTAGTTCCAAAGAGTAAGACATTCTTTGTTCTCTGACAATACAGTATCAAAATTAAAAATGACTTTGTCTCATAGTTCCCATTCTCCTTCCCCATCCTAAGGCAATTCTGTTTAAAAATTGCCAGGTGGAATCAGGCAAGGTAACAATCTATGGGCAGCAGAAGTGGGAGCTGCAGAGGGTTGGAGTAGACTGTTCTGCCTAACCAGTATGTGAAGGGTAACCATGAGGGGTGGGGAATGGAGAAATGTGCGTGTGGCTGTAGCCCAGACGCAGGGTGTCAGCACCCATTCAGTGGTGTAAGAGAATGTACCAGTAGGAGGGCGGCCCAATGCAGAGTATGGGAGACTGAGTGGAGTGAGGAGGGCATCCTGGGAGAGAGACAAAGCCAAGCAGATTGGGGACTTCTATGTAGCAAGGTGCTTTGCACAGATGTTCCATCGTTGGTGTGGTAAGGAGGGAAATGTGTGGTAAGGGAGGAGGTGGTAACTGGAAGTTGGTTAATACTGAGAAATGATTAAAGTTAAAAATATTAAGAAAAAATGGGCCGGGCGCGGTGGCTCATGCCTGTAATCCCAGCAGCACTTTGGGAGGCCGCGGCGGGTGGATCACGAGGTCAAGAGATCGAGACCATCCTAGTCAACACGGTGAAACCCCGTCTCTACTAAAACTACAAAAAATTAGGTGGGCATGGTGGCGCATGCCTGTAATCCCAGCTACTCAGGAGGCTGAGGCAGGAGAATTGCCTGAACCCAGGAGGCAGAGGTTGCGGTGAGCTGAGATGGCGCCATTGCACTCCAGCCTGGGTAACAAGAGCGAAACTCCGTCTCAAAAAAAAAAATTAAGAAAAAAATGGGAGCCATATTTCTTACCATGGGAGAAAAGAGGCAATAAGAAAGAGAATTTCAAAATACTTAAACAGAGTAACACTAGGAATAAATATGCAATATAACATCTGGAGCAGTACTTAATCAAAAATGAGGTTTAAAAACATTATTCTCAGCCGTCTGCAGTCCAAACACTTTGGGAGGCTGAGGTGGGTAGATCACTTGAGGTCAGGAGTTCAAGACCAGCCTGGCCAACATGGTGAAACTAAAAATACAAAAATTAGCCAGGTGTGGTGACACATGCCTATAATCCCTGCTACTTGGGAGGCTGAGGCATGAAAATTGCTTGAACCTGGGAGGTGGAGGTTGCAGTGAGTCAAGATCGCGCTACTGCACTCCAGTCTCCAGCCCAGGCAACAGAGTAAGACTGTCTCAAACAAACAAACAACAAAACCACCACCACTAACAACAAAAGCCAACATCAACCTCCACCTCCTAGGCTGAAGCGATTCTCCTGCCTCAGCCTCCAGAGTAGGAGGGATTACAGGCATATGCCATCATCATCCAGCTACTTTTTGTATTTTTAGTAGAGACGGGGTTTCACCATGTTGTCCAGGCTGGTCTTGAACTCATGACCTCAAAAGATCCACCCTCCTCAACCTCCCAAAGTGCTGCGATTACAGGCGTGATCTACTGTACCTGGCCTGGTTACTGTTTCTTTAGTACAATTCAAAATTGCTGGCCAGCTGCAGTGCCTCATGCCTGTAATGGCAGCACACTGGGAGGCTGAGATGGGCTGAGACATGGTAAAGCCGGTCTGTACTAAAAATACAAAAATTAGCCAGGCCTGGTGGTACATGCCTGTGGTTCCAGCTAACTCAGGAGGCTGAGGCAGGAGAATCACTTGAACCTGGGAGGCAGAGGTTGCAGTGAGCTAAGATCCCATCACTGTACTCCAGCCTGGGTTACAGAGCCAGACTCCATCTCAAAAAAAGTAAAAAAGCAAAAAAAACTCCAAAATTATTTTTATATAGGCCTATACCTGTAACTTCCAGTAATAGACATATGATGAAACTATCCCTGTAGTGAAGTTATTCTGGAAAAATAATCAAATCAAGCATCCTTATGGAAAAGATATAATTAACTGTTTGGTGCATACATTTTATCTTAAGAATTCTGGTTGAAACCACAGAGAACCTCAAGCTCAAGGCAGAGAGATAAATCACCTAATGGGGTATAAAACTGTTGGACACAAAGGAAAATGCCTCAATTTTCAACATAAACAATTCCCTCTTTTCAATCACCACTAGGTACTTTCCAGTTTTCCAACTGACACACACCGCCACCTTTTCAGTGTTTCACATACCAAATCCTAAGTTTCTGTGGCAGAGTCCCAATCTAGGCAGTGACTGTAGAAGAAATACTAACTAGCAATACTTTGCTACTGTTACAGGTCCTACAACTGTTATATATCCCTAACAATTACTTACCCATCACCCTCAACTTACTCTGATACCTGAAGTGTAAAGAGTGTAATTTAAACATGTATGTGCAGAGTATGTGGTTGAAAGGAGATGCATTGTAAATGGGGGCATTTAATCAAACAGCACAAATAAAAGAAGGTAGATAAAAAGAAATTTCTGTTCTGGAAGTAAAAGACTAAAAGGAAAAATGCCAAAATGTTAATAACGGTTTTATTAGGATGGCGGAATTATGGGCATTTTGTTTGTTTTATCTATTAGTCAAAATGTTTTGTAATGAACTTACTTTGCTTCGCAAATTTTAAATTAAAGATCTTTAGTGATGCTTTTTGGGGCTATGGCTATTTTTACAAAATGACTAACTGGGAGATTTCTGCTTATTACTAAAAAATTCTGAGAAGGAAAAACATATCACTTAAAATTCTCTTAACCTTTTTTTTTTTTTTTTTTTTTTTTACAAAAAATAGAGCAGGATCCTGAGTAGCTGGGACTATGGGTGAGTACCACCATGCTCAGCTAATTTTTAAAAAATTCTTGGGCCAGGTGTGGTGGCTCACGCCTGTAATCCTAGCACTTTGGGAGGCTGAGGTGGATGGATCACCTGAGGTCAGGAGTTCAAGACCAGCCTGGCCATCATGGTGAAACCCCATCTTTATTTAAAAAAAAAAAAAAAAAAAAAAAAAATTCTTCTGCACAGATGGGGTCTCGCTATGTTGCCTAGAGTGGTCTCAAACACCTGAGCTCAAGCATACTATAGAATCTTTTTTTTGAGATGGAGTCTTGCTCTGCCGCCCAGGGTAAAGTGCAGTGGTGCGATCTCGGATCACTGCAATCTCTGCCTCCCAGGTTTAAGTAATTCTCCTGCCTCAGCCTCCTGAGTAGCTGGGACTACAGGTGCATACCACCATGCCTGGCTAATTTTTTTGTATTTTTAGTAGAGATAGGATTTCACCATATTGTTCAGGGTGGACTTGAATTCCTGACCTCAGGTGATCCATCCACCTCAGCCTCCCAAAGTGCCAGAATTACAGGCGTGGGCCACCGTGGTGGGCCTTTTTTTTTTTTTTGAGACAAAGTCTTACTTTGTCACCCTAGCTTACTAGGGTGACACGATCCAGTAGCACAATCCAGGCTTACTGCAACATTTGCCTCCTCCCGGGTTCAAGCAATTCTCATGCCTCAGCCTCCTGAGTAGCTGGGATTACAAGCACCCTCCACCACACCCATCTAATTTTTGTATTTTTAGTAGAGATAGGGTTGCGCCATGTTAGCCAGGCTGGTCTTGAACTCCTGAGTCACCGCACCTGGCCTCACAGAACTTTTAAAAAACATGAAAGATGGCCAGGTGTGGTGACTCATGCCTGTACTCCCAGCACTTTGGGAGGCTGAGGCAGGTGGATCACCTGAGGTCAGGAATTCAAGACCAGCTGGGCCAACATGGTGAAACCCTGTCTCTACTGAAAATATAAAAATTAGCTGGGCATGGCTACTGAAAATATAAAAATTAGCTGGGCGTGGTGGCTGACACTTGTAATACCAACTATTTGAGAGGCTGAGGCAGGAGAATCGCTTGAACCCGGGAGACAAAGGAGGTTGCAGTAAGCCGAGATCACACCACCATTGCACTCCAGCTTGGGGGACAAAGCAAGGCTGTCTCACAAAAAACAAAAACAAAAAAACACGATAGACTAGATTGGAGGGGAAATCAAGATTCTTTCTTTGAACAATTTTAAATGTGAGATGTCAAGCATGTGCTCTAGAGCTAAAAGGAGAGGTGTGTTCTAGGGGTAGAATTATGGTTATTGTCAGTATTTGGTAGACAAAATGCTGACAACTATCAGAATTGGTTGGGGAACAGGTGAAATCTAAAAAGAATATAAAGATGGAAAGGTTTCCAAGTCTTGTCTATTTAATTACTTCTTTTCCATCTGTTACTTGTGCCTCTTCTTCAAGGTCAAATTACTCTCCAACTTAAAAAAAAACTAATTTCTTAGGCACTACTAGTCTCTTTCCACCATCTGCCTCAGGCTCTCCTAGTTGCCACTCTCCATTCCTAGACCTAGGATCTAATTATATCGCCCACCCTCAAAGTACTTTAATTGTGCCTAATAGGCTACTAACACTTACTTCCTCCAGGATAGTCATAAATGTTTATCTTAGCTCCAAAAGTAGCCAAACACTTGTCACTTCTAAGAATCCCGACTTGCTAATTCTTTGAAACACACCTACGATGTATCTAGCATGATATCATGCATATGGTAAGGATTCAAAAATTTGATAAATTTTTACAAATTACAATAAAGTAAAAATGCAGACAAATTAGAAACCTTATGTATTGCTGGTAGAAATGTAAAATGGTGCAGCTACTATGGATAACTGGTTAAACAATGAAGTACCATATGATCTAGTAATTCTACTTCTAGGTATGTATCCAAGACAAATAAAAATATGTCCACACAAACACCTGTACATGAATGTTCACAGCAGCCTTATTTACAATAGCTACAAAGCAGAAACAACTCAAATGTCCATCAGTAGATGGATTAACAAAATACTGTATATTACCTGACAAATACTCAGCTCTAAAAAGGAAAGAAGTACTGATATAAGCTACAACATAGATGAATCATGAAAATATTATGTTAAATGAAAGAAGGCAGACATAACAACTGCAAATTGTATTATTTCACTTACATGAAACATCCAATTCCACAGAGCTAGAAAACACATCAGTGATTACCAGGGACTGGGAAGAGGAGGGAATTGGGGTATGACTGCTTAATATATATGAAAATTTAGTTTTGGGTAATGAAGGGTTCTAGAGCTACACAGTGGTACAATGCTGAGAATGTACTCATGCCATGGAATTGCACACTTTTTCAATTGGTTACAATGGTAAATCTTATATTTTCCCATAATTACAAAAAGTATAGGCCAGACACGGTGGCTCACACCTGTAATCCCAGCACTTTGGGAGGCCAAGGCAGGTAGATCATGAGGTCAGGAGTTTCAGACTGTCTTAGCCAACATGGTGAAACCCCATCTCTACTAAAAATACAAAAATTAGTTGGGCATTGTGGTGGGTGCCTTGAACCCAGGTGGCAAAGGTGGAAGTGAGCCAAGACCACACCATTGCACTCCAGCCAGCCTGGGCAACAGAGCGAGATTCCATCTCAAAAAAAAAAAAAAAAAAAATTAAATATATATATACACACACACACACACACACACACACACACACACACACACACACGCAGTCAATGTTAACATTAAATACATACAATGCCCTACATCACCTGTTCTTTTACAGATTACATAAGTACTTTTTGCTCCTTCTCTACAAATTCCCTGTATCTGAATACTTGAACCAACCATTCATTCATAAACATTTGTCAAATACTTTACCTCTTCAAAACCTCCAACTTAATGAGCACCTCACATGTCAGGCACTCTATTTGGTTCTTCACAACATGACCTAACTTTGTATTTTATAATTAAGTTTATATTGCTAGGAGAGCACCTCCCTGGCCAAGGGCCTTATCTCAATTGTCTCTACTTCAGGTTCCTTTTACCTAGATATAACACTACTAGTGCTCTTGACTTCAACCACTCATTTTCTCCAGAGTCCAGCAGCATCACCAATTACTCCTTCTGGTAACTTCAACTTTGATTTATAGTCCACTCAATTAACAAAAAACTGGGGCCGGGCGCGGTGGCTCAAGCCTGTAATCCCAGCACTGTGGGAGGCCGAGGCGGGTGGATCACGAGGTCAAGAGATCGAGACCATCCTGGTCAACATGGTGAAACCCCGTCTCTACTAAAAATACAAAAAATTAGCTGGGCATGGTGGCGTGTGCCTGTAATCCCAGCGACTCAGGAGGCTGAGGCAGGAGAATTGCCTGAACCTGGGAGGCGGAGGTTGCGGTGAGCCGAGATCGCGCCATTGCACTCCAGCCTGGGTAACAAGAGCGAAACTCCATCTCAAAAAAAAAAAAAACAAAAAACAAAAAACAAAAACAAAAACAAAAACAAAAACCAAAAAACTGTACTCAATTCTCCAACTGGAAACAAACCTCCTTCTTAGAACCCGTATCTTGCTCCAGGTATATACTTTACATGCTTTACTCTCCAGTCTTATTTTATTTATTTTTTGAGACAGTCTCACTCTGTCACCCAGGGTGGAGTGCAATGGTGCAATATGGGCTCACTGCAACCTCCACCTCCTGGGTTCAAGTGATTCTTGTGCCTCAGCCTCTCAAGTAGCACAGATTACAGGCATATACATCTGTATTTTTGTATTTTCAGTAGAGACAGAGTTTTACCATGGTGGCCAGGCTGGTCTCCAACTCCTGGCCTCAAGTGATCCACATGCCTCAACCTCCCAGTGTGCTGGAATTACAGGTGCAAGCCACCCTACCTGGCCTGTCCTCCAGTCTTAACAAAAATCTATACAGAATAGTTTACCCTTATTGTCCTCATTTCCTCACTCCCCCATTTATTCCTCAACCCACAGAAAACTACGTTTACCCCACAGCTCTAATGACTGATGCCCTTCTAATTTCAAAATATTCCCATTAAGTTAATCTAACTAGTATACAGTAGGCATAAATAAGTTTGCAGAGAAATGGTTGATGAATGACAGCGAACAAGAGATTTGAATTGAAATAAAAATGAATACATTTATAGTATTCAAAATACTATAGGAATATTTATGATTTTTTTTTTTAAGTTCCTAACTAAATTAAATCTCACACTTAATAGAACATGGGCCGGGTACAGTGGCTCATGCCTGTAATCCCAGCACTTCGGGAGGCCGAGGAGGGTGGATCACGAGGTCAAAAGATCGAGAGCATCCTGGTCAACATGGTGAAACCCTGTCTCTACCAAAAATACAAAAATTAGCTGGGCATGGTGGCAGAGCTTGCAGCGAGCTGAGATCGTGCCACTGCACTCCAGCTTGGTAACAGAGTGAGACTCTTGTCTTAAAAAGAAAACAAAAAAACACAAAACCACCACCTGGCCAGGCATGGTGGCTCATGCCTGTAATCTCAGCAATCTGGGAAGCTGAGGCAGGTGGATCACTTGAGGTCAGGGGTTCAAGGCCAGCTTGGCCAACATGGTGAAACGTCGTCTCTACTACAAATACAAAAATTAGCTGGGCGTGATGGCACACACCTGTAATCCTGGTTAATTGGGAGACTGAGGCACAAGCATTGCTTAAGTGGTAGAGGCTGCAGCGAGCCAAGATCACACCACTGCAGCCTGGGCAACAGAGCAAGACTCTGTCTCAAAAACAAAAACAAAACAAAAACCCAAAACAGTACGCCTGCATCTACATATAAGGCTGAACAAATGTTCCTGAAATTAATCTAGTAAGTTAATGGCTGATGTAATGCCCTAAACTTGAAAAACTTCATCAGCCTGGGCAAAATAGGGAGACATGGTACCTACAAAAAATTTAAAACTTAGCCAGGCATGGTGGTGGGTGCCTCTAGTTTCAGCTACTTGGGAGGCTGAGGTGAGAGAATTGCTTGAGCCCAGGACTTCAAGGTTATAGTGGTGCTATGACTGTAGCACTGCACTCCAGTCTAGGTAACAGTGAGACCTGGTCTAAAAAAATTGAAATTATAAACTTCATTTAATTTCAATACATTCTCCATCTGTTGTTGATATAATATTTTAATTTTGTCAAAGGCATAATTTTGAGCACATCTTCAACCATGAAATAAGGTTTCCATTCTATCTATACTATATACAATAATTAGTAGAGTAGCTGGGACTACAGGTGCACACCACTACGCCCGGCTAATTTTTTGTATTTTTAGTAGACAGGGTTTCACTGTGTTAGTTAGGATGGTCTTGATCTCCTGACCTCGGGATCTGCCTGCCTCGGCCTCCCAAAATACTGGGATTACAGGCGAGAGCCACTGCACCCGGCCACTAAAACTAATTTTTGATGGACTGTGAAGTGATTCCTAGTAAATAAAAGGATCCAAAGAACTGAGTGGCACTGATAAAACAAACAGTTACCTAACATCCTTAGAACTTATATCCATAAAAACATAAGTTAACCCAAAACTGAATTCATTTTAGTAAGTAATATTTTCTCACAGCACTGGTCATCTATCTTTATCTGTCTCCCACTGATCCCAAGCACATGGAACACTATCTGGCACATAGCAGATAATAAATATTTCCTGAATGAGTACATTAATAAATGGTTTGGTGACTAGTAGGGCATCTACTACTTCATCTACATCTTCAACTTCACAAAGTAATGTCATAATACTTCCGAACAAGTGTAACCAGTTTCCATCATCAGCAGGGGCATTTTAAGCATTCCATCTGCTTTACATCTTCAATCAAACTATATAGGGCCAGACTGGGTTATTCTTTGCTCTGCTGGTGGTATAACATCGTCACCTACTACTGTGATCTTTTAATCTATTTATCAGGTCTTTGTATTTCCCTTTTTATAAAGTACTTATTCTATCATTCTTCTTTTGGTTGTTGATCTTATTTAATGTAAGCAAATAAATCAGATACGAATCCTTTGATTATATGAGTTGCAAATACCTTTTTCCACTTCATGGGTTTTGATTTTTTTCTCTATGTTTTTGACGAACATACATTCTTAATTTAGATGCAGTCAAAGCTGCTGGTCACTTCCTTTATGATTCACATCTCTACATCTTATTTATAACAGCTCTTCTTCTCCAAGGTCCAAAGAATTTACCTCTATTGACTTCTTAGTTTTAGGTTTTGTCTTTCCCATTTAGGACTTCAATCAGTTGGAAATGATTTGTATATGGTTGAAACCCAGGTCCAATTTCATTATTTTCCACATGAAAAAAAAATTAATCCACACATATTCTTTTTCCACTGATTTATACAGCCAGCTCTATCAAAAATTGTTTCTATATATGTATGGATCTGCTGCCAAATTTCTGTTTCATTGACTTATTTACATATTTCTACACTATTACCGTATGTCTTAACTATTATGTCTTTACAACAATATTCTGATATGTATCAGAGCAAGGCCCTCTCCCTTCATAATATACCTATTAAATGCCGAGGCTATTCTTGGCTCTCTGGCTTTTTTTTTTTTTTGAGACAGAGTCTCACTCCATCACCTACACTGGAGTACAATGGTGTGATCTCGTCTCACTGCAACCTCTGCCTTCCAGGTTCAAGTGACTCTCATGCCTCACCCCCCCCCAAGTAGCTGGGATTACAGGCATGTGCCACCACGGCCGGCTAATTTTTGTAGTTTTAATATCACCATGTTGGCCTGGCTGATCTTAAACTCTGGCCTCAAGTGACCCACCTCCCTCAGCCTCCCAAAACGCTGGGATTATAGGGATGAGCCACCATACCCAGTCTCTCTGGCTCTATAATATAAATTTTAAAACAGGCCAGGCACAGTGAGTGGTACATGCCTGTAATTCCAGCACTTTGGGAGGCTGAGGGAGGCTGAGGTGAGAGAAACTCTGGCCTCAAGTGACCCACCTCCCTCAGCCTCCCAAAATGCTGGGATTATAGGGATGAGCCACCATGCCCAGTCTCTCTGGCTCTATAATATAAATTTTTTTTTTTTTTTTTTTGAAACGGAGTTTCGCTCTTGTTACCCAGGCTGGAGTGCAGTGGCGCGATCTCGGCTCACCGCAACCTCTGCCTCCTGGGTTCAGGCAATTCTCCTGCCTCAGCCTCCTGAGTAGCTGGGATTACAGGCATGCACCACCATGCCCAGCTAATTTTTTGTATTTTTAGTAGAGACGGGGTTTCACCATGTTGACCAGGATGGTCTCGATCTCCTGACCTCGTGATCCACCCACCTCGGCCTCCCAAAGTGCTGGGATTACAGGCGTGAGCCACCGCGCCCGGCTATAATATAAATTTTAAAACAGGCCAGGCACAGTGAGTGGTACATGCCTGTAATTCCAGCACTTTGGGAGGCTGAGGTGACAGAATTGCTTGAGCTCAGGAGTTTGAAATTAACCTCAGCAGCATGACGAAAACCTATCTCTCTACAACAAAGAAAATACAAAAATTAGCTGGGTGTGGTGGCCCTGTAGTCCCAGCTATGCAGGAGGCTGAGGTGGGAAGACTGCTTGAACCTGGGAAGTGGAGGCTGCAGTGAACAGAGAAGGCATCACTGAACTCCAGGCCTCGGTGACAGAGCAAGACTCTGTCTCAATAAATAAATAAATAAATTTTAAAACAACTACATCAAATTTAAGGGGGAAAATCCTGTTATGACACTGCTTATAGATCAAATGGGAGAACTGACATCTTCATAATAAATGGTTCAAATCATGAACATGGTTAATTTATTATTTAGGTCGTCTTTAACATGTTCAAATAAAATTCTAAACTTTTCTCCATAAAGATGCTGTATACCTTTTTTTTTTTTTTTTGAGACGGAGTTTCGCTCTTGTTACCCAGGCTGGAGTGCAATGGCGCGATCTCGGCTCACCGCAACCTCCGCCTCCTGGGTTCAGGCAATTCTCCTGCCTCAGCCTCCTGAGTAGCTGGGATTACAGGCACGCACCACCATGCCCAGCTGATTTTTTGTATTTTTAGTAGAGACGGGGTTTCACCGTGTTGACCAGGATGGTCTCGATCTCTTGACCTTGTGATCCACCCGCCTCGGCCTCCCAAAGTGCTGGGATTACAGGCGTGAGCCACCGTGCCCGGCCTTGTATATCTTTTTTAATAGATTTACTCAGGCTGGGCGCGGTGGCTCACCCCTGTAATCTCAGCACTTTGGGAGGCTGAGGGGAGCGGATCATGAGGTGAGGAGTTCGAGACCAGCCTGGCCAACATGGTGAAACCCTACCTGTACTAAAAATATAAAAAATTAGCTGGGCATGGTGGCAGACACCCGTAATCCCAGCTACTTAGGAGGCTGAGGCAGGAGAACTGCTTGAACCCCAGAGGCAGAGGTTGCAAGGAGCCGAGATTGCACCATTGCAGTCCTGCCTGGGCGACTGTGAGACTCCTCTCAAAAAAGATTTACTCTTAGATACCATATATATATATACATAAATATATATATATTTTTTTTTATGTTATTGCATTATTTCCTTTAGATGGATGTTTACTGCTGGCATAAACTATATCCAGTAACCTTGCTAAACTCTCATTAATTCTAATAATTTGTCTATAGATTCCACAAATAAGGGACAGAAAAACTCTTTATAGACATGTTAACTTTTAGGTGTCCATCAGACATTGAAGTGGAGATATTAAATAGATAGTTGGATATGAGTCTGTAGTTCATGGTAGAAGTACAGACTGGAGACAAATTTTATTTCAATCCATAGACCTAGATGAGATCATCAACAAAGTAATGTAAAAAGAGATAGAACCTTGATATATAACTTTAAATATTGGGGAGACGGAGGAAAAAAAACATCAAAGTGTGGGAACCCAGAATCTAAGCAGAAACGTATTTCAAGAAGGTACAAGTGACCTTCATCAAATGTTACTAAATAGCATAAAAAGCTGAGAACTGATCACTGGATTCACATGAAGTGTCAGTGATGATGTCGGATAGGGGAGGTGGTGAAAGCCTAATTTCAATGAGATCAAGAAGGAAGTAATTTGAGATTAAAAGTGCAGACAACTTATTTATTTATTTTTGAGACAGAGTTTTACTCTTGTTGCCCAGGCTAGAATGCAAGGCCACACTCTCAGCTTACTGCAATCTCTGGCTCCCAGGTTCAAGCGGTTCTCCTACCTCAGCCTCCACAGTAGTTGGGATTACCAGCGTGTGCCACCACGCCTGGCTAATTTTATATTTTTAGTAGAGATGGGGTTTTCCCCTGTTAGTCAGGCTGGTCTTGAACTCCCAACCTCAGGTGATCTGCCTGCTTCGGCCTGCCAAAGTCCTGGGATTACAGGCATGAGCCCATGTGCCCAAACTAACAGTTCTTTTTTTTTTTTTTGAGATGGACTTTTCACTCTTGTTGCCCAGGCTGGAGTGTAGTGGCACAATCTTGGCTCACTGCAACCTCCGCTTCCCGGGTTCACGCGATTCTCGTGCTTCAGCCTCCCAAGTAGCTGGGATTACAGGTACACACCACCACGCCCGGCTAATACTTTCGTATTTTTATTAATTATTATATTATTATTATTTTTTTTGAGACAGAGTTTTACTCTTATTGCCCAGGCTGGAGTGTAATGGCATGATCTCAGCTCACCGCAACCTCCACGTCCTGGGTTCAAATGATTCTCCTGCCTCAGCCTCCTGAGTAGCTGGCATTATAGGCATGCGCCACCATGCCCAGCTAATTTTGTATTTTTAGTAGAGATGGGGTTTCTCCATGTTGGTCAGGCTGGTCTCGAACTCCAGACCTCAGGTGATCTGCTCACCTCGGCCTCCCAAAGTGCTGGGATTACAGGCATGAGCCACCATGCCCGGCCTGACAACTCTTTTGAGAAGTGTTGCTACAGAACAGAGAAAAGGAACATGTAGACTAGAAGGGGATTTGTGATCAAAAGAAGTTTTTTACTGCACTGATAGGAATAACGCAGTAGAGAGAGAAAACTTGATGCAGCTGATACAGAAACTGCTGAAATAATATCTTCAGTAGTTCAGAGGGGTGAGCTCTGACATACCAATAGAGACTGGTCTTTAACAGACTCATGCATAATTCATTTACAGGAACAGGTGGAAAGGCAGAATACATGGCTACTAATGCAATGAGAGCCTGGACGTAGTCTACCTTGATTGCTTCTGTCTTTTCAATGAAGCAGAAAGTAAGACCTTTAGCTAAAAGTATGGGTTGGTGCAGAGGAGTTGAGGGGTATGAGAAGAATTAAAGCATGAAACTGGAGAGTGAGCTACAGAGATACAGTAGAGCTTCCGAGCAGAGTAAGGGCCCACACCTGTAAGCTATCATGACTTTGACTCGCTGAAGCCTCTTGCTGTTCTCACTGACTAATACCCAATTCCCCAAACGCCAATCTAAGATCCCAGTTATTTCTTTCTTTGCTCATCACCCATGAAGCTGACTGTGGCTGAAGGAGACACAAGCATGCTTTTAAATATTTGTTTTCTACAACAAAAAATCCTAACCAATATACTCTGAAAAGTCAATGACAGCTGGGCACAATGGCTCAAGCTTATAATCCCAGCTACTCCAGAGGCTAAATCACAAGAATCTCCTGAATCCAGGAGACGAAATTTGCAGTGACGCAAGATTGCGCCATTCTACTCCTGCCTGGGTGACAGAGCAACACTGTCAAAAAAAAAGAGAAAAAGTCAATGTCTTGTGACTCACCAACTTCAATGGCTTACACTGTTTATATACATTACATCATTAGACCAGCAGTTCTCAAACCTGGATTACATCAAGCTAAAAAATTAAAAAAAAAAAAAAAAAAAGTTAATCTTACATTGGTAATATTCACAAAGGGCTGAGGTCTTTATCAGAGAGCAGCACTGAGTGACAACCACTGCATTAAGATATCCTAACCTGTGATTACAGATGGTTCCCTAACTTATGATAGTTCAATTTAAAATTGTTCAACTTTACAATGGTGTGAGGTGAGAAAGCAACTCAGTAGAAACCATACTTTGAATTGTGATCTTTGCCCAGGCTAGCAATATGCAGTACAATACTTTCATGTGATGCTTGGTAGTGGCAGGGAGCCATAGCTCCCAGTCAGTCACAAGGGTCAGACAAGAGTAAACAACTGATACTGTACAGGGTATGTGTTGCCAGATGATTCTGCCCAATAGCAAGCTAGTGTAAGTGTTCTGAAAACGCATAAGGTAGGCTAGGCTAAGCTATGATGATGCTTGGTATGTTAGGCATATGAAGTGCATTTTCAACTTAACAATATTTTCAAATTACAATGGGTTTATCAGGATGTAAGTCAAGGAGCATCTCTACTTTTTATCGGATTCTTTTCCTTTCTCCTGCCAATGTAATGGTTCCTTAAATGGTTTCATGTATCCCTTTTGTTGTTTTTCTGTGCTCTTCATTATCTCACCAATTTTCAAGACTTCAGGTCTCTTAAGTGAGTGACTTAAAATTCTTGCTTCATGGACTCATCACGACGCATTACACTTACCTTTTTACGTATTTATCTCCCTTACAAATGGGACACACTTGGTAGAGATTAAAAGTAAAGGTGGTCATCTCCATCTTTTTACAGACAGGGTCTATATACTGGGTGCCCAATAAATGGTATTTTTTAAAGAAGTGTGACAATTCCACCAATTAATATCCCCTTCACCTTAACTGCTCTTTTTTGAGACAGGGTCTCACTCCATTGCCCAGGCTGGAGTGCAGTGGCACAATCATGGCTCATTTCAGCTGACCTCCCAGGCTTGAGCAATCCTCCCACCTCAGCCTCCCAAGTAGCTGGGACTACAGGCACATATTACCACACCCAGCTAAATTTTGTATTTTTTGTAGAGACAGGGTCTTGGCCATGTTGCCCAGGCTGGTCTCAAACTCCTGAACTCAAGCAATCCACCAGCCTCAGCCTCCCAAAGTGCTAGGATTATAGGCATGAGCCACTGCACCCAGCCTTCTTACTGTTCTTAAGGGCTCTCCTTGAGCATTTCTTATTCCTTAAACTGCAGCTCCTAAGACTATAGTATGTTTATCTTTAAATGTTCACTAGCCCTAATGCTTCTTTTCTAAAATCTCATGATATGAACCACATAGGTTTAAGAGACTTCCTTCAAAGGACTGTATAGCCCTACAGTAGCCTATACCCATTTTCTAGCTGTACATAAAGCTTCCCTCCTAAGTTCTCAATAAGGAGAACTCAGGGGTTATTGGTGCCTTCTTCTTTTATTTCTAATTCTCAACAGAATAGAGCCCAAGCCATTTTCTACCTTAGTACTGCTTATTTTAACTACAGCAGAGAGAAATTCCCATTTAAGATTTTCTGAAGAATATGAAATTTGAGCAAGTCTTTCATGAACCAAAAGGGGATACAAGATACTTTAAGATTTTATTCCCCATACAGCAGTGCTGTCTATTAAGAAAATACTTGGGGCCGGCCAGGCGTGGCAGCTCACACCTGTAATTACAACACTTTGGGAGGCTGAGGCGGGCGGATCATGAGGTCAAGAGATCGAGACCAACCTGGCCAACTTGGTGAAACCCCGTCTCTACTAAAAAATACAAAAATTAGCTGAGTGTGGTGGCATGTGCCTGTAGTCCCAGCTACTTGTGAGGCTGAGGCAGGAGCACTGCTTGAACCCAGGAAGCAGAGGTTGCAGTGAGCCGAGATCGCACCACTGTACTCCAGCCTGGCGACGGAGTGAGACTCTGTCTCAAAGAAAAAAAAAAAGAAAGAAAGAAAGTACATGGAGCCAAGTGCAGTGGCTCATACCTGTAACTCCAGCAATTTGGGAGGCCAGGCTGAACAGACTGCTTGAGCCGAGGAGTTTGTGACAAACCTGGGCAACATGGCAAGATCCCATCTCCACAAAAAAAAAAAAAAAAAAAAATTCACCCGGGAGGGAGCACATGCCTATAACCCCAGCTACTTGAGAGGCTGAGGCACGAGAATTGCTCCAGTTTGGGAAGCAGAGGTTGCAGTGAGCCGAGACTGTGCCTCTGCACTTCAGCCTGGGCAACGGAGGAAGACTCCATCTCAGGAAAAAAAAAAAAAAAAAAATTAGCCAGGCTTAGTGGTGCTGTAGTCCCAATTACTTGGAAGACTGGGGTGTGAGGATTGCTTGAGCCTGGGAAGGTGAAGACAGCAGTGACCCGTGATGATCATGCCACTGCACTACAGCCTGTGCTACAGTGCAAGACCCCATCTCACAAAAGCAAAAACAAAAGGGAAAGTACCTAATACTATGGTGATTAATATGGATATGTAACGTCTACTATGGAGTCTAACAAACAAAATCCCTGTAGTGGATAGAAAAAGAAAAAAATATAAATGAACTAAAAAAATCTTATTTCTATTACAAACTCAATGACAACAATGGGATTTCTGTACCCTTAGGAGGTGCATGAGAGGAATCAAGTGAAGTGCTATGAAATAATATAAAGCACAATATAAAACATTATCTTGAATTATTCTCTAATTCATACTCTTAAAACCTGACTCAAATCATGAGAGAGTATTTTACAACTATCAAACTGGCAAAAAAAATTCTGACACTATGAAGTGTTGATGAAGATGAGGCACAAAGAATTCTCATATATTGCTGATTAGAGTACAAACTGTTACACAACCACTTTGGGAACTGGCAAACAAGCTGAAGTTGTAAAACCTCTATGATTAGGCCGGGTGTGGTGGCTCACACCTGTAATCCCAGCACTTTGGGAGACCAAGGCAGGCAGATCACAAGGTCAGGAGGCTTTCATCCACATGGTGAAATCCCGTCTCTACTATATATACAAAAATCAGCCAGGCATGGTGGCACACGTCTATAATTCCAGCTACTCGGGAGGCTGAGACAGGAGAATCGCTTGAACCCAGTTGGAAGAGGTTGTAGTGAGCTGAGGTCACACCACTGCACTCCAGCCTGGGCGACAGCAAGACTCCGACTCAAATTAAAAACAAAAAACACTTCTAGGATCCATTAATCCTAATCACTCACAACCACAAGAAATACCAATAACATCCTACGACAGGGATGAACCTTGTAACACTGTGTTACATGAAAGACGCCAGACACAAAAGATCACATATTCTATTCTATTATGAAACATCTAGAACAGGTAAATCCAGAGAGAGAAAAAAGAGATTAGTAGTTGTCTAGAGCTGGAGAGGAAGGAAGAATGACTGCTAATGGTTACAGTTTATTTTGGGATAATAAAAACGTTCTACAATTAGTAGCAATGGTTGCACAACTCTGAACATACTAAAACCACTAAAATTGTACACTTTAAGTGTATTTTGTTATATAAATTATAGCTCAATAAAGCTGTTCCCAAAAAAGTTACGACCAATGATTGACAAGGGAATGGGAAATCCTTCACCACCAAGGTAACACCATGCAAATTAGTTTCTTGCTCTAAGGGGAAAGGTTGTTTAATATATAGATAGAACTACCTTGATAACCAATTTTAGCATTACAATGTCTTTTGTGATACGATGCAAAATGAGGAACTGCTATGCTGTATTGTAGTCAACAATGTTTAAAGGTGAATCCATCAATCTGTCAGCTATGAACTTTAGAGAAAACTACAGGAATTAAAAAAGAAGCAAGCTAAATAATACCACAAGGATGCAATCATACAAAGCCACTCTAGGGTAAGTGACATAGTCTCAAAATCAGTGTCACTGAAAAATAAAGACTATACTATATTAAAAAGATATAAAGAAATTAAACAAACATATGTGACAAGGTCCTAAATCAGATAATGGCTTGGATAGCTAGCTGTAATAAACATTTTTTTGGATCAGCCAGGGAAATATGAATGGCACCCGGGTATTAGAGGAAATGAACATTTACTCACATGGAAAGTGGGTATCACCAACTAAAAAAAGCAAGTTGATCTCATTTAGTAAAATAAAAATAGAAACCTAAATATATGTGCTTAGACAACAATCTGGAAAAAAATGCACCAAGTTGTTAACAGTAGTAACTCCTGTGTGATTGGGAACGCCAAGGCTTTATTTTTGCATATCTATATAGCCTAATATTCTATATTATACATACACTGCTTCTGTAATAATAGAAAAATTATTAAAAGAAAGAATCACTTGGAGAGCTTTAGTAAACCACTGATGTCCAGGCCTTACCCCAGAAAAATTTAAAAAGGTTGAGAACTATCGCTTTTGAGAATTGGGGCAGATAAACGGAAAAACTGTCTGATAGGTCTTTTAAAAAGGCATTTATCAGAAGAACCCTGAAAATTCAGAGAACAAATGAGAGTTTCCCCTAACTTGACAAACACCAAAAACCAAAGGAAGCTAACCAGTCAAAATCCCTGCCAAGGTCATGCCACAGGAAGCGTCTGCTTAGGAAACTGCTCTAGCTAGCAATGCCACCACCAACAGCCACTGGCACGAATTCCAAACAGTCCTGCATCTTTGCATCTCTCACTTCTGGTGCAAGTCCCCAGTCAAAGTGAAGGGCATCTGACTAGCACAGGTTGGGTAACATGGCCCAGCTCTAGCTGACAGGGGGTCCAGCACAGTAAGTTTATCTATATGGTATCTGTATGTGTCCACCCAACCTTCTTTCCCAGCATCCTCTCCCACTAAGATTCACAAGAAAGCAGTACTAGAAGGGGGTTAAAATGGTAAACAGACAAAACAAACAACAAAGGATCATTTTAAAGTCCAACTGGTAGAATGTCCAACACAGGAATTCTGCCAGTCCTGCCATTAGAAATAAACTTGAATTACTTTGCCTTATTCTGCTTCACTGTTCCAAAAGAATTTCCTAAAAAGTAATTTCAGGCACAGTGGCTCACGCCTGTAATCCCATCATTCTGGGAGGCAAAGGTGGGAGGAATTGCTTGAGCCCAGGAGTTCAAGACCAGCCTGGACAACATAGTAAGACTCTAGCTATAAAAAAAAAAAAAAAAAAAAAAAAGAATAATTAGCCCAGCATGGTGGCAGTGGGTGTGTGGGGATCCAGGGCAGAGCTGAGGTGGAAGGAGGTCAAGCCTGCAGTGAGGTATGATCATGCCACTGCACTCTAGTCTGAGCAACAGAGCAAGACTCTGTCTCTACTTTTATCAGTTTCAGCAGCACCAAAAGGCTCTCTAATTCCCTATGACTGTAAGTAAGCAGACTATTTGTAACATTTCAAAAACTATACAGTTTTTTCTTTAATAATACCTAGCTAATTTGGAGACTCTTGAATTGTTGTTGATTAGATGAGTGAATGTATGTAAAGTGTTAAGAATAATGCCCGGATGTTGTTCCCCGCAAAAAGAAAAAAGAATAGTGCCTAGCCTATAGTGAGTATACCATTAAGCGCGAATAATGTTGGAGGACAGATAATAGGAAAAAAAAAATCAGTTTCGAGAAATTTTCAGATTGAATATGCTGAGACACCTATTCATTAGTAACCAAAACCGGGAAATAACAACACTAAAAACCTATCATACGGCCGGGTGTGGTGGCTCACGCCTGTAATCCAAGCACTTTGGAGGCCAAGGCAGGTGGATCACCTGAGGTTGGCAGTTCAAGACCAGCCTGACCAACATGGTGAAACCCCATCTTAAAAAAAAAAAAAAAAAAAAAAACTATCATACTTAGCTCAATTTTATAACAGAATAAATATACAAGTAGGGGTAAAAAAAAAAAAAAAAAAAAAAGGGCAGGAAACAAACTACCTGGAAAAGTTAATACTGAATTGGGCACCAAAGCAAACCAAACACTCTACATAACACCTCAAACGAGAGTAAATAACCCATAAAGTTACTTACTCTATGTTGCTCAACAGGAAAGTTGCAAGAAAATGATACAGATGAGAACCTCTGGACAAACTAGAAAATAAAAATCCCCAAATACACAGAATCACCTAACAAATTTAATCTTATCAGTCCTCTCTATCTCCAAATCAAATCTCAACCTAAGCCTCTATATCCAACTACCAATTTACAAGGAATCAAGAAAATCTAGAATGTGGGAAACTGCAGGATAAATGACCTGGTTTTTTAAACAAAGTACAAGGAAAAAAACTGAGAAATATGCAAATTAAGGTTTTCTAAATGGCAGCCAATTGCAGTTTGTGGGACCTAGATACTGATTCAAATAAATTACAAAAGTCAACAGAAAAGTAATATCTAAGAAAGAAAACCACCACTCCGTGTGCAACTCATCTGTGCAGATTTCACTAAATTTCATTAGATTGGTGTGTAAAATGATGTTCCTTAAAGACAACTTCTCTAATAATAATGAAGTTCTTATGAACAGACATTATTTTAATAACTCTACAAATATTATTTATTAAAACAATCCTAGGAGAAGGTACTATTATTATCCCCATTTAACAGATGAAGAAATAGGCAAAGAATCTCATTAAAGTAATTCACTCAAAGTCACAAAGCTATAAGGAGCAAAGCTGAGATTCGAACCCAAATGGTCTGGCTACAAAGCCAACCACTGATTACCATACTATGCCATTTCTCTGTATGCTATGGTGGAAACTATGCTTTGGAATCACAGAAAGCTGCCCAAATCTCCATCTTTGACTATGTTACCCAAATTACTTAACTTCTTGGAACCTCTGTATGTTCACTTGTAGAAGGGTTAATATCTATTTCTTTAAATTGTAAGGAATCATGAGATTATATAATTGACTCTATTATAGCATCTAAGTTTATGAGGCCCACAATGAATGGTTCCTATTGCCCTTTCTGCCATACGTGGTAAAACGAATTAAAAAGCAGAATAATTTACAAACAGCACAAAAACGGGAATAGTTCTACTTTTAAATTAACTAAGCAGCTCCAACACCAACTTTTCTACATATTTATAAACTTTAAGGATAGCAGTAATTCAGACAATAACTTTTTTATACGCCAAACTTTTAAACTTAAGTAGAAACAGGGTTTGCAAGTTCAATTTAATGTATAGCTAGACCAGGCATGGCAGCTCACACCTGTAATCCAAGCACTTTGGAGGCCAAGGCAGGCGGATCACCTGAGGTCGGGAGTTCAAGACCATCCTGACCAACATGGTGAAACCCGGTCTTAAAAATAAATAAATAGATAAAAATAAATAAAATAAAAATAAAGTATAGCTAAACTTAAACAAGTAAGATTTTTCTGGAGGAAAAAACTTACTCCACACAAACAGACCTACTGCTCAGCAAAGGGTACTAAAATTTTGTTCCACTGGTGATTCCCTAGCCTGAAGTCTGTTTAACAAAAGGCAAGTGGTTTTATCTTAGAAAAGGAAGGTGGACTTAATGAGTTTGTTAAAATCAACTCCCTTAAGAATGATTTTTTGTTATCTTCCAAGTATAAACCATAACGTTTATGCTTGTTAAACCATAAAGTTCTTTAGGGGCAGGAATGTTTTATGGTCATCTAGATATTCCCAGTGCCTAGTACACTGAAACTGGCACAGTAAGCCTTCAGTGTTTTTCTTTTTCCCTATTAACTTCAATAGGGACAGTGTTTCTTAAAAAAATGATTGAGCTATTTTATCTGAAAAATGATCAGCTAATAGACCAATTAAAGACTAATTATTTGCCTTAGTAAAGAAAAATAATAAGCTCTTTTAAATGTTTGCCTAGCATGTTTGAAGTCACCTATAAAAATTCAATTTACAGCTAGGCCGGTGGCTCACGCCTGTAATCCCAGCACTTTGGGAGGCCAAGGGGGGCAGATCACGAGGTCAAGAGATCGAGACCATCCTGGCCAACATGGTGAAACGCCGTCTCTGCTTAAAAAAAAAAAAAAAAATACAAAAATCAGCTGGGCATGGTGGCACGAGCCTGTAGTCTCAGTTACTCAGGAGGCTGAGGCAGGAGAATTGCTTGAACCCGGGAGAAGGAGGTTGCAGTGAGCCAAGGTTGCACCACTGCACTCTAGCCCGGTGACAGAGCAAGACTCTGTCTAAAAAAAAGAAAAAAAAATTCAATTTACACAACATTAGAAATATATCTCAGCTGCAAATATTGAAAAAACAAACAAAAAAATATTATCTACTCTACTTAAGGTATACCTGTGGACAAAAGTTCAGCTCCTCTTACTGAACTATTTTTCAAGTTTGATTGTAGGCTGTTTGGGGCAGATTGCAGTGGGAAATAGGAAACACTGAGTCTAATTTAGAAGTAACTTGGGCAATTAATTAGGTCTCTACAGCAGAACCACATATTCAATTCCAGACAACAGCAACTACAGCCACTTATGAGGTAGTATGTCATTTCTCCACCACCTAGATTTTTCCCCTCATCTATCTGAAAAACCATAAATACACCAAAATTTGCCTTTCCCATTAAATCCTTTTTTTGGCTGTAATCCTTTAAAATTTTGTGTGCCTTTTATCTTTTGGACCAACAGTCTCAATTTCATGTTTAAAGGCAGTGACCATAACAGTTAAACACAACGACTTAGATTGCCTAAATTTAAATACAGGCTGTTTACCTACTAGCTGGATGAATCTCTGGACTCCTTTTCCTCAACTATAAAACGGGCTATAAAACAGTATCTATTTAGGCCTGGTGCCATGACTCAGGCCTGTTAGTCCCAACACTTTGGGGGGTCAAAGCCAGCAGATCACTTGAGCACCCAAGTTCGAGACCAGCTTAGGCAATATGGCGAAACCTCCTCTCTAAAAAATACAAACAAAAAAAATTAGCCCAGTGCAGTTGCATGCACCTGTAGTCCCAGCTACTAGGGAGGCTGAGATGACCAAAACCTTGATAGTTTGAGCCTCACAGGTACAGGCTGTAGTGAGCCAAGATCTTGCCACTGCACTCCAATCTGAGTGACAGAGTGAGACGCTGTAACAAAACAAACCAACCAGTATACTTACAAAAGTAAATCACAGGCCGGTAGCTCATGCCTGTAATCCCAACACTTTGGGAGACTGAGGCAGGCGGATCACCTGAAGTCAGGAGTTAGAGACCAGCCTGGCCAATGTAGTGAAAGCCCATCTCTATTAAAAATACAAAAATTAGCAGGGCGTGGTGGCGCGCTCCTGTAATCCCAGCTACTGGGGAGGCTGAAACAGGAGAATCGCTTGAACCCAGGAGGTGGAGGTTGCAGTGAGCCGAGATGGCGCCACTGCACTCCAGCCTGGAAGACGAGAGAAACTCCGTACCCTCCATAAACCCCTCCAAAAAAAGTTAAATGACAAATATAAAGCACCTTAAATAACAGTCAGTCTCTGGCACATCAGTTATAAAATACAGATATGCAATTTTCTTAAGTATGATTCACGATTGTGTTTTATCTTTAACTCAGCATTAAAAATGAATTATAAGCAGAACTGTGAACCAGATTTAACATTCTAAACATAAATCAAGGAATGTGTCCTCCTCTGTTAAACTTTTAAACAGCCACTGATGAGCAATCTAGTAAACTGAATTTGCTCAAAATAAAGAGGCCTCTCAAGAGTTCCCCCCACACCACAAATTAAGAGCTCTGAAAACACACCATCCAGAATCAATTGAAAGAATGTTTATATTGGCCGGGCGCGGTGGCTCAAGCCTGTAATCCCAGCACTTTGGGAGGCCGAGGCGGGTGGATCACGAGGTCAAGAGATCGAGACCATCCTGGTCAACATGGTGAAACCCCGTTTCTACTAAAAATACAAAACATTAGCTGGGCATGGTGGCGCGTGCCTGTAATCCCAGCTACTCAGGAGGCTGAGGCAGGAGAATTGCCTGAACCCAGGAGGCGGAGGTTGCGGTGAGCCGAGATCGCGCCATTGCACTCCAGCCTGGG
>NW_022437002.1:17749646-17761519 GCF_009761245.1 Sapajus apella
AACAACAAAAAGAATGTTTATATTAACAAACGTACAAACCGGTGAGTAACCTTAAAAAAAAACCTCTCACTCGAATTTAATAGTTAACAGTGACAAAACATGAAGCAACTAACTTGTAGTTTCTATTAAAAACTTTAAATGTTTTTCCTGTAAAACCACCAAAATAACAAAAAAAATTATAGGGGAATTAACAAAAATAAACTTTTGTATTTGAAAAAACGTCAAAAGGCACATTGAAAATGGACTCCCTAGGAAAGATGACAGTTTATTTTACTATTAATTTCAAAGTTCTCATTCACAATTAACATTTCACTGTTTTATCTCTTAAAAACAGACTACAGGCCAAAACTTCACCACCTTTCCAAATACTGAAATTTACTGGTTTTGGCTTCCAATATATGACTTTTTGTTTAAACTTCTGGATCTATTGGTTAAAAAAAGAAAAACGCAAATAAAAGACAGCCTTTTGTTTAAAAGGGCACAACAATCAGGTTCTCCACACCTAAAGTATGTCTTCACTTGGTCTTAACACTATTCTAGTAAGTATCTCAAACTTAATAACACCCTAATTTCCTTTCAAATATTGGATATAAAAGACCTTAGAAAAGATCAGCAGTCTACCAAATTACAAATACCAGTCTACTGAGGAGTGACTACCAATCACTTTACTTTTGGATAGGATTTACACAAGAATATGACTTGTTACTAAACTAAAACACGAACCACCATTATTAACTCTGTATTTTCCTGGTAAGCAATGAATATCAACGTTAAAAGTATTTCAACAAATATGACAATCCACCCTCAGAGCACAAAGTTGGCAGATAAAATTGACACCACAGCACAATGTGAAAACTATAAGCAACTATTACACACACACACCACCGCACCGCACCCATTCTTATGTAAACTTTTGGAGTAAGTCAACTTTGTGAGTCTCACCTTTGTTTTCACCTAGCAAGAGAGTTAAAGATGAGACACCAATTGTAAAAAGCCAAAAGATCAAAAGATTCAGTTAATGTCCCCATAGGGGAAACGGCTAAAATTTTAAAACGTTACTGTATTTAAGTAATCGAAAGGCAGGGCACTTCCCCAAGCTACAGCCATTTTAGATTCAGACTTTCTTTTGAATTTCTCGGGTTGAGAAGTAGATTTAAGACGAGAAAAAAAATAACACTCTTAAAACATTTCAGGATCGAGCAGGTTCCCCCGCAGCCCCCGCAAGAGAAGAGGGTTTGTAGATATTGGATAGACTCAATCTAAACGAAAACACCTCGTTACCACGTAGAACCGGAACGCTGGGAGTTAAAACTTTTTTTCCCCTCAAATATCCCACATTTGACTTACACTTTTTCCTCCTTAGGTTTTTCTTTGAAGGAAAACAAAAGCTCTTAGCTCTCATTTCAAGAGGGAAAGAAAAAAACCCGTAAACCAAGTCCCTCAACCAGCACCAAGCCGGATCGCCTGGAGAGGAGCCAAAAAGCCGCAGGTGAGCGTTCCGACCCGACGACCAAAGTTAAAGTAGCAGCGCTTACGCGGAGCCCCGGCAACGCTCGCGTGCAAAGCTCCAAGCACTGCGATGGCGGGAGTGCGCCGTTCGAACCACTTGAACCGTGGTTCGAACCGCTCGCCCCTCTCGGGTAGGACCTAAAACCAACCACCTGTGTGAGAGCTTCTTTCACCTAGTTTTAATAGCCGGTTGGTTAGGCACCGGGCGGGGCCCCGCGCTGGAACGACTCCAAGATCTCCTACTGCCCCGTTGTCCCCAACTCCCACTCACCGGGCAGCGGTGGGACTACGACCAGGGACGAGACGCAGCGTCTGAGAACGCGTCCCCAGCTCGTAGACTCGGCAGAGGCGGCTAGCCCACAACCATAACAAAGCTCTTCCCAAAATGGCTGCCCGGCCCACAACGCCCAGGAGGGGCAGAGCGGGTGGAGGAGGAGCGACGAGCAGCACGGCCCTCCCCTCCCCCGTCCGACCCCGCCTTACACACGCCCACCTGAAGGAGCGCATGCGCACGGGACCTGCCCCGGAGACACTGCCGGACGGTTCTCGAGCCCCGAGCTGCTAACGTTCGGCCCCCAGAACGGCAGTTATGCCCTGCCCTGCCCCTGGCTCCCTTCCTCGCCGCTCGAGGCGGCGCGTGGTCGCCTCCGCCCCCTACAGAGTTGAATCCTCTGCCTTTCCTCGTGCCGCCTGAAGCAAGGACAAGCCTAGTTTAGTACGCCCCTTCTAACCCCCCTGCCCACTTTCGGGACCTGAGCGCGTATGAATGAGTGGGTGGGTATGTATATATGTATTCCCTTCTTTCTTCACCTTCCCACAGCCCTCCCGTGGGCCGGTACGCGTCCCAAAACTACCTCTACAAGGACTTGCAAACCGGTTTCGCAGAAACATGTGTTTTTCAGCCCCTTCCCACCTTCCGCTCCTTCCTTCACGTGTGCGTGTCGTTGAGACTCCAGCCCCCAGCAGCCCACACGGCCTGGCTCCGGAGGCTGCGCGGCTGGGTCAGCCGCGCTACCCACTGGGAGTAGTAGTTCCTTGGGAGCCCAAGTGTCATGCCCCGCCCCAGCGCCGGGCGGGCTTTTGGCTAGAGTCTGCGCCAGTGACAGTGCCGTTTCTTCTACCTTAAGTCTCATTGGGTATCGCACTATTGGAAGGGGCGGCGCTGCCATAACAGAGAAGGCAATAAAACTGAAGGCCTAGCTCTACTAAAGGCGCTATTAAGACTTTGCTGTGGCTCCATCCGGCACGGGACGCTAAACCATGTGATGGGTGGCAACCAGGAAGCTACACTACCTAGAATCCGGAGGAATGGAGGGGCTGGCCGGCTTGGGCCCCTGAGATCTCCTATTACATGTCTTCAGCTTTATCCATACACACGGAAGGACACTCAGATTGCCTAGTGCCATTTCCTGTGAAACAAGTCCAGATAAGAGAAGGGACTTGCCCAAGGTCACATAGCGGAGAAATAAAGCCGAGGGCAGCAGGAGAAATGATCTGACTTTCCGCACCACCCCCAAGCCCAGGGCTCTTATCACCACACCTTTCGTGGAAGTAGAAATCCTGCTCTTGTGCTATTTAATCCTTAACGAAGTTTCTAGCTCCTAGCAAAGAAAATAAATGTAATAATTGGACTTTTTCTCCCTTTAATAGTAAAGGGCCGTAATGCGGAGTGACATGGGCCCCATAGGTCTTATAACCCTGTTTTGCAAAGTAAAAAATAAATTCCACAGATGACAAGCAATTTGGCCAGGTCACTCTGGGCCTAAAATCCCGTCTCTTACCTTCCTTCACCACCATCATTCTGAGATTGTTTCAGTACTTGCACTCTACCTTCTCGAACTCTGTGGGCAGATTCTGCTGCCTGGGAGCCATGAAACAGAAAGTCTAGAACCGTTCAGGTACCTTGTTCAACATCTGGCTTCAACTAGAAATTAAGAATGGCCCCCAAACAGAAAGCCGGGCGTAGGAACCAGTTAGCGCAGGTTAAGGCCCTACCCGGACTTATTTTCTTTTGAGTCCTCAGGAAGTAGGGGGCTTTCTCTGATTCCACTTGCCGGAAGTGTCTTTGTAGGGAGGCATGGGCTGTTTTCTTGCGGCTGTTTTCCATCTCTCTGTGCAACGCTGGTAAGTCTCAAAGCTGCCACAGCTACAGAATGGGATGGGAGGCACCAAGGGTTGGTAGTAAATTGTAGACGCGGGCACTGTAGGGCAAGGTTTCCCGAAGACACTAGCGTCTAAGCTCCTCCCCCCTTTCTCAGAGGTCTTTTTGAAGCTGGCAGTTGCAGTCTTCCTATTAGGGCAATGGGAATATTGAGCTTTTTAATCCAAATTAGGAGGGTTAACCTTTGAGTCTCAGTCCTTAATCCCCGCATCACCTGCCGTCGCTGGACTTTAGGTTATCACTTTTTAATACCCGTTAGCTGGAAAGCATGTGCCATAGAGGATAGGGAGTTTCCAAAGGTCGGGGATGGTTGAGATTTTAAATGGAGTGGTCTGGAAAGTCTTACGAAGAAAGCGATTTTGACAAAAGTGATGGGTACACTCTGCGGGCATTTTGGTCTGGGGCTCAGGTGGGTAGGTGTGGGTGTGATCTAACTTACCTATTCCTTTAGAATGAAGACATTCACTGGTATACAGGGTTTCTTGACCCAACCCTAAGATATGTGGATCTGTAATCAATAAATTTGTTCAATTTTTTAAAATTTTTATTTATTTATTTTTTTGAGACGGAGTCTCGAACTGTCGCCTGGGCTGGAGTGCAGTGGCTCGATCTTGGCTCACTGCAACCACTGCCTCTCAGGTTCAAGCGATTCTCCTTTGTCAGCCTCCCAAGTAGCTGCGATTACAGGCACCCGCCACCACGCCCTGCTAATATTTGTATCTTTGTTTTGTTTTTTTGTTTTTTACTTCCTCTAGCATGGATCACAGGAAACAAATTTTTTGTATCTTTAGTAGAGACGGGGTTTCACTATGTTGGCCAGCTGGTCTCGAACTCCTGACCTCCTGATCCACCTGCCTCAGCCTCCCAAAGTGTTGGGATTACAGAGGTGAGCCACCGCGCTGGCCCAATCGATTTTTTTTAATTAAACAGCAACTATAGATTTTTCAGACATTTCATTCTGGCTAAGAATGGAATTGTCGGCCGGGTATGGTGGCTCATGCCTGTAATCCCAGCACTTTGGGAGGCCGAGGAGGGTGGATCACTAGGTCAGGAGTTCGAGATCAGCCTGGCTGAGATGGTGAAACCACGTCTCTACTAAAAATACAAAAATTAGCCAGACACAGTGGCGGGTGCCTATAATCTCAGCTACTTGGGAGGCTGAGGCAGGAGAATTGCTTGAACCTGGGAGGTAGAGGTTGCAGTGAACCAAGATGGGGCCACTGCACTCTAGCCTGGGTGACAGAGCAAGACTCTGTCTTAAATAAATAAATAAATAAAAAAGAATGGAATTGTCAGATCTAGAATTCATATTCTCATTCAGCTGTTTTTACTGGTTACTTACTAATCAGGGTCTCCTCTGTAAGGTGCTTACTTTGTGTCAGGGGCAGTTCTCAGCTATTTACATGTATTAACTTAATAAATATTACATCAGGCTAAGTGTGGTGGCACACACCTGTAATCCCAGCACTTTAGGAGGTCAGGCAGGCAGATCGCTTGAGCTCAGGAGTTCGAGACCAATCTGGGCAATATGGCAAAACCCTTTCTATACAAAAAATACAAAAATTAGCTGGGCATGGTGGCATGGCCTGTAGTCCCAGCTACTTAGGGAGCTGAGGTGGTGAGATCCCTCCAGCACAGGAGGTTGAGGCTGCAGAGAGCAGAGATCATGCCACTGCACTCCATACTGGGCAACAGAGTGACACGCTGGCTCCAAAAAAAAAAAAAAAAAAAAAAAGTTACATCAACCCTATGAAAGTAGTTAGTACCTTTATTTCAAAGGTGAATGAACTGCACCATAACGAGATTAAATAATTTGTTCAAAGACACACAGCTAATAAGTAGTGGAGCCAGAATTCCAACCAAGTTTGATTCCAGAGTCTGTATTCCAACAGGCTATTCTCTTTCTCCGTACCAAGTTAATAAAATGCTTGCCAGGCATGGTGGCTCATGCCTGTAATCCCAACACTTTGGGAGGCCAAGGCAGGTGGATCACCTGAGGTCAGGAGTTCAAGACCAGCCTGGCCAACATAGTGAAACCCCATCTCTACTAAAAATACAAAAATCAGCTTGGGAGGCTGAAGCATGGGAGTCGCTTGAACCTGGGAGGCAGAGGATGCAGTGAGCCAAGATTGTGCCATTGCACTCCAGCCTAGGTGACTGAGCAAGGCTGTCTTAAAAAAAAAAAAAAACACCCAAAAAAACTAAGTTATATTGATAGGTACTATCATTATTTTGAATTGTGAACTCTTAAGCCCCAAAGTAAATAACTAAGGAGAAAAAAAGGAAACAGAGAATCTATGACCTTCCAGTTGTTTTTTTTAATCTCACAAAAATGCCATTTAGAAGACCTTTCATTTTAAAGATGAGAAAACTGGTACTCAGGCACTTTACTTAGTGTCACACAGCTAGGAAGTGGTGGAGGTATCTGTAAAATCCCTGTGTGCATTACTCTTTTCTGTTAAATCAGACAGCCAAAGCTAAAAGAACAGTTCAGGTATTAAAAGAATCTATTTCCATACTGTGTTACTGATAGTTTGAAAATATTAATGATTCTTTTCAAAGGAAACTGTTACATTTATGAATTACTACTGTTTAAAAATTAATGTATAAAATGAGGAAAATTAAGTGATGTCTTGTTTTATACACAGAAACATGCCTCTGAGTCAGGGCCTCCATTGAGCTGTAACAACACGTTAATCAGAACGGCATCTTCCTGAACAAGACTTTCAACAGGGGCCAGTATGCTTCGCTTCATCCAGAAGTTTTCTCAAACATCTTCAAAGGTTGGTTTATTCAGCAAATATTTGAGCACTATTTGCCAAATATTGCTTGGGCTAGGGCAGTTGCAGTGAAAAAGACACAAATCCTTATCATTGTTTATTTAGGTGATGGAGGGAAGAGTTAGGTAAAATACATGTAAGTAAAATATTTAATATATCAGGCTGTGTGCGGTGGCTCACTCCTGTAGTCCCAGCACTTTGGCAAGCCGAGGTGAGTGGATCACTTGAGTCCAAGGAGTTCAAGTCCAGCCTGGGCACATGGAAAAACCCCATCTATACAAAAAATTAGCTGGGCATGGAGTCACACGCCTATAGTCCCAGCTACCCTGGAGGCTGAGGTAGGAGGATTGCTTGAGCCCAGGAGGTTGAGGCTACAGTGAGCTGAGATCATGCCACTCCAGCCTGGGCAACACAGCAAGACCCTGTTTAAAAAAAAAAAAAAAATGGAGCCGGGTGCGGTGGCTCAAGCCTGTAATCCCAGCACTTTGGGAGGCCGAGGCGGGTGGATCACGAGGTCAAGAGATTGAGACCGTCCTGGTCAACATGGTGAAACCCCGTCTCTACTAAAAATACAAAAAATTAGCTGGGCATGGTGGTGCCTGCCTGTAATGCCAGCTACTCAGGAGGCTGAGGCAGGAGAATTGCCTGAACCCAGGAGGCGGAGGTTGCAGTGAGCCGAGATCGCGCCATTGCACTCCAGCCTGGGTAACATGAGTGAAACTCCCTCTCAGAAAAAAAAAATGTTGTCAGGTGCTGTGACTTACAGCTCTAATCCCAAATCCCAGCACTTTGGGAGGTTGAGGCAGGCAGATCACTTGAGGTCAGGAGTTCAATACCTGCCTGGCCAACATGGTGAAACCCTATCTCTACTGAAAAATACAAAAATTAGCTGGGCATGGTGGTGGATGCCTGTAATCCCAGCTACTCGGGAGGCTGAGGCACGAGAATCACTTGAACCTAGGAGGCAGAGGTTACAGTGAGCAGAGATCACGCCACTGCACTCCAGGCTGGGTGATAGAGTGAGACTCAGTCTCAAAAAAAACAAAATAATAATAATAGTATATCACTTACCTGCTGTGGAGAACTATAAAGCAGGGAAGGGGGGAATAGGGAGTGTCAGGATGTAGGACTGCACTTATAAATGGCAGGGGGTCAGAAATAGGGGAATGGGCCATACAGGTAACTGAAGGAAAAGCAGTAAATATGGAAATGGGAAATGGTTCCAAGATGGAACCATTCCTAGTATATTTGAGTAATCACCAAGAATCTTAAATAACTTCAATTTTTTCTTTAATCCAACACTTTTTAGTTGAAGTCTGGCATCTGCTCACTAAAGCACAGAATCAGCAGAAAAGGTTATTACTTTGCCCATGTACAATGAAAGGCACTGGGGATTTTAAGGCATGGAACAAAATATGGTCCTGGCTCTCAAGTCTACTGAGACAGAGACAAGTAAACACATAATTTTAATTTATTGTGAGAAGAATTATGATGGAAGTGTGCATAGGGTACTTACTATAGGAGCATTAAATCAAACGGTAGAAGGGTTAAGGAAAGCTTTAAGTTGAATGTTGATTGTTGAGGTAAGTTTCCTAGATAGAAAAGGAATAAGAACTAGAATTCTAGGCAGAGCATATACAAAGGTGTGGAACTATGAAAAGTATGTGGTGTTTATAAAGCCAAGTTGGAAGGCAGATTTATTTCCTCCATATAAAAACACTATTCCCACAGTAATTAGTGCTGCTTCTTTTGCTAGTAATAAATAGAAGAGGCAGTTTAGAAGGCCAGATTCTGCCCCAGGCGCTGATCATTGGGATCACACCTGTAATCCCAACTCTTAGGGAGGCAGAGGCAGGAGGATAACTTGAGCCCCGGACTTCAAGACCTGCCTGGGCAATATAGCAAGACCCCATTCTCCACAAAAAGGAAAAGAAAAACAAAAGGACAGAAGGCCAGGTTCTGAAGATCTAATCTTTACCTGCTTCTCTTTTAGATATTTCTCTCATGGAATAAAAATAAGTGGTAGGTTTAAATATATCATGGTTTGTGTTCAGTGATTTCTTTTGTACATTATATAGCCATTTCATACTCTTACCAGCAATAACATCACTTTAGAGTCAGTTCATCCTTTCTGTACAGTTTAATGTGCTAATGGAAGGCAAATCTTTTTTGTTTGCTCCTTCCAAATAATCTTTCATATTGGGATTTACTAAAATCTGATATATATATATAATTTTTTTCTTTTTTTTCAGGTATGTCTTAGTAGTGTGAAAACGGAATTTTTTTTTTTTTTGATTTTGTCTTCTGGCTCTATTTTCTTTGCAGATGCTGAAGTACTCTTTCCCAGTGGGACTAAGAGCCAGCAGAACAGATACACTTTCTCTCAAGATGTCTCTCCAGCAGAACTTTTCCCCGTTTCCAAGGCCTTGGCTTTCTTCTTCATTTCCAGTGTATATGAGCAAGACACAGTGCTATCATACATCCCCCTGCAGCTTTAAAAAGAAGCAGAAAGCAGCATTTCCAGCCAGGCCACCAAGCACCATCTCTTATCTGCCTGAGAGCCCAAAGCCAGCATTATATATAACTGTGGCAGGACTAATCCCCTTCGTTGCTCCACCACTGGTCATGCTGATGACAAAAACTTATATTCCCATATTAGCTTTTACTCAGATCGCTTATGGAGTCAGTTTCCTATCTTTCTTGGGTGGGATCAGATGGGGTTTTGCTCTACCAGAAAGTAGTCCAGCCAGACCAGATGTCCTTAATTTGGCTAACAGTACAACTCCTCTTCTGTTTTCATGGTTTGCCTTCCTTTTTTCTGAAAAACTCGGTGAAGCAGAAGCCATAGTCACAATAATAATGGGTCTGGGGATAGCATTACACCTTGAAGTTTTTCACTTACCACATTATCCCAACTGGTTCAAAGCCCTGAGGTTATTAGTCACTTTAGTGGCCACTTTTTCACTGATACTCACTTTAATGGTTAAAAATGTTTTTTCCAAAAAAGGACATAAGAAACCTGGTCAAATATAAAAATACACTGTAGATAACATTAGTATGCTGGTTACACCTTTTTCTACTTCTGTTTGGCTCTTTTTTTCCCACACCAATGGTAATTTACTCTTCACAGATTGTTCTTCATTTCTAGAAGTTGTTATTTCATAGTAATTACTTGAGCAAGAGCTTGAAAATCCCTGTCAGATGCTTTCATCTCATAGTAAACTAGTTTTCAGTCATTTTATGAATAATACAGTTATCCACTTAAACATTTGAATGTTTTAGCTTTCTTGAAAATTAAAAGATTAAAAATCCCCTTTGTTAGAGTCTTGTGATCATTGAGGAGAATGCACGTATTCTCCCACTTCAAGCAGAAAACCTTCTATCTTGAGTGTCTGGAAATAAAAGGTAGTTCCATTGAAGAGTTTTCACAGGAGTTACCCCTGGGAAATCCATGTCCAAACTTATTTCACATGGTATAACCAAATTATATGAGCTAAAAGGATCTGTGACTAGAGTCAATAGGGAGCAGTATCATGAGGGAAAGCCATGTTCAAAGGTAAGTTGGACATGTTTTCCAGTTTTTATTAGGATATTTGGCATGGTATAGATATAATTTATCCCTTACCAAACATAATATAGCTGGTCAAAATGATTATTTTCAACAGAAACTACTTAAAAAGCCCTAGTATATATAAATTTAAAAAGAAAAGACAAGCTGGAGCCATCTTGATATTCTAATGAGCAGGCCTATCTAGTTCTACATCATTTTTTGAGATGGAGTTTCATTCTGTTGCCCAGGCTGGAGTGCAGTGGCAGGATCTCAGCTCATGGTAACCTCTGCCTCCCAGGTTCAAGTGATTCTCCTGTCTCAGCCTTTCTAGAGTAGCTGGGATTACAGGTACGTGCTATCATGTCTGGCTAATTTTTTCTTGTGTATGTTCAGTAGAGGCAGCATTTCACCGTGTTGGACAGGCTGGTCTAGATCTATAGCTTTTAAATCACAGAGATCCTTTTAGCTTTCATGTCTTTTTGTTTTCTTGTTTTTTGTTTTGTTTTAAACACAGAGTCTCACTCTGTCACCCAGGCTGCAGTGTAGTGGTGTGATCATGACTCACTGCAGCCTCAACCTCCTGGGCTCAAGCAATTCTCCCACATCAGCCTCCTGAGTAGCTGGGACTACAGTTGTGCACCACTATGCCAAGCTAATTTTAAAATTTTTTGTAGAGACAGGGTATCCTATGTTGCCCAGGCTGGTCTTGAACTCCTGAGCTCAAGTGATCCTCCCGCCTAGGCTCCCAAAGTGTTGGGATTACAGGCGTGAGCCACTGCACCCAGTGGAGAAGCTTTCTTAAAAGCAACACCTTAGATTTTCACTTGAAAACCTAGTCTCGGCCGGGCGCGGTGGCTCAAGCCTGTAATCCCAGCACTTTGGGAGGCAGAGGCGGGTGGATCACGAGGTCAAGAGATCGAGACCATCCTGGTCAACATGGTGAAACCCCGTCTCTACTAAAAACACAAAACATTAGCTGGGCATGGTGGCGAGTGCCTGTAATCCCAGCGACTCAGGAGGTTGAGGCAGGAGAATTGCCTGAACCCAGGAGGCGGAGGTAGCGGTGAGCCGAGATCGCGCCATTGCACTCCAGCCTGGGTGACAAGAGCGAAACTCCGTCTCAAAAAAAAAGAAAAAAGAAAAAGGAAAACCTAGTCTCTAATCACCCTACTTAAGGTGGAGAAAAAAATTAACAAAAAAGAAAACCTAGTTTTCTGAAATTTCTAGTCTCACCAAAAAGGAAAAACATTTAAAATAGTATAATATAGATCTGGAATTTTTTTTGAGATGGAGTTTCACTCTAGTTGCCCAGGCTGGAGTGCAATGGTGCCATCTCAGTTCACTGCAACCTCTGCCTCCCGGGTTCAAGCAATTCTCCTGCCTCAGCCTCCTGAGTAGCTGGCATTACAGGCATGTGCCACCACGCCCAGCTAATTTTGTATTTTTAGTAGATAGAGTTTCTCCCTGTTGGTCAGGCTGGTCTTGAACTCCCAACCTCAGGTGATCTGCCTGCCTCAGCCTCCGAAAGTGCTGGGATCATAGGTGTGAACCACCGTGCCTGGCCTGTAATGTGTTATTTTTACATAACATTCAAATATTAGATAACTCAAATTTCTTTTTTTAAAAATGATTTTGTTCATTCATTCATTTATTCATGTATTTGAGATGGAGTCTTGCTCTGTTGCCCAGGCTAGAGTATAGTGGGATTACAGGCATGCACCACCATGCCCGGCTAATTTTTGTATTTTTAGTAGAGGTGGGGTTTCACCGTGTTGGTCAGGCTGGTCTTGGACTCCTTTTATTTTTTTATTTTTTTTCCTTTTCTTCTTCTTCTTCTTCTTCTTCTTCTTCTTCTTCTTTCTTCTTTCTTCTT
>NW_022437002.1:17761619-17788126 GCF_009761245.1 Sapajus apella
TCTTCTTCTTTCTTCTTTCTTCTTCTTCTTCTTCTTTCTTCTTCTTCTTCTTCTTTCTTCTTCTTCTTCTTTCTTCTTCTTCCTTCTTCTTCTTCCTCCTTCTTCTTCTTCCTCCTTCTTCCTTCTTCTTTCTTCTTCTTCTTCTTTCTTCTTCTTTCTTCTTCTTCTTTTCTTCTTCTTCTTTATTCTTCTTCTTTCTTCTTTCTTCTTCTTCTTTCTTCTTCTTCTTCTTTCTTCTTCTTCTTTCTTCTTCTTCTTCTTCTTCTTTCTTCTTCTTTCTTCTTCTTCTTTTCTTCTTCTTCTTCTTTCTTCTTCCTCTTCTTCTTCTTCTTTCTTCTTCTTCTTCTTCTTTTCTTCTTCTTCTTCTTCTTCGTCCTTCTTCTTCTTCTTCTTCCTTCCTCTTCTTCTTCTTCTTCTTCTTCTTCTTCTTCTTCTTCTTCTTCTTTCTTCTTCTTTCTTCTTTCTTCTTCTTTTGTGCCTTCTCTGCACTAGCAGGTCTTGAACTCCTGACCTCAGGTGATCCGCCTGCCTTGGCCTCCCAAAGGGCTGGGATCACAGGTGTGAGCCACTGCACTTGGCCAGATAACTCAAATTTCATAAGTAAATTATATGCATATGATTTCCACTCTAGTGATTCTTATTGTGAAGAGATTTATTAGACTTTACAGAAGTAACTTGTTTACCTTTTTTTTGAGACAGTCTCACTGTCATCCAGGCTGCAGTACAATGGCACCATCTTGGCTCACTACAACCATTGCCTCCTGGGTTCAAGTGATTCTCCTGCCTCAGCCTCCGGAGTAGCTGGGACTATAGGTACCTGCCACCATGCCCAGCTAATTTTTGTATTTTTAGTAAAGACGGGGTTTCACCATGTTGGCCATGCTGGTCTCTACTCCTGGCCTCAGGTGATCCACCTGTCTCAGCCTCCCAAAGTGCTGGGATTACAGGCATCAGCCACCACACCCAGCCCAACTTGTTTATTATCTTCTGACACACCTGTAATGGATTGAATTGTGTGATGAAGCCCTAACCCAGAGTACCTCAGAATGTGGGCTTATTTCTAGATAGGGCCTTTACAGGGATAATAATGTTAATATAAAGTGATAAGAGTGGTCTCCAATTCAATTTGACCTGTGTTCTTAGAAAAAGGGAAAATTTGGGGACAGATGCATACAGAGATAATTGTCATGTGAACATGAAGATGGCCATCTACAGGCTAATGAGAAAGGCATGAAATAGATCCTATCCTCACAGCCCTCAGGAGGAACTTACTCTGCCAATACCTTGATTTCATTCATATTTCTAGCCTCAAGAACTGTGAGATGTTAAGTTTTTGTTAAAATTTGTGTGGTGTTTGGTTAACAGCAACATGAGCAAACTAATACAATACCATAGAGCTAGGACCTCATTCTGATCATTGAGAAGCTTACCAGTTAAAGTCCATAAGTCCATGGCTGAAACAACTATGGAATCTTCTTTCTTTTCTTTTCTTTCTTTTTTTTTTTTTTTAGATAAGGGGCTGGACAGATGCAGTGGCTTACACCTGTAATCCCAACATTTTGGGAGTACGAGGTAGGCAGATCACTTGAGTCCAGAAGATCAAGACCACCCTGGGCAGCATGGCAAAACCCCATAGCAAAAATAAATAAAGGATATGGCTGTGCTGCTGAGGCTGGCATCAAAATCCTGGCCTCAAGTGATTCTCCTGCCTCAGCCTCCTGAGTAGCTGGGACTACAGGTACACACCACTATACTTAGTTAGGCTTTATTTTTTTATTTTTATTTTTTTTTATTATTTCGTGTTCTGGGATTTTTTTATTTTTTAAGACAGGATCTCACTCTGTTGCCTAGGCTGGAGTGCAGTGGCACAATCTTGGCTCACTGCAGCCTCAAGCTCCCAGAATCAAGCAATCATTCCACCTTAGCCTCCTTAGTAGCTGGGAGTATAGGCATGCACCATCATGCCTGGCTAATTTTTTTTTTGGAGAGGGAGTTTCACTCTAGTTGCCCAGGCTGGAGTGCAATGGCACAATCTCAGCTCACCATAACCTCTGCCTCCCTGGTTCAGGCGATTCTTCTGCCTCTGTCTCCCGAGTAGCTGGGATTACAGGCATACATCACCACACCTGGCTCATTTTGTATTTTTAATAGAGACAGGGTTTCTCCATGTTGATCAGGCCAGTCTCGAACTCCCAACCTCAGGTGATCCGCCCACCTCAGCCTCCCAAAGCACTGGGATTACAGGCGTAAACCACGGTGCCTGGCCTGTACTTTTTTTGAGAGAGGTGTTTGTAGTCAGTCTCAATCTGAGTCTACTCAGATTGTTTTAATAAGGAAACTCACTTCTTTGCTACTAAATTGCAAGAATGCTATACATATTTAAGATTTGTCCATAATCTGGGCCAGGAGCGGCGGCTCACACCTGTAATCCCAGCACTTTGGGAGGCCCAGGCTGATGGATCACAAGGTCAGGAGTTCGAGACCAGCCTGACCAACATGGTGAAACCCCTTCTCTACTGAAAATACAAAAATTAGCCGGGCGTGGTGGCGTGCGCCAGTAATCCCCGCTGCTCAGGAGGCTGAGGCAGAATTGCTTGAACCCAGGAGGCAAAGGTTGAAATGAGCCAAGATCATACCACTGCACTCCAGCCTAGCGACAGAGCGAGACTCCGTCTCAAAATCTGAATTAAATAAATTATTTTCCAGAATGGAGGCAAATACTATTTTTAGGCTAATCGCCCAATTTTGCTTAAAAAATGCTGTTTTCGAAGTCAGGCACGTTGCTCAGCAGCAGCCGCAGCGCGTGCGTCTGTGCCTCTGGGCAGGTCTCCGGGTCCCTCTGCCATCATACCAATGTTCATCGTAAACACCAACGTGCCCGGTGCCTCCGTGCTGCACGGGTTCCTCTCCGAGCTCACCCAGCAGCTGGTGCAGGCCACTGGCAAGCCACCCCACTACATTGCGGTGCACTTGGTCCCGGATCAGCTCGTGGCCTTGGGCGGCTCCAGCGAGCGGTGTGTGCTCTGCAGCCTGCACAGCATCTGCAAGCTTAGCGGCGCGCAGAACCGCTCCTAACAGGAAGATGCTGTGCTGCCTGCGGGCAGAGCGCCTGCGCATCAGCCCAGACAGAGTCTACATCAACTATAACATAAACGCGGCCAATGTTTTAACTTTACACTGGAACAACTACACCTTCACCTAAGAGCCGCGCCAAACCCGCGCTGTCTGCACTGGCCTGACCCAGGAACCCCGTCACAAGCAGTGTTCTAGGCCTGCCCACCCCCACCTTCTGGTGGGGAGAAATAAAGTTTAGAAAACAACAACAACAACAAAAAGCTATTTTCCAGGTGAATTACAGTGTATGCTTCTTTAAGAAAACTGATTTTTAAGTACATTTGATTAAGTACATTGGCAGGAAACTTAGAAGCATATCAAATTGTTAAGCATTTTGGCGGTAGATCACTTTAATCATTTCTCAAAAAACAATTAAATGTAAAACTAAATGTGCAAGTCCCTAAAGTTAAAACAAACTAAAAAACTTGTGCAATCCTACTACAATTTGGTAACCCAGAATGCCACTGATAAAGTAATACAAAGAAACCAAAAAAATCTAGATACTTTATTAGTACATTCTTTTAGAAACAATGTTTTAATTACCTAAGAAACAATAAGCATATTTACAATTACCTATTTTCAGAGATCTTCGGGACCTGTTAAACACTGATTGTCCTGACATTACATTTCTGCCACAGCTGTGCAAAACACCCCCCTTCACAGTGTCATTTTCAGTTGCCACTAGACAATAATGAGAAATAAGTTGTAAAAGTATTTTGTAAATCTGTTTTGAATAAGAATACAGATTCTCTGTAACTGGAAATAATAAAGGCACATGAGTTAAAGCTTAGTCTATAAATTATCTTTATACTTTATTCTTTGACATCTTACAGATCTCTATACAGACATCCATGACCCTTCAGATTTTCAGGATGCCCAGAAAAGGAAACACAGAGCTTCCTGTCAGCATTATATAAGCTTTTCCTAATAAATGCATATGGCTAAATTATAAAGAAAGCATACTTGTGGATTAAACCAAATATTATTTTATTTTATGTTATTTTATTTTGTTGAGACAAAGTCTTGCTCTATGGCCCAGACTGGAATGCAGTGGCTGGATCTTGAGTCACTGCAACCTCCTCCCAGGTTCAAGCAAGTCCCTGCCTCAGCCTCCTGAGCAACTGGGATTATAGGTGTGTACCACCACCCGCTGTTAATTTTTTGTATTTTTAGTAGAGACAGGGTTTTACCATGTTGGCTAGACTGGTCTTGAACCCCTGACCTCAAGTGATCCGCCCACCTCAGCCTCCCAAAGTGCTGGGATTACAGGCATGAGATACCGTGCCCAGCCTAAACCAAAGAATTTGGATATGAGTGCTACCTGATTCATTAATACAATTAAAGGTTTTCTATCTAAATAAGTTGATGATTCTTATATTAATATACTTTAGGACCTTAGTAAAGAAACGGTAAATCAAATCTGTAAGTCAACTAGTTAAATTTTACCATATGTGTCCAGGTGACTCACACCTGTAATCCCAGCACTTTAGGAGGCCGAGGCTGGTAGATCACCTGAAGTCAGAAGTTCGAGACCAATCATGATGAAACCCCGTACAAAAAATTAGCTGGGCATGGTAGTGGGGGCACCTGTCATCCCAGCTACTTGGGAGGCTGAGGCAGGAGAATCACTTGAACCTGGGAGGCGGACATTTTAGTGAGCCAAGTGTGCCATTGCACTCCAACCTGGACAACAGGAACGAAACTCCGTCTCAAAAAAAAATTTTTTTACTGGATGCAAGATATATATGGCTCCAACTTGCCAGCAGAAATAACTTGAAAGTAACCCCATCACAAACCCAGTGAATCTTCCTCTTTTAAATGAACAGAGAACAATTCTTTAGAATACTTCTCAGGGAGAAAATGAGAAGTTTTGAAAAGCAGTTTTGGGTCAAGGGGGCTTTTCAAAATACACTTATGAGTCAGTGTCTATAAAAAGTTTCACAAGTACCTACAATTTAGCCCTCTACATCCAAGCAGTAGCTTTGTAGTGTGCTCTTACTTAGGTTTGTCCAAACACAAATAAAGTTCACAAAGCTTTATAATCTAATAAAATTCCCTCTTCCTAAAGCCAAACGGATAATTTTGATGACAACAATCTAGCAAAAAAGGAAGAAAGAAGAAATTTTTTTTTTTTTTTTTTGAGACAGGGTCTCATGCTGTCACCCAGGCCAGAATGCAGTAGCACAATCTCAGCTCACTGCAGCCTTGACCTCCTGGGCTCAAGTGATCCTGCAACCACAGTCTCCCAAGCAAATGGGACCACAGGCATAAGCAACCATGGCTGGCTAATTTTTACATTTTTTTTTTTGATAGAGATGGAGTCTCGTCATGTTGCCCAGGCTGGTCTTGAACTCCTGAGTTCAAGTGATCTGCCCACCTCGCCTCAGCCTCCCAAAATGCTGGGATTATAGGTGTGAGCCACCTCGCCCAGCCTAAAACAGGAATAAATTTCTTTTTTTTTTTTTTTTGTAATCATTTTTAATCTTCCTCTAACACAATAAGCTCCTTTTCTAGCCGGGCGCGGTGGCTCACGCCTGTAATCCCAGCACTTTGGGAGGCCGAGACGGGTGGATCACGAGGTCAAGAGATCGAGACCATCCTGGTCAACATGGTGAAACCCCGTCTCTACTAAAAATACAAAAAATTAGCTGGGCATGGTGGTGCGTGCCTGTAATCCCAGCTACTCAGGAGGCTGAGGCAGGAGAATTGCCTGAACCCAGGAGGCGGAGGTTGCGGTGAGCCGAGATTGCGCCATTGCACTCCAGCCTGGGTAACATGAGTGAAACTCCGTCTCAAAAAAAAAAAAAAAAAAAAAAAAAAAAAAAAAAAAAAAAGTTTGGGGTGAGTGAAAACTCCTGGCATCAAATAAAAGTAGGAATTTGTTTCATTGACTTTTCTCTGTAGCTCAAACTATGGCAATGGAAAATTATGCTCTGGATAGAATTGTGAATATACAGAGATCTTTAAATTGTGTCATTGATATTATTTCTACATCACATAAAGGTTACGTTACAACTTATATTGCACTGAAGAAGTAGCTAAAGGGGCTATTTGCCAGGGAGCTTCTAGTAAATAATTTTTACAAATTTATAAAATAGGACTTGTCTACACTTAACTGGAGAATTCTACAGCATAAATGGCATTTCTACTTTTATTAAGCTTGGTAATTCTGTGTGAGCTCTTTATTAATTGAGATATATTCCATATCTGTTCTCACTTACATTTTTAGAAAAATCACTCTGTAGTTTAGTTTTTTTTCTTTTTTCTTTAAGAGGCAGGATTTCATTCTATTGCTCAGAGCGGACAGCAGGTAGCATGATCATAGCTCACTACGTATAACCTCAAATTCCTGGGCTTAAGTGATCCTTCTGCCTCAGCCTTCCAAAGTGCTGGGATTTTGGACATGAGGCCACTGTGCTCAGCCTCATTAGTCATTTATCTACCAAATACATGGAAAACTCAAAGACTCAGAGGGTCTTATCACCAAATGTACATTTGCTTTGCAAAAGGTCAGATCCTGCGTTTTCAAAATATTCCTTATGCTCTGTTATGCTTTATATTTCACAGCACAGCAACACCCCCTTCACAACGACTGGTGATCATGTTACCAATTTCTGTCCATGTATCTGAATGAGGGTTATAAACTTCGACTGAGTCCAAGGTACCTGGGGCCAAAAAATCATGGCTGGAAGATCGACCTCCAGAGACATACAGAAGACCATTGACTGCCACAACACACATGCCTGCTCTAGGCACTTTCATTGAGGCAACTTCAACCCACTTTTCCTGGTTAAGAGAAAAAAAAAAAAATATGTTAGCATTGTTATGAAATGATGGAAAGGAAACCACTGAGAAATTTGATATTCCAGTTCTTTTTACATGTCTAAATGTAAAACAATCTAGTCAGGTAAGCATACAGATTTTTTGTTTTTGCTTTTTTCCTTGGAGACAGGGTCTCACTCTGTCACCCAGGCTGGACTGCATGGCATGATCTCGGCTCACTGCAGGCTCAACCTCCCAGACTCTAGAGATCCTCCTGCCTCAGCCTCCCGAGTAGGTAGGACTACAGGTGTACACCACCATGTCTAGCTAACTTTCTATTGTAGAGATGGAGTTTCACCATGTTGTCCAGGCTGGTCTTAAACTCCTAAGCTCAAGTGATTGTCCCACCTCAGCCTCCCAAAGTGCTGGGATTACAGGTGTAATCTGGGCACCCGGTCCAGAATATTTTATAATAAACTTGAAGTAGCCATGGACAAAGTAAATTTAGAGGAATATATTTTTTTAAAAGGTCTGATTATAAAATATGATCAGGAGATGACCTAGAAATCATATACAGGACAACATTCTAAGAAACAAAGTCTCATTCAAAAATAAGCAAGTCAAAAGAACCACAAAGTTCCAAGGAGAAAGCAGCTTATAAACCAAAGGATTTTTTTTAAAAACGGAGTCTTGCTCCGTCACCCAGGCTGGAGTACAGTGGCACGATCTCGGCTCACTGCAACCTCTGCCTCCCTGGTTCAAGCAATTCTCCTGTCTCAACCTCCTGAGTAGCTGGGACTACAGGTGCCTGCCACCATGCCCAGCTAATTTTGGTATTTTTAGTACAGACAGGGTTTCACCATATTGGTCAGGCTGGTCTCGAACTCCTGACCTCAGGTGATATGCCCACCTCAGCCTTCCAAAATGCTGGGATTATAGGTGTGAGCCACCGCGCCCTGCCAAACCAAAGGATTTTTTAAAGCCATTAGTATTCTAACAAGTCTTAAAAATGTTCAAGAGAATGACACAGCATGGAACATCTGGCTGATTTATTTGACCATGGAATCCTTTTTACAAGGACCATCCAGTGGAGTTAGTAATCTGCAGAACATATTTTCAAAAAGGTGGGCTAACCAGGGGTTGGGAACAATATGGTATAGCCTGAGAACAATGATTTTCCCATATTAAAAGTCATTTCAAAAAAAAAAGAAGCATATGTCAAAAAAGGAAATTGTATGTTGCACACAGGCCAAAAATATTTACTATCTGGCCTTTTACACAAAAAAGTTTGCTAACTCCTATTATACATTGTTCTCTGAAAAAATTTCAATATGCTGCTATAGCCAAAATGACTAGCAGTGTCCTACGTGAGGGAAACATCCATACTCAGAAAACAAGAAAGCTACTAAAGGTCCTAAGAAGTAATTAGGAGAACAAAGAGCAAGTAACCAGGTAATGGGAGAACAGATTATCAATCTTTAAATAAAGCATATGATGAACAAAGTTTTTTTAATCATTACAAGTGAAGACTGATTATTCATCAATGTTAAAAAGTGAATTTTTGAGAATAGGGACTTGAGCTTCTCATCCTGGTACCCACATAGGTACTCGGATAGTGCCATCACATTATAAACAGTTAATGTACATTTGCTGATGTGAACTTAAGTTAGATTATGAAATACTAAACCAGGGACAATTCTTTGAAAATGAAGGACCAGATTAAATTTGAAAGCTATTTGATCATCTGAAAGTACAGAGCACATCACAAAGCTGATATAACTGAAAAAAATACTCATACTTTAAAAGATAAATACAGTCTCAAAAATATCCATTTCTGGTTAAGATAAATTAGGGTAACTTGGGTTATGTTTATAATTAGAGAGAACTAACCTTTGCTCTCCCACAAAAATACCCCTTGATAATAATAAAGGGAGCTTAGGGCTCATCCTATATTGTTCCTATTTCATTTCTACCAGTGTATTAGAACTATAGGTTTGCTTTTTAAATTTTTATTATTTTATTTTTGATTTAATTGACACGTTCTTATCTGATATAGTTTACTTTTTATCCCATGTTACCTCAAAAAAAAAAAACCTCTGTAAGACCACTAACATGTTTTACATTATGTTTACGGCCTGGATTTGTAATGCAAATTGTTAGTAGGTAGTCAATAACAATAAAATTTCATATTTATGCATAAAAACCAAGGTAATACATTATTAATAAGACTTAATTTGAAACAAAAATCTATTCATTTCAAAGCCATTCATTTCTAATACAGAAAGTACCCTAAAAAAGTTCACTTTCTGTATCAGATAAACCCAAAGAGAATCATGGAGAAAGGCATTTGAAATGCCACCAAAGTTTAAAACTTGTCAGAAATGAGAATCAAAATCCTCATGCTTTACAACAAGACATAGAAGTCCATTCTTGCCACTTCAACATTATACTGGAGGTCCTAGCTAGGGTAAGGAGGGGAAAACAATGAAATAAAAGGCATCTTAGTTTAATTCATATTTAAGAAGTAAACAATTTTTTTTTCTTTTTTTTTTTTTTAAATCACTCATTCATTTATTCATTCATTCAATTCTGTTTTATTCTATTCTGTTCTGCTCTGTTGTATTCTATTCTGTTTTGTTTTGTTTTTTAAGATGGGGTTTCTCCATGATGGCCAGGCTGGTCTCGAACTCCTGACCTCAGGTGATCCACCCACCTCGGCCTCCCAAAGTGCTAGGATTACAGGCGTGAGCCACCGCCCCCAGCACAAGAACAGTGTTTTTAATAAATGATGCTGAGACAACTGGATACCCAAATACAAAAGAATGAGGGTGGATCTCTACCTCACATCACATATAAAATTAAATCCCCTCAAAATGCATCAAAGACCTAAATACAAATATTAAAACTATAAAACTCTTAGAAGAAAGCATAGCTGTAAGTCCTTATGACCCTGGATTCAGCAATGCTTTCTTAATTATAATAAAAGCATAAGTAACAAAGGAAAAAAATAAATTAGACATCAAAATTTAAATTTTTATGCTTGAATAGCATCAAGAAAGTGAAGAAAACACACATAATGGGAGAGAAAATTTGCAAATTATATATTCGATAAAGGACTTGTATCTAGATTATGAAAAGAACTCTTATAACTCAATAATAAAGACAAATAATCCAATTTTAAAACATAAATTCAATAGATATTTCTTCAAAGAAGATAAACAGATGACCAAAAAACACATGAAAAGATGCTTAACATTATTAGCCATCAGGGAAATGCAAATCAAAGCCACAACGAGATACCCATTTATACTTACTAGAACAGCTATGAAAGAAAAAGCAAATAATAACAAGCATTGGATGTGGAGAAACTGGAACCCTCAGACACTGATGGTGGTTATATAAAATGGTGCAGATAGCTTAGAAAACAGTCTGGGAGATCCTAAAAAAGGTTAAACATGGTGAGGCGCGGTGGCTCACACCTGTAATCCAAGCACTTTGGGAGGCTGAGATGGGCAGATCAGTTCAGGTCAGGAGTTCAAAACCAGCCTGGCCAACATGGTGAAACCCTGTCTCTACTAAAATACAAAAATTAGCTGGGCATGGTGATGTGTGCTTGTAATCCCAACCACTCTGGAGGCTGAGGTACAAGAATTGCTTGAAGCCAGGAGGTGGAGGTTGCAGTGAACCAAGATTGCCCCACTGAACTCCAGCTTGGAAGACAGAATGAGACATTGCCTCAAAAAAACAAAAAAACTCTCAGACATTAGATAACAGGCAATGTAAAACTGTGATCCCTGAGAAACTGAAACAAGGTAAACATAGCTAGGGAGAGGCTTTCTGAAAAGAGGTACAAGGAAGGGGATCTGAAGCAGAGTATGATAGCTGATACAGAAGACAGAGATCAGAGTTTGGTACAGTATAGAGGTCCCCTTCATAATATTTACAATGTCTGTCATCCAATCAAAAGTAAACAGAAATGTGGAGAAGCCAGAAACAAAATGTTACTCAAACCAGGAATTTAAAAAGTGAAAAAGCTAGGCACCGTGGTACATGTCTATAGTGCCAGTTACTCAGGAGGCTGAGGCAGAAAGACCACTTGAGCTCAGGAGTTTGATATCAGACTGAGCAACATAGCAAAACCTTGTCTCTAATATTTTAAAAGTCAACAGATACAGATCCAAACATTACAGAGATGATGAAATTAGCAAAGACTTTAAAACCAGTATTATTAATTGTTAGGGGATCCAAAGGAAAATATGAACATAAGGAGAGAAAAGAAGATCTAAGAAAACAGATCTTCTAGAGCTAAAAAATACAGTATCTAAAATGAAAAATTCCATAGATGGTATTGAACACAGCGATCTAGAAGTCTGGATACTCTAAAGGATTAATAAACTTGAAGACAGAGCAAAACAAACTACCCAAACTGAAGCACAGAGAGAAAAAAGAGTGGGAAAAAATTTAATATATGCATATGCACATATGTATAAATAACTGGAGTCCCAGAAAGACAGGAGAATATTTGAAAAAATATGGCAGAAAACATTCCAATTTGATTAAAGCTATAATCCCACAGATTCAAGAAGTACAGTGAATTCCAAGAAGGTTAAACACAAAATCCCAACAAGACACATCATAATCAAATTACTGAAGACCCATGATGAAGAGAAAATCTTAAAAGCTGACAAAGAAGAAATACATTACATGTGGGGGAACAAAGAGAAAAATCACTACTGACTTCTTGTCAGAAACAATTTAAGAAATTAAAAAACATCTTCAGGGTGATGAAAGATAAAAAAAAGCAACCTAAGGCCGGGTGCAGTGTATTATCATACACATAATCCCAGCACTTGAGAAGCCGAGGTGGGTGGATCACCTGAGTTCGAGACCAGCCTGGCCAACATGGTGAAACCCTGTCTTTACTAATAATACAATAATACAAAAATTAGCCAAGCATGGTGGCGCACACCTGTAATCCCAGCTACTCAGGAGAATAGGCAGGAGAATCACTTGAACCCTGGAAGTGGATGTTGCAGTGAGCCAAGATTATACCATTGCACTCCACTGTGGGTGACAAGAGTGAAACTCATCTAAAAAAAAAAGCAACCTAAAATTCTATACCCAGCAAAAAATCTTTCAAAAATGAGGACAGGTTGGGTGCAGTGGCTCACACCTGTAATCCCAGCACTTTGGGAGGCCAAGGTGGGTGAATCGCCTGAGGTCTGGAGTTCAAGACCAGCCTGACCAACATGGTGAAACCCCATCTCTACTAAAAAATATAAAAATTAGCAGGGTGTGGTGGTGGGCACCCATAATCCCAGCTACTTATGAGGATGAGGCAGGAGAATTGCTTGAATCTGAGAGGTGAGGTTGTAGTGAGCTGAGCTCACATCACTGCACTCCAGCCTGGGCAACGGAGAAAAACTGTCTCAAAAAAAAAAAGAAGGAGAAAAAAAAGACAGTTTTAGAAAATAAGAGAAGTTAATCACTACCAGACCTGCATGGGAATATTAAAAGAAGTTCTTTGAGCCGAGAAAACGATGTGAGACAGAAATTCAATTCAACACAAAAGAATGAATAGAACTATGCATTGGAACCAAATTATTTTCTGTGTGAAAAAAAAAAAAAAAAAAAAAAAAAAGAATAAATAGAACTAGCAATAGTAAACATATAGGTAATTATAAAAGACTTTCTCATTTTAAAACTTTTTGAATATATTTATATAAAACACACATGAGTTTTACAACACATAGAAATATAGAAGTTGAACAATAGCACAAAGTATAGGAGGGGGAAATATATATATATATATATATATACTTTTGGGGATCTAAAGAAAAATATAAACATGAGAACAGAAAAAGAAGACATAAGAAAACAGATCTTCTAGAACTAAAAAATACAATATCTAAAACAAAAAATTCCATAGATGGGATTGAACACTGTGAACTAGAAGTCTGGATACTCTAAAGGATTAATAAACTTGAAGACAGAGCAAAACAAACTACCCACACTGAAGCACAGAGAGAAAAAGGAATGAGAAAAAATTAATAGAGCTTTAATGGCTGTGGGACAATATTGGGTGGTGTTACTTACATATATGTATAATTGGAGTCCCGGGGGGGGAAAAATATATATATATATTTAATTTTATTTTAATTTTCCCACACACACACACACCCCTAAAAATATATATTTTTAAAACAATTTTTTTTCCTTTTTTGAGACAGAGTCTCACTCTGTCACCCAGGCTAGAGTGCAGTGGCACAGTCTCAGGTCACTGCAACCTCCACCTCCTGGGTTTAAGTGATTCTCCTGCCTCAGCCTCCAGAGTAGCTGGGACTACAGGCATGTGCCACCACACCCAGCTAATTTTTGTATTTTTGGTAGAGACAAGGTATCACCATGTTGACCAGGATGGTCTTGAACTCCTGACCTCAGGTGATCAACCCGCCTCTGTCTCTCAAACTGCTGGATTTGAGCCACCGTACCCAGCAAAAGTGTATTTTTATAAGGTCCTTTCTTTCTTTCTTTTTCTTTGAAAGTCTCGCTCTGTTGCCTAGGCTGGAGTGCAGTGGCGCCATCTCCTCCCGGGTTCAAGCGATTCTCCTGCCTCAGCCTCCCGAGTAGCTGAGACTACAGGTATGCACCACCATGCCTGGCTAATTTTTTGTATTTTTTTTTTTAGTAGAGAAGGGGTTTCACCGTGTTATCCAGGATGGTCTCGATCTCCTAACCTCAGGATCTGCCCACCTCGGCTTTCCAAAGTGCTGGGATTACAGGCATGAGCCACTGTGCCCAGCCAAGGTCCTCACTTTCAAGTGATACAGTATATTGTAGATTTCATACACTAAAAATATAAAATGTAAACCTGTGATATTATGAAGTACATACTTAGTCTTCAACCCACTTTCTGGCAATGACTGATGGCTGGAAGCCCATAGTTAGCTTCAGAATGGGGGCTGGTCACCAGAAGGACCAAGACATGATTAGAGGATTAGAACTTTCAGTCCCATCCACTGACTTCCAGGGAGGGGAGAGGAGCTGAGGGTTAAGTTAATGATTTAATCAATCATGCCAATGTAATAAAGTCTCCATAAAAACCCGAAAGGGCTGAATTCGGAGAACTTTCTGATAGTTGGGCACCTGGAAGTTTTTAGAGGGTGGCATAACCAGAGAGGGCATAGAAGTACCATGCCATACCCACATACCTCCCCTATGCATCTCTTCATCTGTATCCTTTGAAATATCCCTTATCATAACCTGATAAACATAAGTTAAGTGTTTCCCTGAGTTCTATGAGCCACTCTAGCAAATTAATTGACTCCAAAGAAGGTGTGAGAACCCCAACTTGGAGCCAGTTGGTCAGAAGTTCCAGAGGCCTGGACTTGGACCGGTGCCTGAAGGAGGGGGCAGTCATGAGGACTGACCCCTCAACTCTGAAGTCTGAGGCTATCTCCACATAGATAGTAGCAGAATTTAACTGAATTACAGGTCACCTAGCTGGTGTCTGCTGCTTGATGTATAGGGGAAAACCCACACACAGATTCACTCACAGAAGTTGTCTGTGTTAATGATTGTTGTGATGAAAACATGAGTAGAAAAACATGTTGAGTATGTATTTTCTACCCACAAAATCCTAAAGCCATCACCAAGAAAAAGGTTGAAGAAATATAGCTAACTAGGCAATAAAAGAAATAAAATAGAATACTAAAACAATCAACATAAAGATGAAAAGAGGAAAAAAGAATCAAAGAATAGATTTCATACACAGAAAAGAAACGGCAAGGCCAGCCACGGTGGCTCACACCTATAATCCCAGCATTTTGGGAGGCCAAAGTAGGGGGATTGCTCAAGGTCAGGAGTTTGAGAACAGCCTGGCCCAAATGGTGAAAGCCCATCTTTACTAAAAATATAAAAATTAGCTGGGCATGGTGGTGGGCACCCATAATCCCAGCTACTCGGGAGGCTGAGGCAGGAAAATCGCATGAACCTGGGAAGCAGAGGTTGCAGTGAGCCAAGATCACGCCACTGAATTCTAGCCTGAGCAACAGAGCAAGGTTCTGTCTCAAAAAAAAAAAAAAAAAAAAAGAAAAAGAAAAAACAAAAACAAACAGCAAAATAGCAGTCTACAAACCAACCATATTTGTAATTACATAAAATATAAGGCTGGGCACAGTGACTCATGCCTATAATCCTAGTACTTTGGGAGGCAGAGGCATGTGGATCACAAGGTCAGGAGATGGAGACCACCCTGGCCAACATGTAAAACCCAGTATCTACTAAAATACAAAAAATTAGCCAGGCATCATGGTGCACACCTGTAGTCCCAGCTACTCAGGAGGCTGAGGCAGGGGAATCGCTTGAGCCCAGGAGGCAGAGATTGCAGTGAGCCAAGATCGTGTCACTGCCCTCCAGCCTGGCGACAAAGCAAGACTACGTCTAAAAAAAAAAAAAACAAAAAAACCCCCATATATATATATATACATGAGCTCTAAAAAACATTTGAAGTCAGAGATTGTCAAAGTGAACTTAAAAAAAGACCACAACTATATGCTGTCTACAAGTTCAATCTGTAAAGATACAGAGAAGCAGAAGGAAAGAAAAAGATATACTATACCATGAAAACACTAATGAAAAGAAAGCTTAGCGGCTAGGTGTGATGGCTCATACCTGTAATCCTAGCACTTTGGGAGGCCAAGGCAGGCAGACTACTTGAGGTCAGGAGTTTAAGACCAGCCTGGCCAATGCAGCAAAATCCCATCTCTACTAAAAATACAAAAAGTAGCTGGGCATGGTAGCACATGCCTGTAATCCCAGCTACTCGGGTGGCTGAGGCACAAGAATCCCTTGAACCCAGGAGACAGAGGTTGCAGTGAGCTGTGATCATGCCACTGTACTCTAGCCTGGGTGACAGGGTGAGACTCTGTCTCAAAAAAAAAAAAAAAAGTATACTTCAGTATAAAGAATTACCAGAGGCAAATCAAAATATGTGAAGCAGCCAGGCGCAGTGGTTCACGCCTCTAATCCCAATCCCAGCACTTTGGGAGGCCAAGGCAGGCAGATCATGAGGTCAGGAGTTCGAGACCAGCCCACCCAACATGGTGAAACCCTCTTGCTACTAAAAATACAAAAATTCGCTGGGTGTCATGGTGCATGCCTGTAATCCCAGCTACTCAGAAGGCTGAGGCAGGAGAATCGCTTGGACCCAGGAGGCGGAGATTGTAGTGAGCCGGGGTCGCGCCACTGTATTCTAGCATGGGCAACAGAGCAAGACTCTATCTCAGAAAATAAATAAGCCCCCCGAGTAGCTAGAACCAAAGGTGCATACCACCATGCCCAACTAATTTTGTTATTTATTGTACAGACAGTCTCACTATGTTGCCCAGGCTGGCCTTGAACTCCTGGGCTCAAAGGATCCTCTCATCTTGGCTTCCCAAAGTGCTGGGATTACAGGTATGAGCTACCATGCCCAGCAGTACAAAAAAGTTTTTTTAAATTAGCTGGGCAGGAGTTCAATGTTACAGTGAGCTATAATAATTATATCAGTACACTCCAGCATGGGCAACAGAGCAAGACCCTGTCTCTAAAAAAATTTAAAAATAAATATATAATCCAGAAAAGAGCAAACTCAATTAAAAACAAACAGAGAAAAGGGAAAACTAAGAACAGAAATCAATATAACAGAAAATTGACAATAGAAAAAAGCAATGACACCGAAAATTACTTCTTTGAAAAGAAAAAAAGGAAAAAAAGTCCATGAATGATCAATATCTGAAAGACAGTATATCACCACAGATCATACAGACATTAAAAGAATACCAGGAGACTAAACATCTGAAATCATCCAACCTACCTCTTCAAAGGAATATTTTTCTACAGTATGAAGAGCATCTTGGGTCTCATTCCATCCTCCAATAGAATAGATGCAGTCATTGAGTGCAGCCACGCCAACATATGCTCTCCTGGTTCCCATTGGAGGAAGTGGAGACCAACGCTTGGAAAGTGGATCATAGACTTCAAAAGAACGAAGTTCTAGTCCTTCATTGCTGATGCCCCCAATTACATAAATTAAACCTGGAAATGAAATATTTTTGCTCAGGTGCCATAGAAAGTAAGATACAAATACTGATGAAAAGTAATGACTGTGATCTATGTTTCCTATGCTGATGCTATGTTTAATCTAGGGCTTAAAATATTATTTAAGAGAAAATCAACTTTGTGAAGTTTATCACCTCACTATTCGGCAAGTTGCAAAAAACGAGTGGAATTAATTTAAAATGGCATTGAGTTTTCAAATAACTTGAAATAATCTGTCAACCAAGGATTTTCTTTTTTTGGTGATGGAGTTTTGCTCTTGCTGCCCAGGCTGGAGTACAATGGCATGATCTTGGCTCACCACAACTTCCACCTCCTGGGTTCAAGCGATTCTCCTTCCTCAGCCTCCTGAGTAGCTGGTATTACAAGCATGCACCACCATGCCCAGCTCATTTTGTATTTTTAGTAGAGATGGAGTTTCTCCATGTTGGTCAGGGTGGTCTCAAACTCCTGACCTCAGGTGATCCACCCACCTTCGCCTTCCAAAGTGCTGGGATTATAGGCGTGAGCCACCATGCCCAGCCCAGCCAAGGATTTTCTATCTAATTGTCTGCTTGGTGATCTCAGGTTCCAGATCCCCTGCTACCACCCATATATACAACAGGAAAGAGGTTGGGTGTGGTGGCTCACACCTGTAATCCCAGCACTTTGGGGGACCGAGGTGGGCAGATCACAAGGGGAAGAAATCGAGACCATCCTGGCCAACATGGTGAAACCCCCTCTCTACTAAAAATAATACTAAAAAACGGCCGGGCGCGGTGGCTCAAGCCTGTAATCCCAGCACTTTGGGAGGCCGAGGCGGGTGGATCACAAGGTCAAGAGATCGAGACCATCCTGGTCAACATGGTGAAACCCCGTCTCTACCAAAACTACAAAAAATGAGCTGGGCATGGTGGCGCGTGCCTGTAATCCCAGCTACTCAGGAGGCTGAGGCAGGAGAATTGCCTGAACCCAGGAGGCGGAGGTTGCGGTGAGCCGAGATCGCGCCATTGCACTCCAGCCTGGGTAACATGAGTGAAACTCCGTCTCAAAAAAAATAAAAATAATAATAATAATACTAAAAAAAAAAATTAGCCCAGTGTGGTGGCGTGTGCCTGTAGTCCTAGCTACTGGGGAGGTTGAGGCAGGAGAATTGCTTGAAACTGGAAAACAAAAGTTGCAGTGAGCCAGCATGGTGCCATTGTACTCCAGCCTGGTGACAGGGTGAGACTGTCTCAAAAAAAAAAAAAAACCATGGATTTTTTTTTTTTTAGAGATGGGGTTTCACCATGTTGGCCAGGATGGTCTCAATCTCTTGACCTCGTGATCCGCCTACCTCAGCCTCCCAAAGTGCTGGGATTACAGGCGTGAGCCACCGCACCCAACCTAGAAACATGGAATTTTTTTCCCTTAAAAAATGTTATGCACTTAAGCTGGGAATGACATGGCCCTCTTCAGTGATGGCCTATCTGTTGCTCAGCTGGACATAAAGTAGGGAATTTAAATTTAAATAGTATGTGGCTAAATTAAGGTATCAGAATCAATTACTACAGTATACATTTGGGCACAGTGGTTCACAATCCCAGCACTTTGAGAGGACAGGGCAGGCAGATCACTAGAGTTTGAAACCAACCTGGGCAAAAAATACAAAAAATACAAAATCAGCCAGGCATGGTGGTGCATGCCTGCAGTGCCAGCTACTCAGGAGACTGAGGTGGGAGGATAGCTTGAGACTGGGAGGCACAGGTGCAGTGAGCCAAGATTGCACCACTGCACTCCAGCCTGGGCAATAGAGCCAGATCTTGTCTCCAAAAAAAAAAAAAAAAAAAATTACTACAGTAAAATATAATGTAATTTACATAGAATTTCCTTATAAACTCTGGCAATCTACAATTATTTTTGAATCTCTAGTGTTGTTCTTCATCTTCCAAAGTGAGGAGTTATAAAGAATGATATTTTAAGAAATGTGGGCTATATGTTAGTAAACTTGGGTTTTAGTTCCAGCCTTGCCAGTAACCAGCTATGAAAAAGCAACTCACAACCTTCCTGATCTCCAGCTTCCACATCTATACTTAAAGAAACTAAAATAGGTAAGTTCAGGCCAGGCGTGGTGGTTCACGCCTGTAATCCAAGCACTTTGGAGGCCAAGGCAGGCGGATCACCTGAGGTCGGGAGTTCAAAGACCAGCCTGACCAACATGGTGAAACCCCGTCTTAAAAAAAAAAAAAAAGAAAAAGAAAAAGAAACAGGTAAGTTCAAAGATCCCTTTCTAGTTAGCTCTATGATTTTAGGTGGGATGATAAAAATAATAAATAGAAAACAATATAACATTAAACATAAGATATAGTTGGCACCGCATAATTTGCTAGTGGAAATCAGAGAAGGTAATCACAAAGCAGAAGGAACTTGAGCAGGCTAGGCTGTCATACTACAATGGGAAAGTTGTTTTCTTCTCCACAGGTGCATATAAATCAGCTTTCCAATCCTAGACAGAGAATCAGGTTCTAGTTAAAACAGCTTACTACCTACCTCTCAGAGTGTAGTAGATAATTAAAATAATGTTTGTATACCACTTTAATATGTAACATAAAATTTTTTAAATCTGTCACAGAATTATATGCTATGTGAACTAAATCACAATGTACTTTGTAGAAAAAAAAAAAAAAAAAGCTAAAGAAACCTACAAATAGAGACCATGAAAATAGTTTTTATTTTTATTTATTTTTTGAGACAGAGTCTCACTGTTGCCCAGGCTGTAGTGCAGTGGCACCATCTCACTCACTGCAACCTCCATCTCTTGGGTTCAAGCAAATTCTCCTGCCTCAGCCTCCCTAGTAGCTGGGATTACAGGAGTGTGGTACCATGCCCAGCTAATTTTTGTATTTTTAGTAGAAATGAGGTTTCACCATTTCTTTGGTCTGGCTGGCCTCAAACTCCTGACCTCAGGTAATCCTCCTGTCTCAGCCTCTCAAAGTGCTGGAATTACAGGCATGAGCCACCAAGCCTCAAAATTGTTTTTGATACTCTCTTCCTACTTAGAAATATTTGCTTAGATGTTCATGGGAGAAAAAAGATAATAACAGATAACACTTTAAATGCTTATTTTGCTAGTCAGATATTCCTGCTTATTTGCAATTTTTAATTCTAGCCTTGTTTATTTTGAAAAAAAATCAATTATTTTGGCAATACAGAAATAAAAGTCAATGATAGGAGGCAAAAAGCAGAACTTCTATGCTGCTAATATCAGTCATTTAATACTAACAGACCTAAAATATACTTTTGTGAAAATAAGGCCTCAAACTCAAACAGTTTTGCAGAACCACATTTTGAGGAAAAAAAAATTTTTTTTTTTTGAGACAGAGTCTCTGTTGCCCAGGCTGGAGTACAGTAGCGCAATCTTGGCTCACTGCAACCTCTGCCTCCTGGGTTCCAGTGATTCTCCTGCCTCAGCTTCTCAAGTAGCTAAGTCTACAGGCGCATGCTACCACATCCAGGTAATTTTTGTATTTTTTAGTAGACACAAGGTTTTACCATATTGGCCAGGCTGGTCTCAAACTCCTGACCTTGTAATCTGCCTGCATCGGCCTCCCAAAGTGCTAGGATTATAGGGGTGAGCCACCATGCCCAGCTGAGGAAAAATATTTTATAGTCATTACCTTGCATTTCACAGCACCCAAAGTAGTAGCGTGACACAGCCATGTTGCCCACTACTTCCCATTTATTTTCATCAGGATCAAATCGTTCAATTGTGTTCCCTATCTCAGCTCCAACCCATCCACCTGTAACAAAATAGAAAAATGTTTATTTCTGGGATAAAGAAATCTTATTTATGACAAAGACCTTACAAAAAAACATCTAAACCAAATACTTCATATTATGGATGAGTATCACATGAACCAAAGAGGTTATCTGTTCCACGATCACATGAAAAAGTTAGAATCTGACCATGAGTAGAACTCAGGTCCTTTGCAAAATTGATGCTCTTCTGAGAAAAAAAAAAAAAAAAAAAAAAAAGAATTCAAGTATTTTAATTCGGTGTCTAATTTTCACTAAAGACTAAAACAAAACAAAACGAAACAAGCCCCAAAACTTCAATATATTGCATGGGAAAGATGGTATTTTGCAAAACTACCTTTTGAAATGACTTCTGGCTATTCAGAATATTTATCTTAATCAAGGACAGCTCCAAGTCTAATCAGTGTATGCTGTGTATTTGGTGTAATTTCAGGAACTTCAAAAAGGCCCTTAATCCCCACAACAACATGTTCTCCAATTCTTAAAACTGAAAATATTATTTCCCAAAAATTAACTAAAAAATGCAGATACATATGGAAGTAATAGAATATAATAGATTAAATCCACCTTCAGGTAAGTGATATTTTTTACACAATAGGTTTTGATCGGGGGAAGACCCTGAGTTAGAGTGAACTGAAGGAATGACAAGGAGAAAATAGGGGAGACTGAGGGCTATGTCAACTTATAAGTTCCCTAAGAACAACCTTGGTTCTAACATCTATTACACAGATAATTAAAGAAGTAGAATAGCTTATTCATAATCATTCACTACATCTACAAAAATAAAAATAATATAGTGCAGAATTTCCTTGTGATACATTTAAGCTTTTGGCATGTGCTTTCTTATATTAGACATAATTAGGCCACTAGGCAGAGTGGTAAAATGTTATATGTTGCCGGGCATGGTGGCTCACACCTGTAATCCCAGCACTTTGGGAGGCCGAGGCGGGTGGATCACAAGGTCAAGAGATCGAGACCATCCTGGTCAACATGGTGAAACCCCGTCTCTACTAAAAATACAAAAAATTAGCTAGGCATGGTGGCGCGTGCCTATAATCCCAGCTACTTAGGAGGCTGAGGCAAGAGAATTGCCTGAACCCAGGAGGTGGCGGTTGCAGTGAGCCGAGATCATGCCGTTGCACTCCAGCCTGGGTAACAAGGGCGAAACTTCCTCTCAAAAAAAAAAAAAAAGTTATATATTTAATTAAAATAATAAGATTTAACTACTCAGCTAAAGGACTTCACTGGATGTCTCATCTGTACTTCATCTCCAGTGATACAATTTTGAGAAGAATTTAAAGAGCTGGCAAGCACATTTACAGCACACAGTAGCTCCAGGGCTACCTGCAGAAGAATGTGCATAACTAGCAGCTTGGTCAGCCAGCCAACTGGCCAGGCAGGCATCTACCATCTGCCCAAGAACTGATGCACCTGCCCAACAAGGCTCTGCCCTGCAGGTGCTCAGGTCCTCCTGTACCATTCCCTGCCTGAGTGCCTCCTCAGGATGGACAGCCCAGGAGCATCACCCCAACCCCCCCAACCCCTACCTACACCTTTCCCTAAGACCTTGCACAGCCTCCAGAGTATGCAGATTAAAGCCAATTGGTTTTTTTAAAAAAAGAATTTAAAGAGCTGAAAAGAGGGAAAGATCATCTCCACGGTAATCAGGACCCAATAATTTAAATAATATTAGCTATCTTTACAAACATACCATATTCTCACTTCTTTGTGGGATCTAAAAATCAAAACAATTGAACTCATGGAGATAGAGTAGAAGGATGGTTACCAGAGGCCGGGAAGGTTGGTGGGGGGTGAGGAGGAGGTGGGCATGATTAATGAGTACAAAAAAACAAAAACAGAAATAATGAATAAGATCTAGTATTTGATAGCACAACAGGATGACTATAGTCAATAATAATTTAGTTATACATTTAAAAATAACTAGAAGAGTATTGCTTTAGTTATTCTTTTTTTTTTTTTTCCTCCCTCATGTTTATTTGTACAAATAGCACAGGAGGACCCCAGCCCCATGCAGATGGCAGCCCCGAGGGGTCGCACCAGTCCTTCTGTCCTCACGTTGGCAGACAGAGATATCTACTCTGAAGCCTTTGCAGGGGCCTGGGCACCTTTGGGAGCCTGAGCTGGAACTGAAGCTGGAGCTGCAGCCTGGGCCTTGTTTTGATCCTTAGACTTGGCCTTGACTTTTGGCTGGCAGAGCCTGAGCCCCTTGGCAACACGTGCACGAGCACGCTTCCCAAGCTTGGGGTGGGCAATGTAGGCAAGTCGATCAAGCTTGCGGCTGACACCCCCCTTTGGGATCTTGGGCTTAACCTCCTTGGGCTTTACGAGAGCCTTGATGGCCTTGGCACGTGCACTCATGGCCTTGGCATTGTTGGCCTGCATCTTCTTTAGGCCCTTCTTGTTGTGCTTCTTGGCAAAGCACATGTTCCTCAGGAACTTGGGGTCCACCCCTTTAGGAGATTCATATCTTTGTGATCGGGGTTTCTGGATACCATTTCTGTGCCATTTTCGGGACTGGTTGTGTGTTGTGTGGTTCTTGGACTTGGCCATGTCTGCACCTAAGCCGCGGTTTCTGAAGCGCCTAGGACCAGCTGCTTTAGTTATTCTTTTTTTTTTTTTGAGACGGAGTTTCACTCATGTTACCCAGGCTGGAGTGCAATGGCGCGATCTCGGCTCACCGCAACCTCCACCTCCTGGGTTCAGGCAATTCTCCTGCCTCAGCCTCCTGAGTAGCTGGGATTACAGGCACGCACCACCATGCCCAGCTAATTTTTTGTATTTTTAGTAGAGACGGGGTTTCACCATGTTGACCAGGATGGTCTCGATCTCTTGACCTCGTGATCCACCCGCCTCGGCCTCCCAAAGTGCTGGGATTACAGGCTTGAGCCACCGCGCCCGGCCTAGTTATTCTTAATAACTGGATTGTTTATAACACAAAGGATAAATACTTGAGGGGCTGGATATCCCATTTTACATGATGTTATTATTACACGTTGTGTACCTGTATCTCATGTGCCCCAAAATATATATACCTATTACGTACCCACAAAAGTGAAAATTAAAAATAAGTACATAAATAATATTAGCTATCTTTAAATTGAACAGCATAATTACCCAAAGCATAGATAGCTCCATAACACACACACACTCCTAAACCACAGCGAGGATGATTCATTGAAGCTACAGTTGTCCACTGTTTAGTAACTGGATCATAGCATTCAGTACAATCAAAAATCATCGAATCCTTTTCACCTGAGTTAAATAAAAGAGACATATATTAGAAAGTTTAGTAATGCTAATAGATTAGCACCATTGTATAATATTCAGTAGTATTCTCTATTGTCAAAAATGCAACCATTATGTCTGATTTTATGCTATTCATTAACTTTCATTTGCCTATTAATCATTATTATGAATCTATTGCACTGTCATTTATTAAAGCCCACTTATGAAACAGAGGCACAATTTTTCTATTATCTATTTCTACCACCCATGCAATCCATGTAATTTTTTAGGACACAATTTACATTTTAACACTTCTATGTTTTTTTCATGTATTAGTTTGGGTGGCTGGCCCTGGTACAATTTGAGTTTAAATGTAATCCTTTTCTAACAACAAACAGAAAATGAAACTTTTAAAAAAAGATACCTGAATTTTCATTTTTGGTATTTATTTATTTATTTTTAGAGACAGGGTCTGGCTGTGTCACCCAGGCTAGAGTGCAATGGTATAATCATTGCTCACTGAAGCCTTGAACTCGTGGGCTCAAGTGATCCTCCTGCCTCAGCCTCCCAAGTAGATAGAACTATGAGCATATGCCACCATGTCCAGCTAATTTGGAATTTTAAAATAAGATATTTAAGAGTAAATCTAACCAAAGATTATGCAATGCCTCTAAGGATAACATTGGTAAATTTTATTTAGATAAAACTTTAAATTATGGAACATCTAAATAAATAATGTTCATGAATTATAAAAGTCAATGTATCATGAAGATTTTTCTATTAAAAAAAAGAGTCAATGTAAAGATGATAGTTATCCCCAAATTGATTTATAGAGTTAATGTATTCCCAATAAAAAAAAATCCATTTTTTAACAGATTTGACAAACTAATTCTAAAATTCATATAAAAGCACAAAGGACCTAGAACAGCCAAGCATTCTCAGAAAAGAATAAGGAGAGAGAAACAGTCCCATCATATATCAAGACATATAACAAAACTATAGTAATTAAGAAAGGGATAGACAGAGAGACTAATGGAACAGAAAAAAGGATTCTAGGAACAGAGACATACATATATGATTACTTGATAGAAGACAGAGTTGGCACTACAGAGCAGTGGGGAAACAACAATCTTTCATGCTAGGATAATTGATTATACATCAGGAGGAAAATGAAATGAATTTCCTACTGCATATTATCCATAAAAACTCAATTCCAAGTAGATTACTGACATAAAGGGGGATGGAAAAATTATAAAACTGTATAAAACAACGAAGGTATGGATCCTTATGACTTTGGAATATAGAAGGATGTTTTAAATAGGGTGCAAGAAACATTAACCATAAAGGGGAAAAAATAAGAGATTTGACTACATTAAAATTTAAAACATCTGTTCATCAAAGGATACCATAAAGAGAACAAAAGATGAAACAGCAGAGTAGGAGAAGATATTTATAGCATATATGACTTTATGAGGGCCTAGAATCCTGAATGTAAACAAAATTCCTATTGTGCATAAAATAGTTAACATAGCAGGCCTAAAACTGCCTGTCCTTAGAAAGGCCTATTGCAAGGTTGACCCTTTGCTGGAATCTGGGAACATGGCTGGTTAACAGTTCCCCACACTGAAATGAAATTTTCCCAAAATGGTAAGAGTGGCTCCCTGTGCTTAAACTGTACAAACAATGTGGTTTATGATGAACACATGCTTTCTTTTTTTTTTTTTTTTTTTTTTTTTGAGACGGAGTTTCACTCTTGTTACCCAGGCTGGAGTGCAATGGCGCGATCTCGGCTCACCGCAACCTCCGCCTCCTAGGTTTAGGCAATTCTCCTGCCTCAGCTTCCTGAGTAGCTGGGATTACAGGCACGCGCCACCATGCCCAGCTAATTTTTTGTATTTTTAGTAGAGACGGGGTTTCACCGTGTTGACCAGGATGGTCTCGATCTCTTGACCTCGTGATCCACCCGCCTCGGCCTCCCAAAGTGCTGGGATTACAGGCTTGAGCCACCGCGCCCGGCTGATGAACACATGCTTTCATTCTGAGGGTCTGGAATTTGGGTATGTGCTAGGAAGAAAGAGGTTATGTGATCAGCTGCCAACAAAAACTTTGGGCACTATGTCTCTAATGAGCTTCCCTGGTAGACAACACTTCCCACATGTTGTCACAACTAATTGCTATGGAATTACGCATGTCATGTATGACTCTACTGGGTTTGGACTCTGGAAAGCTGTCAACAGTTTCCTTGCAGACTTCATCACATGTGCAACTCTTCCTTTTGCTGATTTTGTTTTGTACATTTCACTATAATAAATCTTAGCTGTGGATACAATTACATGCTAAATCTTGCAAGTCCTTTTGGCAAATCACTAAACCTGGGGGTGGTCTTGGGGACCCTGATGTACCTACAAATCAACAAAACAGACAATTTTTTAAATTGACCAAAGATTTTAAAAGTTACTTCTTGAAAGGCCGGGTGCGGTGGCTCAAGCCTGTAATCCCAGCACTTTGGGAGG
>NW_022437002.1:17788226-17814305 GCF_009761245.1 Sapajus apella
AATACAAAACATTAGCTGGGCATGGTGGCACGTGCCTGTAATCCCAGTTACTCAGGAAGCTGAGGCAGGAGAATTGCCTGAACCCAGGAGGCGGAGGTGAGCCGAGATCGCGCCATTGCACTCCAGCCTGGGTAACGAACGAAACTCCGTCCCCCCAAAAAAATTAAAAAAATAAAAAAAATAAAAATAAAAATAAAAAGTTACTTCTTGAAAGAAAAAAATCTAAATGACCAGAAAAAAATGAAAAAGTGGTCAATGTCATATTTATCAGGGAAATGCAAATTAAAACCATAATGAGATATCACTATATTGTCACCAACAGGCAAAAATGTGAAAGTCTGATAGTATCAAGAGTTGACAAAAAATTGGATGAAGTATATACAGCCACTTCCTTAAAAGTTTGGCATTATCTATTAAAAGTAAAGACCTGAATGCATTATGACCCACTCCTAGCTACAGAAACCATTGATTTTACTGCTAAGTATATATATTTAGAAAAATTCATGCACAGGGCATCTGCTAGTATGTACAAAAATTTTGACAGCATCATTGTTGTTCATAGTCAGAAGGTAGAAATAGTCCAAATGTCTACCAATTACTTAGAATGGCTAAGTCAAGTAGGTAAGTTAAAATAACCCAAATGTCTCATGATAATAGAATGAACATATAAATTTTGGTATACTCCAGCCGGGCACGGTGGCTCACGCTTGTAATCCCAGCACTTTGGGAGCCTGAGGTGGGTGGATCACCTGGGGTCAGGAGTTCGAGACCAGCCTGGCCAACATGGTGAAACCCAGTCTCTACTAAAAATACAAAAATTAGCTGGGAATGGTGGTGCATGCCTGTAATCCCAGCTACTTGGGAGGCTGATGGAGAATAATCACTTGAACCTGGGAAGCAGAGGTTGCAGTGAGCTGACATCATGTCACTGCACTCCAGCCTGTGTGACAGAGCGAGACTCCGTGTCTCAAAAAATAAAAAAAAATAATAAATAAATTTTGGTATACTACATAGTATACAATAGGAAACTGTACAGCAATGACTACATGAAAGAAACAAGATGCAGGCTGGGCATGGTGGCTGACACCTGTAATCCCAGCAGTTTGAGAGGCCTACGCAGGTGGATCACCTGAGGTCGGGAGTTTGAGACCAGCCTGACCAACACAGAGAAAGCCTGTCTCTACTAAAAATACAAAATTAGCCAGGTATGGTGGTGCATGGCTGTAATCCCAGCTACTTAGGAGGCTAAGGCAGGAGAATCACGTGAACCTGGGAGGCGGAGATTGCAGTAAGCCAAGATCACACCATTGCACTCCAGCCTGTGCAACAAGAGCAAAACTCTGTCTCAAAAAAAAAAAAAAAAGAAAGAAAGAAAAAGAAACAAGATGCACAAATATCAGGACACAATGTTCGATAAAACAAAGCAAGAATATTTATAAATTCATTTAGATAGAGTTCAAAAACAGACAAATGTCTCAAGTATACTGCTTAGGGAAATCTACATAGGAGGTGAAAAGCATAAAGAAACAAAAGGAAATGATTATCCTAAAAGTTTCTTCAACTAATTATCAAACTGTAGATATACTCATATGCTTTCTACATATATTAATGTGTTATATTCCACATCCCAAAATTTAAAATGTAAACTTTCACTTTGGAAAAGTGAAGTTAGGAAGGCCAAGGCAGGAGGACTGCCTGAGTGCAGGAGTTCAAGACCAGCCTGGGCAACATGGTAACCCCATCTCTGCTAAAAACATAAAAAATTAGCCAGCACCTGTAATCCCAGCTGCTTGGGAGGCTGAGATGGGAAAATTGCTTGAGCCTGGGAGGCAGAGGTTGCAGGGAGCCAAGATCGAGCCACTGCACTCCAGCTTGGGCAAAAGAGCAAGACTCTGTCTCAAAAAAAAAAAAAAAAAAAGAAAAAATGTAAACCTTATGAATACAATCAACAACAATTACGTTTATTGAGCATAAGGGGCTTATTGAGCACCTAATATATTCCAGATAAAGAAAAGCTAAAAAGCTAGGTGCAGTGGCTCAAGCCTGTAATCCTAGCACTTTGGAAGGCCAAGGCGGGCGGGTGGATCACCTGAGCCTGACCAACACGGAGAAACCCCGTCTCTACAAAAAATACAAAATTAGCCGGGTGTGGTGGCACATGCTTGTAATCCCAGCTACTCAGGAGGCTGAGGCAGAAGAATCGCTTGAACCTGGGAGGCAGAGGTTGTGGTGAACCGAGATCATGCCATTGCACTCCAGCCTGGGCAACAAACCAAAACTCCATCTCAAAAAGAAAAAAAAAGAAAAGCTAAAAAAACGGTTCTTATGTTTTAAAGATCACAACCATTTGGGCAGACAAGAATTAATCAGCAAACACTATTCAGCTAAAATAATTAAATACTAAATTATCATACTACAAACTGCATTGGGAGTTCTGGGAAGAAACCTGGAGGATCCTCAGTTCAATCAGGATAGAGACATAACAAATCATATTACTGATGAATTCCTTACCTATGCTTAAGAAAGCACAACAGTGGCTCATGCCGGTAATCCCAGCACTTTGGGAGATTGAGGTGAGCGGATTATTTGAGGTCAGAAGTTTGAAACCAGCCTGACCAGCGTGGTGAAACCCCATCTATGCTAAAAATGCAAAAAAATTAGCTGAGCATGTTGACGTATGCCTGTAGTCCCTGCTACTTGGGAGAGCTACTTAGAAGGCTGAGACAGGAGAATCACTTGAACCCGGGAGACGGAGGTTGCAATGAGCTGAGATAGCACCAAGGCACTCCAGCCTGGGTGACAGAGTGAGACTTCATCTCAAAAAAAACAAAAACAAAAACAAAACAAACAACAACAACAACAACAACAAAAAAAAAAAACAAAGAAAAAGAAAGCACAACAGCAAGATCATTATTAGAGATGCAGCTTTTTGTTTTTGTTTTGAGACAGTCTTGCTCTGTCGCCCCAGCTGGAGAGCCGTGGCATGATCTCAGTTCACTGCAACTTCCACCTCCCAGATTCAAGTGATTCTCCTGCCTCAGCCTCCTGAGTAGCTGGGATTACAGGTGCCAGCCACCATGTCCAGCTAACTTTTATAATTTCAGTAGAGGCAAGGTTTCATTATGTTGGCCAGGCTGGTCTCAAACTCCTGGCCTAAGGTGATCCACCTACCTTGGCCTCCTAGAGTGCTGGGATTACAGGTGTGAGACACCACACCTGGCAAAGAAGCAGTTTTTAAATAACCATGTTTATTTTTTCCAACTGGTAAAGAATGGTAAGAATGATTCTTATTTGCAAAGAAGTTGCTGTAATATCTGCCATCTTATCAGTAGAGAAGGAAAACCTGATAATGCTGTAGACAATGGATAATTGTAAGAACAAGATCCCTGAATTCGTGTGAAAGGTTGGGATCTGGTACACAGGTAGAGACAATGGAGGTAGAAACAGTTCATCCATAGTGACAGGAGAGAAGAATATATGAGAAGAGATACAAGTAGACCAATAGATATGAGAACCAAATAGAAAAATGGGCAAAAGATATGAACTGGTAATTCACAGAGGAGAAAATACAACTGGTCAAAGAAACGTGGGATGTTTAACCTCACTTTATTTTTCTCCATTTACAAAACTTATTTTTTACTGATACTAATGAATGTACATATTTTGGAGGTATATGTGATTAATATTTTGGGGGAACAGATAATTTTTGGTTACATGGGTAAGTTCTTTAGTGATGATTTCTGAGATTTTGGTGCACTCATCACCCAATCAATGTACACTGTACCCGATGTGTACTCTTTTATCCCTCACCTTCTACCCATCCTTCCCCCTCCAAGTCCCCAAAGTCCATTATATCATTCTTATGCCTTTGTCTCCTCACAACTTAACCCCCACATATAAGTGAGAACATACGATATTTGGTTTTCCATTCCCGAGTTACTTCACTTAGAATAGTGGTCTGCAGCCAGGCGCAGTGGCTCACGCCTGTAATTCCAGCACTTTGGGAGGCTGAGGCAGGCGGATCATGAAGTCAAGAGATAGACACCATCCTGTCCAACATAGTGAAATCCCGTCTCTACTACAATACAAAAATTAGCTGGGTGTGGTGGCATGCACCTGTAGTCCCAGCTACTCAGGAGGCTGAGGCAGAAGAATTACTTTAACCCAGGAGGCGGAGGTTGCAATGAGCCGAGATCAGCCACTGCACTCCAGCCTAATGCCTGGCAACAGAGTGAGACTCTGTCTCAAAAAAAAAAAGGAACAGTGGTCTGCACCTCCATCCAGGTTGCTGCAAATGCCACTGTTTCATTCTTTTTTAATGGCTGAGTAGTATTCCATGGCACACGCCCATGTGCATGCGTGCATGCGCACACACATTTTCTTTTTTCTTTTCTTTTTTGACAGAGTCGTTCTGTCACCCAGGCTGGAGTGCAATGGCGCAATCTCAGCTCACTGCAATCTCCATCTCCTGGGTTCAAGCAATTCTCCTGCCTCAACCTCCCAAGCAGCTGGGATTACAGGCGCCTACCACCACGCCCAGCTAATTTTTTGTATTTTTAGTAGAGATGGGATTTCACCATATCAGCCAGGCTGGTCTCGAACTCCTGACCTCAGGTGATCTGCCCGCCTCAGCCTCCCAAAGTGATTGGATTACAGGTATGAGCCATGGCACTTGGCCCATACCACATTTTCTTTATCCACTTGTCGGTTGATGGGTGTTTAGGGTGGTTCCATGTTTTTGCAGTTATGAATTGTGATGCTATAAACATGCATGTAGTCTTTTTCACAGATAATGACTTATTTCCTCTGGGTAGATACCAAGTAGTGAGATTGCGGGATCAAATGGTTGTTCTACTTTTAGTTCTTTAAGGAATTTCCATGCTGTTTTCCATAATGGTTATACTAGTTTACGTTCTCACTAGCAGTATAAAAGTGTTCCCTTTCACTACATCCACACCAACATCTATTGTCTTTTGATTTTTAAATTACGGCCATTCTTGCAGGAGTAAGGCGATAGCTCCTTGTGGTTTTAATTTGTATTTCCTTTATACTAGTGATGTTGAGCATTTTTTTCCTATGTTTGTTGGCCATTTACATATCTTCTTTTCAGAATTGTCTATTCATGTCCTTTGCCCACTCTTTGATCAGATTATTTTTTTCTGGCTGATTTGAGTTCCTTGTAGACTCTGGATAATAGTCCTTTGTTGGATGCATAGTTTGCAAATATTTTCTCTCATTCTATGGGTTGCCTGTTTACTCTGCTGATTATTTCTTTTGTTGTGCAGAAATTTTTTACTTTAATTAGGTCCCATTTATTTATTTTTAATTTGCTTTTGGGTTCTTGATCATGAACTCTTTGCCTAAGCCAATGTCTAGAATAATTTTTCCAATGTTATCTTCTAGAACTTTTATGGTTTCAGGTCTTCGATTAAGTCTTTGATCCATCTTGAGTTGATTTTTGTATGAGGTGAGAGATGAGGATCTAGTTTCATTCTTCTACATGTGGCTTGCCAATTATCCCAGCAAATTTTATTTTTTTGAGACAGGGTCTCACTCTGTGGTCAAGGCAGAAGTGCAGTGGTGTGATCACAGCTCACTGCAGCCTTAACCACCTGGTGTCACAGAATCCTTGGGGTGTTGCTTCATCAGCCGGGAACCTCTGTTGCTAGTGGTGCCTTTGCCTGAGTTTTGCTTGGGCCTGCTGGACTCGTTCTGCCCACTCAGCCCAGCAGGCTGCACTTGGCTTGCACTACTGATCCAGATCCCATGCCTGCAAAGGGCAAGCCAGGTACAGAGTGGTGAGGGATGTGTGAGTGAGTGCAGGGTCAGGCCACTGTGCACAGCCAGACATGCCGGCTGTGGCAGGCCAGGCAGCCCCAGGCGCCAGCACAGGCACCAGTTCTATGTGAGGCTGTGGGTGGACCAGGCATACCACAAGCAGCTTCTAATGTAAGCACCGGGGAATGCAGTGGCACCTGGGAGCTTGGAGATACCACGAACTGCAGAGCCCCAAAGAGGGTGTCACAACTCTGGCTCAGGAAGCCCCTATGTCTGGTCTTCCCAAAGGGCCATAGCTCTTCTCTCCTTCTCATTGCCCACAATGTGGCAAGCAGGGGGTGAGGTGTGTTTCAGCCCCATTTGTGTTACTGCTCTTTCAGTCCTGCCATTCAGTGGGTCCTGAGTTCTTATCTCGTGTCTAAGAAGAATGAGGTACATGGACAACTGGAGTGTGAGCAAGGCAGAGAGGAGCTTCATTGAACAGCAGAACATCTCTCAGGAGACCAGAAGTGGGTAGATCCAGGGTTGCTAGCTCCTAGCCACAGGCAGGTGGTCCTGACTTCTCTGCAGCCCTCAGCAGACAGGAGACCTGAACTGAGTAGCTCCTATCTGCAGCAGGTCATCCCATCGTCTCTGAAGCCCTTAGTGGAGATAAGACCCAGACTGGGTAGCTCCTTCCTGCAAGCAAGTCATCCCAATGAAGGTACAGCTCTCAGGGTAGAAGGAAACCCACAGTGGATAGATCCTCTGTGTAGGCAGGTTGTCCCATCATCTGCCCAAGTCTGGCTGAGTCCAGGATTTTTATGAGCTTCAGAAGGGAGGAAGTGCATGCTGATTGGCCCATGGTGGCCATGGATGGGCCTGGAATAAGCACCATAAGTTCTCACTCAGGTCTGTAGAACTGGCAACCTGGCCCCCAGGCTTCAGGCCATTCCTGGCTTGAAGTTGGGGTTTCACCAGGGACCCACCCCTTTCCACCTACGAGCTTGTCTGCCTCCTGCCACAGTTCATGGCACCCAGGCTGTTTGTGGCAAAGGGCACCTGCAGGCCTATGCCAAGCTACCCTCTGGACCCCCTCAGTCTCCCTCCCATTCTTGTTGGCACCCAAAGTCCAGAAAGGGCTGAGGTAGCAGGGGGTTGGTATGCCAGCACTGCCCCAAACATGCGCACACTTAGCTGGGTTGTGACAGCATCCAGGCTTGGCCTCAACTTTGCTCTGAAATTTAAACAGACATCAGGAGTAGGGAGAGGCCAGGCAGTGGGTGCAGGCACTTCTGAGCCTACAGCGGCAGGGGGAATTACTGGGCCTTTGAAAGCACAGGGATGCCCAGGTCTGCAGCCTCCACTGGGCAGCTCCAGCTGTGGCCAGGAGGGCAGGGCTCCTGCCCCACCAACTCCATGGAGTGTGCAGCCCTGGCCATGCTGCAGCCAGCATCTTTGCAGCAGCTGTTTCAGATAGGCGGCTGCTGCCATCACCTAGCTCAAGCAATCCTCCCACATCAACCTTCTGCATAGCTGGGACTACAGGCATGTGCCGCCACATCTAACTAGTTGAAAACATTTTTTCTGTAGAGATGGGGTTTCGTTATGTTGACCAGGCTGGCCTCAAACTCCTAGGCTCAAGTGGTCCTCCCACCTTGGCCTCCCAACATGCTGGGATTACACAAGAGACCACTATGCCCAGCCTTAAGCTCACTTATAATATAGAATATGTAAATAAAAATGAGATACTGCCAGGTGTGGTGGCTCATGCCTGTAGTCCAAGCACTTTGGAGGCCAAGGCGGGTGGATCACCTGAGGTTGGGAGTTCAAGACCAGCCTGACCAACATGGTGAAACCCCGTCATTTTTTTTAAAAAAAAAAAAAAAAAAAAAAGAGAGAGACCCAATTTCTTACCTATCAGACTGGCAAAGTTAAGAAGTTTGATTATATATGGTGTTAGCAAAGAGTAAAGAAACAGGTAATCTCATTTATTGTTGGTGGAGGTAACTTGGTATTATCTATAAAAACTAAAATTGTCCTTTATGAGGTGACTCTTTGAATATAAAAAAGGAAAAAAAAAAAAACTAAAATTGTACTTAATCACTAACCCAGCAATTTTCTTTCTCAACATATATCCTACTGAAATACTCATACACATGCATGAGGAGACACGTATAAGGATGCTCACTGGAACACTGCTTGCAGTAGCAAGAATCTGGAAATAAATTAAAGGTCCATCAATAAAAGAAGTTAAATATATTCCACCATTTCCAAATTCTGAAATACTGTAAACAAAAAATTTTTAAATGAGGTCTATCTCTATACACTGATTCCTAAAAATCTTCTCCTGGCCAGGCACACTGGCTCAAGCCTGTAATCCAAGCACTTTGGGAGGCCGAGGCAGGCAGATCACAAGGTCATAAGATTGAAACCATCCTGGCCAATGCTGTGAAACCGTCTCTACTAAAAATACAAAACATTAGCTGGACATGGTGCCACACACCTGTAGTCCCAGCTACTCGGGAGGCTGAGCCAGAAGAATTGCTTGAACCCAGGAAGCAGGTGGCAGTGAGTCGAGATCGTACCACTGCATTCCAACCTGGGCAACGGCGAGACTCCATCTCAAAAGAATAAATAAAAATAAAAATAAATATTTTTAAGAAAATAAAAAACAAGAAGTTAATATAGATCTCAAAAAGGTAAATATACAGTTACCATATAACCTAACAATTCCACACCTAGATATATACCCAAAATAAATCAAACGTGTCTACACCAAAACTTTTACTTGAATGTTAAGTGGAAACAATGTAAATGTCTACCACTACAGAATGAATAAACAAACACAATATGATTATTTCCAAACAGTGAAATATTATTCAGCCATAAAAAGAAATGAAGAACTGATATGCGTTATGACATGCTAAGTGAAAGAAGTCAGACACAATATTGTACATTTATATGAAATGTCCAGAATAGGCAAGCCGATAGAGACATAAAGCAGATTAGCGGTTACTAGGATTTGGGAGGAGAGATGGGGAGTGACTGCTAACATGCACAGTGTTTCTTTCTGGGGTGCTGAAATGTTCTGGAATGAGATAGTGGTGACAGCTGCAGTTTGTGACTATGCTAAAACCACTAAACTATATTCTCTAAATGATAAATTTTAGTATGTGAATTATATCTCAATTTTTAAAACCCAACATTTAGAATATGAACCCAGATACGTATGTATTGGGAAAAAACTAAGCCAAAATGTTAACTCTGATTATTCTGGGTACTATGGCATGAGGGATTTGAATTTCTCTGTTTTTTTTTTTTTTTTTTTTTTGAGATGGAGTTTCACTCCTGTTGCCCAGGCTGGAGTGCAGTGGTGCGATCTCGGTTTACTGCAACCTCTGCCTCCCAGGTTTAAGCAATTCTCTGCCTCAGCTTCCCAAGTAGCTGGGATTACAGGTGCCCTCTATCACACCTGGCTAATTTTTGTATTTTTAGTAGAGACGGGATTTCACCATGTTTTCCAGTCTGGTCTCAAACTCCTGGCCTCGTGATCCATCAGCCGACGCCTCCCAAAGTGCTGGGATTACAGGTGTGAGCCACTGCACCCGGCCTAAATTTTCTTTTTCATATGCTTCTGTTTTAGCAGAATTTTCTACAACAAACCTGAATTACTTTTATAATTTTAAAAGTAAAACAAACCTGAATTACTTTTATAATTTTAAAAGTATTTAGGCCAGGCGCAGTGGCTCATGCCTGTAATCCCAGCACTTTGGGAGGCTGAGGCAGGTGGATCATGAGGTCAAGAGATTGAGACCATCCTGTCTAACATGGTGAAACCCCGTCTCTTCTAAAAATACAAAAATTAGATGGGCATGGTGACACGCATCTGTAGTCCCAGCTACTCGGGAGGCTGAGGCAGGAGAATCGTTTGAACCAGGGAGGTGGAGGTTGCAGTGAGCTGAGATCACACCACTGCACTCCAGTCTGGGCAACAGAGCGAGACCCCGTCTCAGAAAAAAAAAAAATTATTTAAAAGTTACATATTAAGGAATATCTTAAGATAGCAATGTTGACAGTATTAACAGCTAGCAAAGTCATAGCAGTTTTGAAGAGCCTCTGTAAGTACTTTTGTGATATCTGGAGAGGGAATACATACATACGCAACTGTCACACAAGGACATTGTGATCCTAAGTTAAACAGAAAAGTTCAAGTGATAAAACTGTGCACAATTGACAAAAAATACATCAAAGGAATTATTACAATTGTAGTCAAAGTCTATATAGAATTGTGGTCTTTATGCAGATAAAAACTTATTGCTTAAAATTCTAATTTCTTTGTTGGAATTTTCTGATGCACGTGTCATTTCTTGATTTAATAAATAGTTCTGAGTTATATATCCTCCAAAATAAAAACAAAAATCAAATAGTTCCTACATCTCTCATAATTTAAACTGACAGTACCTCATGGTTAGAAAATATTTATAAAATTTTTGAACAGGGATGGCTTACCAAACCCTGGCCCACTAAAAATATATATAAATAAAATAAAAATAAAATAATTATAATTTTTTAAATATACAGGCTGGGTGCCATGACTCACATCTGTAATCCCAGCACTTTGGGAGGCTGAGGCAGGAGAATCACTTGAGCTCAGGAGTTCAAGACCAGCCTAGGCAAGATAGTGAGACCCCATCTCTAAAAAATAAAAATTTGTAATGAGCCAAGCATGGTGATGCATGCCTATAGTCCAAGTTATTTTATTATTTCATAATTCATAAAAATAATTTTACATGGCTGGGTGCAGTGGCGCATCCTATAATCCCAGCATTTTGGGAGGCTAAGGCAGGCAGATCACGAGGTCAGGGGATTGAGACCATCCTGGCCAACATGGTGAAACCCTGTCTCTACTAAAAAAAATACAAAATTAGCTGGGCATGGTGGTGCCTGGCTGTAATCCCAGCTACTCGGGAGGCTGAGGCAGGAGAATCACTTGAACCCGGGAGGCGGAGATTGCTGTGAGCTGAGATCACACCACTGCACTCCAGCCTCGTGACAGAGGAAAACTCCATTTCAAAAAAAAAAAAGTTAGTTTTTACAAAACACCATAATTTCAATCAAGAAATATATCCTACTTTCCAATGCAAGCCACCCGAATTACCGGAGAAGGAAGAAGTAAAAAGCGAATAAGAAGAAGAAGAAAAAAAAGACTTGTTGACTTGATTTTTAAATATCCAATATCCATACAACTTGGTTTATTAAAAATGAATCATAATGCAGCTTTCAGAATTTAAGAAATTTCAATAATAAATAATGCAGACACCCTATCAGCATAGCACACTACAGCCCAGAACTCCTGGACTCAAGAGATCCTCCAGCCTCAGCCTCTCAAGTAGCTGAGACTACAGGCACGCACCACGGCAACCGGCCACATTTTAATTTTTTTTAGATGGAACTTTTCTCTTTGCCGAGGCTGGAGTGCAATGGCGCGATCTTGCCTCACTGCAACCTCCACCTCCCACATTCTCCTGCCTCAGCCTCCCAAGTAGCTGGAATTACAGATGCCTGTCACCACACCTGGCTAATTTTTTTGTATTTTTAGTAGAGACAGGGTTTCACCATGTTGGCCAGGCTGGTCTTGAACTCCTGATCTCAGGTGATCTCCCCTCTTGGCCTTCCAAAGTGCTAGGATTACAGGCGTGAGCCACTGCACCTGGCCAGGTGTCACATTTTATAAACAACTTTTCTTTTCTTTTTTGAGAGAAGGTCTTGCTCTGTCACCTAGGCTGGAGTACGGTGGTACAATCATGGCTCACTGCAACCTCTGACTCCTGGGCTCAAGTGATCTTCCCGCATCATCCTCACAAATAGCTGGAACTACAGGAATGTGCCACCATACTAACTTTTAAAGTTTTTGTAGAGACAGTCTCACTATATTGCCCAGGCTGATCTCAAAGTCCTGGGCCGAAGCGATCCTCCTGCCTTGGCCTCCAAAAGTGCTGGGATTACGGGTGTGAGCATCCAGCCACAACTTTTCATTAAAACCAAACCTAAGTATTCTGGCTGTGATAAATCACAGTATCTGATATGAAATATTCAACAACTTGTATTTCTTCTTTCTTTAGTAAATACTTATTAAGTACAATGAAATATATGTATATCACATAGCAATATATAAAGCATATTAGAATACAGCCAACAAGACGAATAAGGAAAATAAGACATTTTTATTATTACCTCCAATAGCATAGACCATTCCTCCCAGAACTGTTACTCCCAGCCCACTTCGAGCCTGATGAAGTGAAGACACAGTGGTCCAGTATTGGCTAAAGGTGTCAAAACGTTCTACACAGCTGAGGGCTCTGCTGTCACTCCAACGACCCCCCTGTAACCGAGTATATCCACCTAAACAAAAGAAGAAAAGGGAGTACACAGCAAATCCCTTACTATTAGATATAAAAATGGTAGTATTGAAAATCTAGCATTCTACATGTAAACATTTAGTTTATTTTTTTTTTAACTATCATATAGCAAGAAATAAATGGATTAGAGCTTACTTTCTCTATATACTTATAATGTAATATTCTTTTTTTTTTTTTTTTTGAGATGGAGTCTCACTCTGTTACCCAGGCTGGAGTGCAATGGTGCGATCTTGGCTAACTGCAACCTCTGCCTCCTGGGTTCAAGTGATTCTCCTGTCTCAGCCTCCCAAGAAGCTGGCATTACAGGCATATACCACCATACCAGACTAATTTTTGTATTTTTAGTAGAGTTGGGGTTTTTCCACGTTGGTCAGGCTGGTCTCGAACTCCTGACCTCAAGTGATCCACCCAGCTCAGCTTCCCAAAGTGCTGGGATTACAGATGTGAACCACCGTGCCTGGCCATAATGTAATATTCTTAAATGTGCCAATTCCTGAATGATTGTGGCTTAAATACAGTAAGAAGATTAGCCTCAAAAAAAGAAAAAAAGGAGGTTAGCCTCAGTGTATTACCACTTGGTCTTGGTTATAAATAGAATATTATATGAAATATAAATCTAGATATTGCTTATCTGTTAAGTAAGGAAAGTCTCATTATAACTTTCATTGGTGTCTTTTTCAATTAAAAATAGTGAGTTGAAAGCCGTGTGTGTGTGTGTGTGTGTGTGTGTGTGTGTGTGTGTGTGTGTGTGTGTGTGTTTTAGGCAGGGTTTTGCTCTCTCACCCAGGCTGGAGTGCAGTGATGTGATCACAGCTCACTGTAGCCTCAATCCCACCCCATCAGCCTCCTGATGAAATCTTTGTTTTGACTACACATCCAATCAGCAAAAAAATTTTAACATGTAGCCAAAAGCATTATACTTAAATATTAATACATATATAATTATACATATATGTAAATTATAAATTATATATAAAGTACTTATATGAAAACTGTATTATATATAAGGATCTGGACAATCTGTATATGTATCTATATATTATATATGTTTTAAATGCTGATAAAGTTTAATGCTTTTTTTCTCATTTTTTGAGACAGGGTCTTGCTCTGTTGCCCAGGCTGGAGTTCAGTGGTACAATCTCAGTTCGCTGCAACCTCTGCCTCCTCAGCTCAAGTGATCCCCCCACCTCAGCTTCCCAAGTAGCTGGGACTACAGGCACACCCCACCACACCAGGCTAATTTTTACATTTTTTTTCTTTTTTTTTTTTTACTGTGTCTCACTCTGTCTCCAAGGCTGGAGTGCAGTGGTGTGATCTTGGCTTACTGCAACCTCCACCTCCCGGGTTCAAGCAGTTCTCTGCCTCAGCCTCCCGAGTAGTGGGGATTACAGGCACCCAGAACCATGCCCGGCTAATTTTTGCATTTTTAGTAGAGATGGGGTTTCACCACCTTGGCTAGGCTGGTCTTGAACTCCTGACCTAGTGATCCACCTGCCTCGGCCTCCCAATGTGCTGGTATTACAGGCATGAGCCACTGTGCCCAGCCAATTTTTGCATTTTTTTGTAGAGACCAGGTCTCATCATGTTGCCTAGGCTGGCCTTAAAATTCTGGGCTCAAGCAATCCTCCCACCTCGGCCTCCCAAAGTGCTAGGATTACAGGCCATAAGTTGCCACAACCAGATGTATGTAAGTTTAATACTTTTTTTCTTTTTTTTTTTGAGATGGAGTCCCACTCTGTCACCCAGGCTGGAGTGCAGTGGTGTGATCTCAGCTCACGGCGACCTCCACCTTTTGGGTTCAATCAATTCTCCTGTCTCAGCCTCCTGAGTAGCTGGGACTACAGCTGTATGCCACCATGCCTGGCTAATTTTTTATATTTTTAGTGGAGACGGGGTTTCACCATGCTGGCCAGGCTGGTCTTTAACTCCTGACCTTGTAACCCACCCGCCTCAGCCTCCCAAAGTGCTGGGATTATAGGTGTGAGCCACCACACCCAGCTTTGGTTTAATATTTTTTAAAATAAAAATGAAAAGAAGTTGTAATATGTTCCTCTGATATTCCTGTGGATCATCCTTTACAACCACACTTTGGAGATCACTGGTGCCTATCACTCCTAATGACTAAGATGCTGTGAATAGTTTAAAAACTTGAGATTCATTTTCTTTATTTTTCATAAGAATTCAAATTTTTTACTTTTAAAGCAGTACTTCTTTAGTCACTTATTTGATAACTGGGTAATCTACAAACTCAAAGGTTTAGATCACAGAATAACAGATATCAAATGAACAGCTATTTCTTTTTAGAAGTATTTATCATAATATATAAATTTAGTTTATGAATCTGTAGACTGTATGTGACATTAAATATGCCTCTTCAACACACCCACATATTCTGACATGTATAGTAATAACAACAAAATGTTGAAAAGGTTTGATCTGGAACACAAATATAATTTCTATTACTTAAGGGTTCTCACCTACTGCATACAGGTACTTTCTTGCTTTCTTCCGAGGTCGAACCTTAGATGTCTGCAGAAAACTACAAAACTTATTCTCTTTGGGAGATTTGCATACTTCACAGTACTCTTTCAAAAGTGTTTGCAATGCAACACGAAGATTAAAATCAGATACTCCTAAAGCAATATTTTAAAAGATAATATTTTAAGCAACTTATAAATTAATACTGAAAAAACACATTTTTATAAAGATCAGATAAATTTAACAATCAAGAAATAAAAAATCATCATCAAACAATGGTGTTTGTTTCCTACAATACCAAATATTGGTACTAAATATTTTAAGGAAAGTATTTTCTTCACTAATGAAGAACAAAAAACATTATTATTAAAAAATATGCTTCATATGTAAGCAGAATAGCCACTAAAAAATATGCTTCACAATATCCTATTTGAAAGCACATGTATAAGAATTTCTAGGTCGAGACGGGCGCGGTGGCTGACGCCTGTAATCCCAGCACTCTGGGAGGCCGAGGCGGGTGGATCACGAGGTCAAGAGATCGAGACCATCCTGGTCAACATGGTGAAACCCCGTCTCTACTAAAAATACAAAAAATTAGCTGGGCATGGTGGCGCATGCCTGTAATCCCAACTACTCAGGAGGCTGAGGCAGGAGAATTGCCTGAACCTAGGAGACAGAGGATGCAGTGAACCAAGATCGCGCCATTGCACTCTAGCCTGGGTAACAAAAGCAAAGCTCCATCTCAAAAAAAAAAAAAAAAAAAGAGAATTTCTAGGTCAAGCATGGTAGCTTATGCCTGTAATCTCCGTACTTTGGGAGGCCAAGTGGAATGGATTGCTTGAGCCCAGGAGTTAGAGACCAGCCTGGCCAACATGACAAAACCTTGTCTCTACAAAAAATACACAAATTAGCTGGATGTGGTGGCACACGCCTATAGTTTTAGCTACTCAGGAGGTTCATATAGGAGTACCATTTGAGCTCAGGAGGCAGAGTTTGCAGTGAGCCCGGACTGTGCCACTGCATTCCAGCCTGGATGACAGAGCAAGACCCTGTCTCAAAAAAAAAAAAAAAAAAAAAAAAAAAAAAAAAAAAAAAAAAAAAGAAGAATTTTCAAATAACAATTGCAAACTGAAACAAGATCACAATTATCTAACAAACTTTAAAAATTAAAATAGCCCAAAATTCTACATTTACAACATAATAACAAAAAGATATAAAATTATGATTAATGCTTAAGAATGATAGACAAAGCAAGAAAAATAAATTCTGGTGGAATTAGTACCATATCCTAAAAGGATCATACATATGATGAGGTAAGTTGTCCTTGCTCAAGGGTGCTTAGCTGAGGAGGTAAACTGGAGATGAGAGTCAACCTGCGTTCATTTGCCAGGCTGCAAGACCTGTTCTCCCTGAAAGAGCGCTATTTTCTAATTTGCACAAAGCCATTACACATGCTAGCAAGAGATCGTCTCCTATCCTTCCATCTCTAACCTTGTCTCTATATCCCAGACAAGAAACAATATTGAGGAAAATGGTCAACTAACAAAATCTTGAGAATTCTCACTAATAATTCAGAATTTGCAGACAGACTGAAGAGTGAAAAGCAGAACTGAGAAAGGTTGAACAAAATCAAAAGGAGGCCGGGTACGGTGGCTCATGCCTATAATCCCAGCACTTTGGGAGGCTGAGGCGGGCAGATCACAAGGTCAAGAGATCGAGACCATCCTGGCCAACATGGTGAAACCCTGTCTCTACTAAAAGATACAAAAATTAGCTGGGCATGGTGGCGCGTGCCTGTAGTCCCAGCTACTCGGGAGGCTGAGGCAGGAGAACTCCTTGAACCCAGGAGGTGGAGGTTGCAATGAGCCGAGATCCCGCCACTATACTCCAGCCTGGCACCTGGTGACAGAGCAAGACTCTGTCTCAAAAAAAAAAAACTGTTAAAAGGAAGTCTTTACAGGACCATCAGCTAAGGCAGAAAGGATCACCTGGATTTGCTATCTAACAGAACACAGTGGTAGCCAAAGTCCACACAAGTGGGATACATCTCTGGCTAGGTTAAGTAGGCCCAGATATAAGATAAATAGCAGGATCTCGTTCTCTGACCCAGGCTAGAGTACAGTGACATGATCACAGCTCACTGCAGCTTCGACCTCCTTGGCTCAATTGATCCTCCTAGCTGGACTACAGGCATGCACCACCACACCTGGCTAATTTTTTAAAAAAATTTTTATAAGCCGGGCGCGGTGGCTCAAGCCTGTAATCCCAGCACTTTGGGAGGCCGAGGCGGGTGGATCACGAGGTCAAGAGATGGAGACCATCCTGGTCAACATGGTGAAACCCCGTCTCTACTGAAACTACAAAAAATTAGCTGGGCATGGTGGTGCATGCCTGTAATCCCATCTACTCAGGAGGCTGAGGCAGGAGAATTGCCTGAACCCAGGAGGCGGAGGTTGCGGTGAGCCGAGATCGCGCCATTGCACTCCAGCCTGGGTAACAAGAGCGAAACTCCGTCTCAGAAAAAAAAAAAAAAAAAAAAAATTTTTATAGAGATATGGTCTCAATATGTTGCCCAGGCTAGTCTCAAACTCCTGGCCTCAAGTGATCCTCCTGGTTTGGCCTCCCAAAGTGTTGGAATTACAGTTGTGACTACCATGCCTGGCCTGTTGTTTTTATATTTCTGTCTTGCCTAAACTTTTTATAATGAGCATATTCCATTTAAAGATAAGTAAAATTGGCCGGGTGCAGTGGCTCATGCCTATAATCCCAGCACTTTGGGAGGCCGAGGAGGGGGGATTACAAGGTTAGGAGTTTGAGACCAGCCTGGCCAACATAGTGAAACTCCATCTCTACTAAAAATACAAAAAATTAGCTGGGCGTGATGGCGGGCACCTGTAATCCCAGCTACTCCAGAGGCTGAGGCAGAAGAATCACTTGAACCTGGGAGGCGGAGGTTGCAGTGAGCTGAGAGAAAGCCATTGCACTCCAGCCTGGGTGACAAAGTAAAATCATTCTCTAAAATACAAGAAATAGACATAATCAAATGTCTAATAATATTAAATTGCCTAAATTATTTCAGTTGTAAGTACAAAAATATGTATACTAGGAGAAAAACCAATACATTTCATCTAATACAACTTAACCATTTAAGATTTTGCTCCCTCTGAATTTATATTTTTGTATACAAGTTGCTCATATTTTCTCCAATATAATCAAAGAGGAAACATTTCAAAGTTGAAAAACATTATGGTTGTCTTACAAAAATCAATTTACTGCTGGGTGTGGTGGCTCACACCTGTAATCCCAGCACTTTGGGAGGCCGAGGTTGGTGGATCACGAGGTCAAGAGTTCAGAAGACTGACCAACATGGCGAATTCCCATCTCTACTAAAAATACAAAAAGTAGTCAGGCATGGTGGTGCATGCCTGTAATACCAGCTACGCAGGAGACTAAGGCAGGAGGATCGCTTGAACCCGGGAGGTGGAGGTTGCAGTGAGCTGAGATTGCACCACTGCACTTCAGCCTGGGCCACAGAACAAGACTCTGTCTCAAAAAAAAAAAAGAAAGAAAGAAAGAATGAAAAAATCAGGCCAAGTTTGGTGGCTCACTCCTGTAATCCCAGCACTTTGGGAGGCCGAGGTGGGCGGATCACGAGGTCAAGAGATTGAGACCATCCTGGCCAACATGGTGAAACCCTGTCTCTACTGAAAATACAAAAATTAGCTGGGTGTGGTGGTACACGCCTGTAGTCCCAGCTACTCAGGAGGCTGAGGCAGGAGAATTGCTTGAACCTGGGAGGCAGAGGTTGCAGTGAGCCGAGCCGAGGTCATGCCATTGCACTCCAGTCTGGTGCCTGGCAATGGGGCGAGACTCTGTCTCAAAAAAAAAAGAAAAAGAAAAAATCAATTTACTTCTCCCTTGATCCTTGCAGTATTTTCCTTCATTGAAATACTACTAGATAACCACTGGGCATGCTTAGAAAACAGTTCAAGATTTGAATTAGACACTCCTACTGTGTCTAATTTATAAATTATAATTTTAAAAAGCTGTAAGAAAACATCCCACATTCCTAGGGGACATTGCCTTGCTCCTAGCAGAAGAAATTTCCATTAGTACTCTGTGTCTGCTATACTTGGAAAAATCAACTCAATCATGAAAACTTTTGTCCCACTCCTAAATTCTCACCTGATTCATGTCAAGGTGTCTGGATAATTTCTTGTTTTAGCATTTAAATAGTGTATTCCTATACACTATTAAATAAGGAATAAGATATATTCCTTATTTGTGAATATACCTACTTGCTAAAATGTATTTGTAACCCCAAAATTAATATAGTAGTCCTTCTTATCTGCGGTTTTACTTTCCATGGTTTCAATTACCCATTAATATTTCTAAAAATAGGCCAGGCGCGGTGGCTCAAGCCTGTAATCCCAGCACTTTGGGAGGCCGACGCGGGTGGATCACGAGGTCAAGAGATCGAGACCATCCTGGTCAACACGGTGAAACCCCGTCTCTACTAAAAATACAAAAAATTAGCTGGGCATGGTGGCGCGTGCCTGTAATCCCAGCTACTCAGGAGGCTGAGGCAGGAGAATTGCCTGAACCCAGGAGGCGGAGGTTGCGGTGAGCCGAGATCGCGCCATTGCACTCCAGCCTGGGTAACAAGAGCGAAACTCCGTCCCAAAAAAAAAAAAAAATATTTCTAAAAATATTAAGGGGAAACTCCTGAAATAAACAATTCCTTTTTTTTTTTTTTTTTTTTTGAGACAGGGTCTGGCTCTGCCACCCAGGCTTAAGTGCAGTGGCAGGATCTTGGCTCACTGCAGCCTCAACCTCCTGGGCTGAAGTGACCCTCCCACCTCACCCCCAGAGTAGCTGGGTCTACAGGCACATGCCACCACACCCAGCACATTTTTCTATTTTTTGTAGATACAGGTTTCAACATGTTGCCCAGGCTGGTCTCAAACTCCTGGGCTTAAGTGATCTGCCCACCTCATCCTCCCAAAGTGCTGGGATTACAGGCATGAGGCCACCTTGCCTCGCCCAGAAATAAACAATTTTTTTTTTTTTAATTTTAAAAAATAGAGAGAGGATTTTGCCATGTTGGACAGGCTGGTTTCGAACTCCTGACCTCAAGTGATCCACCCGCCTTGGCCTCCCAAAGTGCTGGGATTACAGGAGTGAGCCACCATGTCTGGCCTAAACAATTCTTAAGTCTGTTTTTTTGAGACAGAGTTTTGCTCTTGTTGCCCAGGCTGGAGTGCAATGGTGCGGTCTCGGCACACTGCAACCCCCACCTCCTGGGTTCAAGTGATTCTCTTGCCTCAGCCTCCTGAGTAGCTGGGATTACAGGTGCCCATGACCATGCCCAGATAATTTTTGTATTTTTAGTAGAGGCAGGGTTTCACCAAGTCAAGTCTTAGTGAAAGGGTTTCACCGAGAGTTCAAGTCTTGAACTCTTGACCTCAAGTGATCCGCCCGTCTCAGCTTCCCAAAGTGCTGGGATTACAGGCATGAGCCACTATGCCTGGCCAACAATTCTTAAGTTTTATTATTTATTTATTTATTTTTCTTTACAGTGCATTTTTTCAAGGTGCTGTTTAAAAATTCTTAAGTTTTTTTTTTTTTTTTTTGAGACGGAGTTTCGCTCTTGTTACCCAGACTGGAGTGCAACGGTGCGGTCTCGGCTCACCACAACCTCCGCCTCCTGGGTTCAGGCAATTCTCCTGCCTCAGCCTCCCCAGCAGCTGGGATTACAGGCACGCGCCACCATGCCCAGCTAATTTTTTGTATTTTTAGTAGAGATGGGGTTTCACCGTGTTGACCACGATGGTCTCGATCTGTTGACCTCGTGATGCACCTGCCTCGGCCTCCCAAAGTGCTGGGATTACAGGCTTGAGCCACCGCGCCCGGCCCCTAAAAATTCTTAAGTTTTATACAAGTTTTCAATGATAGCCTAACACTATATCACAATGCATAAGTCATTCACCTCACTTCATTTTATCACGTAGGCGCTTTACCATCTCATACCATCACCAGAAAAAGGGTAAGTACAATATAATATTTTAAGAGAGAGCATATCCACATAATTTTTATTACAGAATATGAATATAATTGTTTTACTTTATTATTAGCTATTATTAATCTTTTACTGTGTCTAATTTATAAATTAAACTTTATCATAGGTATATATTTATAGGAAAAAACATAATGTACATTAGGTTCAGTATTATCTACAGTTTCAGGCATCCACTGGGGGGGTTTCAGAATGCATCCCCCACAAGTAAAGGGGGACTACTGTACTTGTTCTTTCGCAGTCATTCACAGACATGCGTAAAGTGGCAAAAAATGTGAATCACCCTACATGCATTTTCTGGGTGAGATCAAACAAAGTTTCACTCTGCCTTCTCATTTCAACTCTTATTAAATAGACTGTGGAAAAGACAAGTAGTCTTTTCCACAGTGTATTTAGTGTCGTTTTTGCACTTTTGTGCTTTTTGTTGGTAATTTTGCTGTTTAAAATGGCTCCTAACCATAATGATCAGGTATTACCTAGTACCCCTAAGTGCAAGAAAGCTATGAAGTGCCTTACAGAGAAAATGCCTATGTTAGATAAAGTTTCATTCAGGGATGAGTTATACCACTGGTGGCCATGAGTTCAATGTTAAAAAATCAATAATACATATTCAATAAGGTGTTTTTAGGCATAAACCCATATAAAACAAGGCTATATTGACTATGTGACAAAAATGTTGTAACTATAGGCTTGCAGGAACATAAACCTATATTTCCCCTAGGAGCAATCATTCAGTATTTGCTGATTCTCTGTTCATAGCAGACTTATAGAACTTATAGAACTTATAATTACTGCAAATAACAATCAACTATATATGTAGTAAAACAAGGTATCACTCGGGAAAACCTACAAAATTATGTTAACACTGCTAAGAGTGGAGAAAAACTAATAATCCATTATTTTAAATTACGTATTTAAAGAATTACACCTTCAATGTTTAGTAGTGCATTTAACTTGTAATAAGATCATTTGTAATTCAATAGCAACATAATGTTTCAGTGCATGACAAAAGTAAAAACTTCAAATCTCAAAACCAAGTCTAAAGTAGGCTGGAGTACAGTGGCACAATCCTGGCTCACTGTGGCCCCTGGGCTCAGGTGATCCTCCCACCTCAGCCTTCCAGGTAGCTGGGACTATAGGTGCATGCCACCATACCTTGCTAATTTTTTGCTTTTGTTGTTGTTGTTGTAGAGACAGGGTTTCACCATGTTGCCCAGGCTGATCTTGAATTCCTGGGCTAAAGCGATCTGCCTGCCTTGGTCTCCTAAAGTGCTGGAATTACAGGCATGAGCCACTGCACCTGCCCTAAAGTAATTCTTAGAAATAAATTTAAATATAATTTTTCTATTATAAATATAACTATTTCGTCTTACGGTAAAATAAATTTTCAGAATTAAGTTTAGAATCTAAAGATAATTCAAAGCTACTCAGAGGCTATAATAGTGTATTAATACCAAATTTATTTTATAATGAAAGAACTTATAGGATTCATTGAGTTTTTTTATTTTTAGTGTATGCATTTTCTTCAAGTATTAGGTTTTGCTTAATTTTTCAGAGTGGCAAGGGGAAATCTTACACGTAAATAATTAGTTCTGTCAATAGCAGTCGTTATGTTAGCTCTGTCAGTAATTTTATCTATAACACTAATCTGCCTTAGTAATCAATCTCAAGAAAGAGTTTGATAAAAATAATGGGTATTTTTAAATATTACCCATATTAAATATTAAAAGACTATTGCCCACCCACAAAACACAAAAGTTGTATCTTACATAGTCATTCAATAAGTTTAAAAAAAGAAAATAAGAGTAGTCATTCAATAAATGTCTGTTACTGAATCAAAAAATGAAAACACTCTCCCATATTTCAGAGAACACATCACTGGATAATTAATCAACTAATTTGATATATGGCAAAAAAGTTACCTTCTATATACTTTAAAAGCCTCTGAGGAGGTAATAAAGGGAATCGAATTGGGTCTAGCACTTCCACCACATGTTTTCTTCTTTTTCCCAAATCTTTCAGAATCCATTGCATTGCAGCTAAGAAGACCTGGTATTCATCCTCAATGCTAAGCTCTTCACTTCGCAAAATTTTGATCAGCTGATCTTTTGTAAGTGCCAGGAACTCTTCCCCACTATGAACCTCTAAGAAATGGACGTGAATGTAGTTTTCTGAGAATTCCAAGAGATCATGGCAGGCAATTTGCTCAGAGAACTGAAAGATCCCAATGCAGTTCAGTGGATCAATTTGTCCTTTCAGAAATTCACAGCAAAGATGAACAACTTCAGTCAACTGTAGCATGTCTGCTGCAACAATCAACTCCTGGACATTATTCACACCTATGTTCACTATCCCTAGAGAAGTAGGAAGACAAAATGGCCAATAAAATAAAAACAAACATTGGTTTACCATATTCAAAAAGCGTTCTATTTGATTTCACTGATAGTTTGATGTTTGCAAAGTAGACAAACACTAAAAAAGACAACCAAGGATTTGTGTAAAGAGCACAAAATTTAAATGATAACAATACCTAACACATTTATGAAAAACTTAAAATGAACCAGGTGCAGTATTAATTGCTTTATATCCTCATTTAACCCTCACTACAATCCCATGTGGTAGATATTATTATTTTTCTTATTTTCATATAAAGGAAACAGAATCAAAGTTTAAGTAACTTGTCCATAAGTTCTATGGTCAAGCAAGTTGCAAGATAGGGGTTGACATCAAAGTCCATGCTTTTGGCATAAAAAAGAAGAAAATCCCAGCACTTTGGGAGGCTGAGGCGGGCAGATCAGAAGGTCAAGAGATCGAGACCATCCTGGCTAACATACTGAAACCCCGTCTCTACTAAAAATATAAAAATTAGCTGGGCATAGTGGCGCGGGCCTGTAGTCCCAGCTATTTGGGAGGCTGAGGCAGGAGAATTGCTTGAACCCAGGAGGCAGAGGTTGCAGTGAGCCGAGATTGCGCCACTGTACTCCAGCCTGGCGCCTGGCAACAAAGCAAGACTCTGTCTCAAAAAAAAAAAAGAAAAAGAAAATCATGTGCTTTAGAACAACATAGATGGGGCTGGAGGCCATGGTTCTAAGCAAATTAACACAAGAACAGAAAACCAAATATCATATGTTTTCATGTATAAGTGGCAGCTAAACACTGCATACATATGGACACAAAGAAAGCATGGATAGACTTAGAATGGAGGGTAGGTGGACGGACAGTAAGAACTGCAAAATTGTGGCCGGGCATGGTGGCTCACGCCTGTAATCCCTGCACTTTGAGAGGCCAAGGTAGGTGGATCACTTGAGGTCAGGAGTTCGGACCAGCCTGGCCAACATGCAGAAAACCTGTCTGTACTAAAAGTATAAAAAAATTATCTGGACGTCATGGCGGATGCCTGTAATCCCAGCTACTCGGGAGGCTGAGGCAGGAGAATCACTTGAACCCAGGAGGCAGAGGTTGCAGTGAGCCGAAATCACACCACTGCACTCCAGCCTAAGTGACAGAAAGACTCTGTCCCCAAAAAAAAAAAAAAAAAAAAAAAAAAAACAAGAAAGAAAGAAAGAAAAATTACCTATCAGGCATTATACTGATTATCTGAGGGACAAAATTATCTACATACCAAGCCCCCAAGACAATTTATCCATGCAACAAACTTACACATGAACCTAAAATAAAAATTGGAAAGAAAAAAACAAGCAACAACAACAAATAAAGACTATGGTTTTAACATAAGGTTAGATGCATGTAACAAACATTTACTGAGGCACTCGGGAGAGTAAGACAGGGTCTCTATCTTAAATTACGATAAAATGCCATACAATGCTCATTTTTTGTTTGTCTGTTTGTTTTGAGACACTGTCTCGTTCTGTTGCCCAGGCTGGGGTGCAGTGGCACAATCTTGGCTCACTGCAGACTCCGCCTCCTGGGCTCAGGTAAGCCTCCCACTTCAGCCTCCCAAGTAGCTGGCACTACAGACACCACCACAACCAGCTAGTTTTTTGTATTTTTTTTATAGAGACAGGGTTTCGCCACATTGCCCAGGCTGATCTCAAACTCCCGGACTCAGGCAATCCACCCACCTCAGCCTCCCAAAATGCTGGGATTACAGGTATAAACCACCATACTCAGCACAATGTTAGTTTTTAGTATTAAGAATAACCAAGAATCTATAACATATGAGAAACTATTAAATACTTAAACTATGTATACCACTCTCTTTTCCAAGGGCTTCATTTTCTTTTTTATAACACTTATTCCACTTAACTATGTGTCTAAAGTTTGTATTCCAGATAGATTTACAAAGACTCTTAGGGCATGGTTTGTCTGCTCTGTATTCCTAACACCCAGCATATACCAGATGCTTAAAAAAATTTTTTAAGTGAATGAAAGGCTAAAGAGATTATAGTGAGAAAAAGAATATGGTTCACTGAATGCAAACAAGAGGTTTTCCAAAAGTGTAAGAAATTGACTCCAGCAAGGGAATAAATAGTACTTGCTGCAGAGAAAACAAATAAGATTTACTTGAATGAAATAGGAATTCATGACAAACTTAAACAGAAGATAGGATCATGGGTTGTGATGTAAGGGGGCTGAATGACTGTTACTAGAATAAAGCCAAGTGTTACTTGAGAGTTAAGGCTATACAATTTAATATGGTTTTATAGTTAACAAAGCACTTCCACATTTACTAAAATTTATCTTGTTTAACCTTTACATAAATTATAAAATGCTACTGTATCTAATCTGCATTACCTAGAAAGCTTTCTAAAGGCAGAGAGTATGTTTGTCTACTTTACTGTCCTATCTCCAGTGACTAGCTCAAAAGGAGTACTCAATAGGTATTTGTTGAAAAATAAACAAATGATTGACTAAAGTTAAATGAAATGCCTAGTATCACAGAGCTAATTAGTGGCACACAGCTAGATCTCAAGCCCAGGTCATTTGATTGATTCCAAGTAAAATGCATACAAATCTTAAGGTGATGTGTGGTGGCATATGCCTGTAGTCCTAGTTACTCAAGAGGATGAGGTGGAAGGATTTTTTTGAGCCAAAGAGTTGGAGGCTGCAGTGAACTACGATTGTGTCACTGCACTCTAGCCCGGCTGACAGACTGAGACCTTGTCTCTTTAAAAAAAAAAAAAAAAAAAAAAAAAAAGGCCAGATGTGGTGGCTAACGCCTGTAATCCAAGCACTTTGGAGGCCAAGGCGGGCGGATCATCTGAGGTCCGGAGTTCAAGACCAGCCTGACCAACATGGTGAAACCCCATTTTAAATATATATATATTTTAAATATATATAAATATATATATATTTTAAATATATATAAATATATATATATTTTAA
>NW_022437002.1:17834305-17847461 GCF_009761245.1 Sapajus apella
GCAATGGCGCGATCTCGGCTCACCGCAACCTCCGCCTCCTGGGTTCAGGCAATTCTCCTGCCTCAGCCTCCTGAGTAGCTGGGATTACAGGCACGCGCCACCATGCCTAGCTAATTTTTTGTATTTTTAGTAGAGACGGGTTTTCACCATGTTGACCAGGATGGTCTCGATCTCTTGACCTCGTGATCCACCCGCCTCGGCCTCCCAATGTGCTGGGATTACAGGCGTGAGCCACCGCGCCCGGCCTCTCATCTTCTTTTTCTTCAGAGCAGTGACGGGTTTTCTTCTTATGTTTTTTACTTGTGTGTGAGTGACTTGATTTTGAGTCTTCTGCCTGCTCATCTAGTATAAGATCATATTTTGCATCCTGTTTGGGCTTTACTTTATCTTTCAGAACCAAATTAGATGGTTTATCCTGTTCTTTTTCATATTCCTTGAAATCACTCTTAGTGTATTTCCCACCTTTTCCTTTCCATTTAACCTTTGCAACAGACTGGTTAAAATCCACATGTATTCTTCCGTCATCTATAAGTACATTGTCCATTTTGAAGAACGCTTTCTCACAATCTTCTTCCTTTTAGAATTCAATAAAAGCATAACAGAGGGACTCTCCTGTCTTCCAGTCCCAGATAACTTCACAACTTCTTATCGGCCCAAATCTAGAGAATATTATTTCCAGATCCTCATCTGTGGTCACTGGGTTCAATTTACACACAAACAGCACGTTTTCTGGAGGTTTAATATCTGCATCAGGTAGGTCTCCCACCATCTCTAAAAGTATAGCCTGAGTTTTAGCCTCTTTTTCTGCCTTATTTCTTCTACTTCCTCAGCTGATCGTCCTTTGAAATCATTAATTTCTTCATCTGCTCCTATTCGACCACTATCTAATTGTTCCCTTGTAGGTTCTGGTGACCGATCAGGGATTAATAAATCAGGAGGGTCATCAAATGGATCATCTAAAATCACCGTATGATTTATCCTGATATCCTGATATGGTACAAAGTCCTTGTCAACAAAGGTCTCATTAATTTTCTTAATTATGTCCATTCCTTCTATCACCTCACCAAACACTGTATGGACACCATCAAGGTAATCTAGATTTTCTCCTGTAGTGATGAGAAACTGAGATCCATGTTGATCACTGCCATTGTTCACCATGGACACTGTGCCTTTCTTCTTGTGCTTAATTCTTGGGACTTTTTCTGCCTCAAAAAAGCTTGCTTGATCACCATACAGTTGGCCAAAAATAGACTCTCCTCCACGGCCAGTCCCCGTAGGATCACCAGTTTGTATGATAAAATCCCTCTGTACATTGTGAATAAGGCAATAATTGTAATATTTTATTTTGCACAATTTCAAGAAATTCAAGCAGGCACGCGGCCACTCCTCGGTGTACAAGTCGATGACGACGTCGCCCAAAGTGCTCTCTACAGAGTTTTACAAAAATTTTCTGCATAACCCGTCATATTATCTTCACACAAGAGAGTTTTATTTCTTTGTTTCCAAACCTCATATCTCATACTTCTTTTTCTTGTCTTACCCTGTTAACTAAGATTTCTAGTGTGAGATTGACTGCAGAAGCAGCAGACTGTAGAAATTAATGCATAGATTCTGGAGCCCAATTCTTAAGTAAAAAACCCGATCCCGACACTCTGAGACCTTTGGAAAGCTGTTTAATTTTTCCTGTAACTGAGATTTCATTTTTTTTTTTTTTTGAGACAGAGTCTAGCTCTGTTGCCAGGCTGGAGTGCCATGGTACCATCTCTGCTCAATGTGATCTCTGCCTCTCAGGTTCAAGTGATTCTTCTGCCTCCTCCTGGGTAGCTGAGATTACAGACTCACACCACCACGCCTGGCTAATTTTTGTATTGTTAGTAGAGACGAGGTTTCGCTTTGTTGGCTAGGCTGGTCTCAAAACTCCTGACTTCAGGTGATCCCCTGACCTAAGCCTCCCAAAGTGCTGGGATTATAGGCATAAGCCACCATGCCTGGCCCATAACTGAGATTTCTAAAGTTAAACTAGGTCTTATTATTGTACTTCATGTAGTTATTGTAAAAACTAAATTTGTTAACATATGTAAAGCATTAGAATAGTACCTGATTACTACTGCCTCTTTTAAATTGTTAATAAAACAAAAACAGCAATAATAGCAAGTATTCTTCTACAATTCCTGATCTAAGATAATGTTTTGGCTGGGTGCAGTGGCTCATGCCTGTAATTCCACCACTTTGGGAGGCTGAGGCAAGTGGATCACCTGAAGTCAGGAGTTTGAGACCAACATTGTCAACATGGCAAAACCCCATCTCTATTAAAAATACAAAAAATTAGCTGGAAGTGGTGGCATATACCTGTAAGCCTAGCTGCTCAGGAGGCTGAGGCAGAAGAATCACTTGAACCCAGGAGGTAGAGGTTGCAGTGAGCCAAGATTGTGCCACCACACTCCAGCATATAGCAACAGAGCAAGACTCTGACTCAAACTAAATAAATTAATAAAATAGGCCTGGTGCAGTGGCTCACGCCTGTAATCCCAGCACTTTGGGAGGCTGTGGCGGGTGGATCACTTGAGGTCAGGAGTTCAAGATCAGCCTGGCCAACATGGTGAAACCCTGTCTCTTAAATAAATAAAATTAATAAAATAAAATAGTGTTTTACCATTAAATATTATATTTACACTAGATTTTTTGTAGATGCTTTTTTAAATCAGTTTAAGAAAGTTCCCTCCCAAACCACTTGCTACTACTATTAGTATTAATACTGCTGTAATTGACCATAATGATAATATCTAATACATATAATATTTATCATGATTTTAACCTTTACATTCATTGCATCTCCTGAGTATTTCATGAATAAATATTGACTTTAGCAAACATTTATCCTTATGTATTTGGACGACCAGATGGTTTTCCTTGTTCAGTCCATTAATGTGCTAAATTATATTAATAGATTTTCTAATGTTAAACCAGTCTTCGAAGATGGATGTGGTGGCAGGTAACTGTAGTCTCAGCTACTCAGGAGGCTGAGGCAGGATGATCACTTGAGGCCAGGAGTTCAAGGCTGTAATGCACCACAACTATGCCTATGAATAAACACCTCATTTCAGCTTGTCAGCAACATAGACCTGTCTCAACAACAACAGCAACAAGAAGACAGCCAAGTACAGTGGCTCATGCCTATAATCCCAGCACTTTGGGAGGCCAAGGTAGGTGGATCACTTGAGGTCAGGAGTTTGAGACCAGCCTGGCAAGCATGGTGAGACCCCGTCTCTACTAAAAGTACAAAAATTAGCTGTGCATGGTGGTACGGTACCTGTAGTCCCAGCTACCTGAGAGGCTGAAGCAGACGAATTGCTTGAACCTGGGAGGCAGAGGTTGCAGTGAGCTGAGATCACGCCACTGCACTGGACGACACAGCCAGGCTGTCTCAAAAACAAAACAAAACAAATCACTTCATTTCTAACATAAACTTTACTTATGTGTTAAACTTATATGTTATTAAAATGTGTTTATTATTAATTTCACAATGCTGGATTTGGTTTGTTAACACTTTGCTTAGAACATGTACACCTGGGCCTGGCGCAATTGCTCATGCCTGTAATCCCAGCACTTTGAGGGGCCAAGGTGGATGGATCACCTGAGATCAGGAGTTTGAGACCAGCCTGGCAAACATAGTGAAACTCTGGCTCTACTAAAAATACAAAAATTAGCCAGGCATGGTGGCACATGTCTGCAGTCCCAGCTACTTGGGAGGCTGAAACAGGAGAATCTCTTGAACCTGGGAGGCTGAGGTTGCAGTGAGCAGAGATAGCACTACTGCACTCCAGCCTAGGTAACAGAGCAAGACTCTGTCTCAAAAAAAAAAAAAAAGAACATGTGCACCTGTATTCATAACTGAGAATGAGCCTTAATTTCCTTTATTATACTTTTTTTTTTTTAAATGGGGGTTTAGGCCAGGCATGGTGGGTCACACCTGTAATCCTAGCACTTTGGGAGGCCGAGGTGGGTGGATCACCTGAGGTTAGGAGTTCAAGACCAGCCTAGCCGTCAGGGTGAAACCCCATCTCAAAAAAAAAGAAAAAAAAATATTTAAAAAAAAAAATGGGTTTTTTGTTTGTTTTTATTTGTTTGGAGATAGGATTTCACTCTGTCACCCAGACTGGAGTGCAGTGTCACCATCTCAGCTCACTGCAATGCCCCCTTCCCAGGCTCAAGCAATTCTCCCACCTTAGTCTCCTAGGTAGCTGGGGCTACAGGCATGGGCCATTACGTCTGGCTAATTTTTTGCTGTTTTTTTTTTTTTTTTTTTTTTTTTTTTGTAGAGACAGGGTTTTACCATGTCACCCAGGCTGGTCTCAAACTCCTGGGTTCAAGAGATTCACCCATCTCAGCCTCCCAAAGTGTAATTACAGGGGTAGGCCAATGCAGCACCCTATAAAACACTTTTAGTGAGATATATTTGCTGTTCAAAAACTGCCCATATTTAATATGTATAATTTGTGTTTGGACCTATACAAACACCTATTACACTATCATCACAATCAAGGAAATAGACATAATCCAACACCTCCCAAAGTTTCTTTTGGTCCCTTTATTTTTTTTGGTGTTGTTTGTTTTTTTATGGGGGGGTGTTGCTACTATTGTCATTTTGTGGCAAGAACATGAGATGTATCCTCTTAACAACTTTTGGAGTGCACTGTGTTGTACAGCAAATCTCTGGAATTTACTCATCCAGCATAACTGAAATTTTATACCCATTGAATGATGAACTAACCTTCTACCATGGATTTGGGAGTGTCTGCTGTTTTTTTTTTTTTTTTTTTGTTGTTGTTGTTGTTGTTGTTGTTTTGAGACAGAATTTCACTCTGTCACTCAGGCTGAAGTGCAGTGGCACTATCTGAGCTCACTGCAACCTCCACCTCCTGAGTTCAAACAATTCTTATGCATCGGTCTCCCAACTAGCTGGAATTACAGGTGTGTGCCACCAGGCTGGGCTAATTTTTGTATTTTTAATAAAGATGGGGTTTTGCCATGTTGGTTGGGCTGGTCTTGAACACCTAACCTCAAGTGATCCACCTGTCTCAGCCTCCCAAAGTGCTGGGATTACAGGTGTGAGCCACTGCTCCCAGCCTCTAATAAGCAGTCTTTTTTTTTTTTTTTTTTTTTTTTTTTTTTAATAAGTAGTCTTTTAAGAACGAAAGAAGAGCCGGGCGCAGTGGCTCATGCCTGTAATCCCAGCACTTTGGGAGGCTGAGGTGGGGGGATCACCTGAGGTCAGGAGTTCGAGACCAGCCTGACCAATATGGTGAAACCCCGTCTTTAAAAAAAAAATTTTTTTTTAATTTTGCAAAACAAAAAGAACAGAAGAAGAACAAAGTTGGAGGATTCACGCTTAAGAGTCTAGAAACAAACCCTCAAATCTATAGTCTATTGATTTTCAACAAGGATGACAAAACAATTCGATGGGGGAAAGAATAGTCTTCAACAAATGATGCTGGAACAACTGAATATCTACATGCATAAGAACGAAATTGGACCCCTCTGTCATACCACTTAGAAAAATTACTCATAATGGCTGGGCGCAAGGGCTCACGCCTGTAATCCCAACACGTTAGGAGGCTGAGGCGGGTGGATCACGAGGTCAGGAGTTCGAGACCAGCCTGGTCAACGTGGTGGTCTCTAAAAAAAAAAAAAAGGAAAAATTACTCAAAATTAATCAAATACATAAATGTAAGTGTACACTTAGTATACTCCAAAACTATAAAATCTTAGAAAAACATTTTAGGCATAAATGTTCATGATCACAGGTTAGGTAATGGCTTATTAGATACAAAACCAAAAGCACAAGTGACAAAGAAAATAATAGATAAATTGGACTTCATCAACATTTAAAACTTTTATTTTTGAGTCAGGGTCTTGCTCTTCCACCCAGGTTGGAGTGTAATGGTATATTTATGGATTACTGCAGCCTTGACCTCTCAGGCTCAAGCGATCTTCCTGTCTCAGCCTATCCAAAGTACTGGGATTACAGGCGTAAGCCACTGCACCCAACTCCAAATTAAAACTGTATTCTTCAAAGCACACCATCAAGAAAGTAAAAAGACAAGGCCAGGCACGGTGGCTCATGCCTGTGATCCCAGCACTGTGGGAGGCTGAGGTGAGTGGATCACCTGAGAAGTTCGAGACCAGTGTGGCCAATATGGTGAAACCCCATCTCTACTAAAAATACAAAAATTAGCCGACCGTGGCGGCACATGCCTGTAATCCCAGCTACTCAGGAGGCTGAGGCAGGGGAATCGCTTGAACCTGGGAGGCGGAGGTTGCAGTGAGCTGAGATTGAGCCATTGGGCTTAATCTGGGCAACAAGAGAGAAGCTCCATTTCAAAAAAAAAACCCAAAACCTAAAACGCAACAAAATATATATATATTAAAATATATATAAAAGTGAAAAGACAAAGAACGGGAGAAAATTTTTGCTAATCACATATCTGATGAAAGACTTGTATTAGAATATATAAAGAACTCTTACAATTCAAAAATAAAAAGACAACCCAATTCAAAAATGGACAAACATAATAAAAATGGCATTTAACGTCTGTGATCTTCTTCTCCAAAACATACAACTCCAATCTTATCATGAAAAAAAATTCATCCCAGTACTTTGGGAGGCCAAGGCAGCTGGATGGCTTGAGCCCAGGAATTCAATACCAGCCTTGGCAATATGGTGAGACAAAAATTAGCTGAACATGGTGGTGCACACCTGTAGTTCCAGCTACCAGGGAGGCTGAGGTGGAAGGATCACTTGAGCCCTTTAAGTGGAGGCTGCAGTAAACTGCAATCGTGCCACTGCATTCAAGCCGAGGAGACACAGAGAACTCCTGTCACAAAAAGAAAAGAAATAGTAATAATTAGGCAAATTCCAGTAGTGAGGCATCTGTACAATACAGACAGTCCCCCACTTATGATGGTTTGACTATAAATTTTCCACTTTATGAGGGTGCAAAATTGGTACTTACTTTTCTACTTTACAATGGTGCAAAATTGATATGATCCTCAATTTAGGTTGGAGTTACATCCCAATAAACCCATTTTAAATTAAAAATAATAGGCCGGGTGCAGTGGCTCACATCTTGTAATCCCAGCAGTTTGGGAGGCTGAGGCAGGCGGATCATTTCAGGTCAGAAATTCGAGACCAGCCTGGCCCAAATGGTGAAAACCCGTCTCTACTAAAAATACAAAAATTAGCTGGGTGTGGTGGCAGGTGCCAGTAATCCTAGTTCAGGCATGGTGGCAGGTGCCTAAGTCAGGGGAGTCACTTGAACCCAGGAGGCAGAAGTTGCAGTGAGCCAAGATTGCACTCTAGCCTGGGGGAAAAGAGCAAAACTCTGTCTCAAAAATAATAATAATAAAAGAAATAGCTGGGCAAGGTGGCTCACCCCTGTAATCCCTGCACTTTGGGAGTCCAACGCAGGCAAATCACGAAGTCAAGAGATCAAGACCATCCTGGCCAACATGGTGAAACACTGTCTCTACTAAAAATATAAATAGCTGGGTGCGGTGGCTCACGCCTGTAATCCTAGCACTTTGGGAGGCCGAGGTGGGTGGATCACCTTAGGTCAACAGTTCAAGACCAGCCTGGCCATCTTGGTGAAACTCCATCTTAAAAAAGAAAAAAATATATATAAATAGTTGGTCGTGGTGGCGCACATGTAGTCCCAGCTATTTGGGAGGTTGAGGCAGGAGGATCCCTTGAACCCAGGAGGCAGAGGCTGCAGTGAGCTGAGATAATGCCGTTGCACTCCAGCCTGGCAACAGAGAGACTCTGTCACAAAACAACAATAACAACAATAAAATCAATCAATAAATAAAAATTTAAAATTCTATTATTGACCAGGCATGGTGGCACCTTGGGAAGTTGAGGCAGAAGAATCACTTGAATCCAGGATTTCGAGACCAGTAATACCACATCTCTACAAAACAACAACAACAACAATTACCTGGACGTGGTGGCACACGCCATGTGGCATGATCTTGGCTCACTGCAGCCTCAACTTCCTGGGCTCAAGTGATCTGCTTACCTCAGCCTCTTGAGTAGCTGGGACCGCAGGTGCATGCCACCATGCCCAGCTAATTTTTTGTATTTTTCTGTAAAGACAGAGTTTTGTCATGTTGCCCAGGCTGGTCTCAAGCTCATGAGCTCAAGCAATCTACTCACTTCGGCCTCCCAAAGTGCTAGGATTATAGGTGTGAGCCAGAGCCCCCAGTCTCATTTAGCTATTAGCAATAATTCTTCTATAAAGAACTTTTCCACATCATTTCTTTAGTCACTCTAAAGTATAGTAAAATCACAATATAGTAAAGACAGGGTAGAAGTTTGATGCTTGACTGGGTGTGCTGGGTCACACCTGTAATCCCAGCACTTGGGAGACTGTGAGGCAGGAGGATCATGAGCTTAGGAGTTCAAGACAAGCCTAAGCAACATAGTGAAACCCTGTCTCTATTTAAAATTTTAAAAATATATAAAAAAGAAAAGAAGTTTGATGCTTGCCATCATTTATTAATTTTTTTTTTATACATGGAGTCTTGCTCTTTTGCCCAGGCTGGAGTGCAGTGGACCAGTCATGGCTCACTGCAACCTCTGCCTCCAAGGCTCAAGCCATTCTCCTGCCTCAGCCTCCAGAGTAGCTGGGATTACAGGCACCTGTCACCACGCCCGGCTAATTTTTGTATTTTTAGCAGAGACAGGGTTTCACCATGTTGGCAAGTTGGCCAGGCTGGTCTCAAACTCCTGACCTCAGGTGATCCACCCACTTCGGCCTCTCAAAGTGCTGGGATTACAGGCGTGAGCCACTATGCTCGGCCTAATTTTTTTTTTTTTTTTTTTGAGACAGTCTCACTCTGTTGCCTAGGCTAGCTCACTGCAACCTCCACCTCCCAGATTCAAGCAATTCTCCTGCCTCAGCCTCCAGCATAGCTAGGACTACAGATGTCTGTCACCATGCCTGGCTAATTTTTGTATTCTTATCTTTTGGTTTTTTTTTGTTTTTTTTTTTCTATTTTTAGTAGAGACAGGGTTTCATCATGTTGGCCAGCTGGTCCTGAACTCCTGATCTCATGTGATCTGCCTGCCTCGGCCTCCCAAAGTGCTGGGATTGCAGGTGTGAGCCACTATGCCCAGCCCATTTATTTTATTTTATTTTATTTGAGTCAGAGTCTTGCATTGTTGGCCAGGCTGGAGTGCAGTGGTACAATCTCAGCTCACGGCAACCTCTACCTCCTGGGTTCAAGCAATTCTCATGCCTCATCCTCCCAAGTAGCTGGGATTATAGGTGCATGACACCATGTTTAGCTCATTTCTTTGTATTTTTAGTAGAGACAGGATTTCACCGTGTTGGCTAGGCTGGTCTTGAACTCCTGACCTCAAATGATCCACCCTCCTTGGCCTCCCAAAGTGCTGGAATTTTTTTTTTTTTTAAGATGGGGTTTCACCATGATGGCCAGGCTGGTCTTGAACTCCTGACCTCAGGTGATCCACCCACCTCAGCCTCCCAAAGTGCTAGGATTACAGGCGTGAGCCACTGCTCCCTGCCAGTGCTGGGATTACATGAGTGAGTTACTGAGCATGGCCATGTATATTTATTTTTGTATAAATTATATATAAGATAAACTTTCCAAGTAAAGAACCAAGAAAGAAAAAAAAGAGAAAAAAAATAAAAATAATAAAAAATAAAATAAACTATAAAATTAAAATATGGGGGCTGGGCACAGTGGATCAGGCTGGGTGCTGTGGCTCATGCCTATAATCCAAGCACTTTGGGAGGCAGGTGGATCACTTGAGCCCAGGAGTTGAGACCAGCCTAGCCAACAGGGCAAAACCCTGGCTCTACTAAAAATACAAATATTGGCTGGGCGTGGTGGCTCACGCCTCTAATCCAAGCACTTTGGAGGCCAAGGCGGGCGGATCACCTGAGGTCAGGAGTTCAAGACCAGCCTGACCAACATGGTGAAACCCCATCTTAAAAAAAAAAAAATACAAAAATTACTGGGGTGTGGTGGCACACACCTGTAATCCCAGCTACTCATGAGGCTGAGGCAGAAGAATTGATTGAACCTGGAAGGCATAGGTTGCAGTGAGCTGAGATTGTGCCACTGCACTCCAGCCTGGGAGACAGAGTGAGACTTCGTCTCAAAACAATATTAATAATAAAATAAAATAAAATACGGGGCTGGGCATGGTGGGATATGCCTCTCTTCCCAGCACTTTGGCAAGCCGATGTGGTATATTGCCTGAGTTCAGGAGTTAGAGACCGGCCTGGTCAACATAGTGAAACTCCGTCTCTACAAATATACAAAAATTAGCCTGGCATGGTGGCACATGTGCCTGTAGTCCCAGCTACTCGGGAGGCCGAGGTGGGAGGATCACTTGGGCTGAGGAGGTAGAGGCTGCAGTGAGCCACATTTGAGCTCTTGCACTCCAGCCTTGGTGACAGAGTCAGACCCTGTCTCCAAAAAAAAAAAAAATCTTGCTTTAATATCATGAAACAATACTATGAAGATATCATTCTAAATTCAGTTTCTTTCTATACTTGACTTGAACGGATATTATAGTTTAAAAGATAACTCGGAAAAAGATCCATGAATCATTTCTGTCCTGACACTAAAAGATGTGAATAACTAACTGCTATTAGCTATCTACTGCTACATTACAATAATACTACAAACTTAATGGTCTAAAACAACACATCTTTACTATCTCAGTGAGTCAGGAGTCTCAGTATGCTTTAACCTGGTCCTCTGCTTCAGGGTCTTACAAAGCTATAATCAGCTCTTTTGCCAGGGCTACTGTCTCATCTGAGGCACAACTGGATATGAATTCACTTTCAAGCAGTTGTGGTTGTTGGCAGCATTGAGTTCCTTGCAAGCTGTGGTACTGAGGGCTCCTGTTTCTTGCTGACTGTCAGCAGGAGGCTACCCTCAGCTCTGCCAGGTGGCCCTAGGGCAGCACATAACATGGCATCTTTCTTCTTCCAGGCCAGCAAAGGAAAGATAGAATCTCCTAGCAAGATAGTTAGAATTTTATGTAATATAATGACATACAGAGGACCACATACATTCTGTCGCCTTTGCCGTGTTCTATTGGTTGGAAGAAATTCAGAGGTCCCACCCACACTCAAAGGGAGGGAACCACATAAGGCAGTGAACACTGAGAGGCAGGAATCATGGAGATGACCTGACACTAAGTATAAAAACTTAAATATGTAACTAACAGAGGAAAAAGGAAAAGCTATTTTTTCATGGTAGCAGGCCAACTAATTGATGAAGAAGAAATAATAAACAGAAAATCACTATTTTTCAACCATCATATCAATATATGATATACATAAGAGTGATCAATGGATGCTTAAAACCATTGAATAAAAATAGGCCAGGCACGGTGGCTCATGCCTGTAATCCCAGCAATTTCGCGGGCTCAGGTGGGCAGATCACCTGAAGTCAGGGGTTCGAGACCACCCTGGCCAACATGGTGAAACTATCTCTACTAAAAATACAAAAATTAGCCAGGCGTAGCAGCACATGCCTATAATCCCAGCTACTCAGGAGGCTGAGGCAGGAGAATCTCTTGAACCCAGGGGAGATTGCAGTGAGCCAAGGTCACACTACTGCACTCCAGCCTGGGTAACAGAAAAAGACCCCATCTAAAAAAAAAAAAAAGCCATTAAAAAATAAAAATATGTTGGAGAACAGATATTTATATAATCTTGAAGTACTCCCCAACAGACTTTCACTTCCAACTGCAATTTACCCTCTGACATAAAACATCTAAAAAACTGGACAAAATATTTGAGGAAATATTTTTCAAATGCCAGGAAACAGACAGCACAAGAGGGTGATCCCTGACATAAGGGAAACAAATGAAGTGAGCCCTATAGTTGCCCCAACTTACTTCATGGAGAGAATTTCCTGGCTACAGTTCAAGGAAGGAGAAAAACAGTTCAGCATTCTCCCTGAGTTGAGGAGAGAGAGTTGAGAATTTGAGAAGGCCAAGGTGGATTGAATTTTTAGGGCAAATTACCAGAGAAGAGAGAGCAGTACACAGAAGAGAGAGATGGACAGAGGAAGCACTCTGAGATCTGCAGAATGTTCCCCTCATATCTTCTGATGGATACTAGTCAGTACAAGGGTATGCGAAAACTGTCCAAATCTTGGGAAAGCAGTTGGAAAAAATCCTATCTTCATATAGGCCAGAAATAGTTCATGTTCCCAAGAGGCAGAGTAGGTCATCAGGTAGAGTACTATGTTCAGTATTCTTCAGTAGTACTTTAGTAGTGTAACAAAATTAGCCATAGACGAACTACTGCACTGATTCCATTGAACAGAGATTAAAAGCAAGACTTGGAGGATCAAATTGTTTCCTGGAACAAAGATCAAGAATATTTACAGGAATATAAAAATATCTGGCATCTAACAATTGACAATGTAAGGCATCTAATATCAAAAACAATCAAACTGCAAAGAATATAATCTATAATGAGGAGAAACATCCATCAGTAGGCAACAAATCCGGAAATGAAATTAGTGATAGAATTAAGACAAGGATGTTAAAATAATTTGTTACAACTGCATTTCATATGTTTAAGAAAGTAGGCTGGGCTCAGTGGCTCACGCATGTAATCCCAACACTTTGGGAGGCCAAGGCAGGTGGATCACCTGAGGTTAGGAGTTGGAGACCAGACTGGGCAACATGGCAAAACCCTGTCCCTACTAAAAATACAAAAATTAGCTGGGCATGGTGGCAGATGCCTGTAATCCCAGCTACTCAAGAGGTTAGGGCATGAGAATCTCTTGAACCTGGGAGGCAGAGGTTGCAGTGAGCCAAGATCACCACTGCACTCCAGCCTGGGAGACAAGAGCAAAACTCTGTTTCCAAAATAAAGAAAAAAAAAAAAGGAACATAGGCCGGGCATGGTGCTCATGCCTGTAATCCTAGCACTTTGGGAGGCTGAGACAGGCAGATCACCTGAGGTTAGGGGTTTGAGACCAGCCGGGGCAATACGGCAAAACCCCGTCTCCACTGAAAATACAAAAATTAGCTGGATGTGGTGATGCACACCTGTAATCCCAGTTACTAAGGAGGCTGAGGCAGGAGAATTGCTTGAAC
>NW_022437002.1:17847561-17897669 GCF_009761245.1 Sapajus apella
GTCTCTACTAAAAATACAAAAAATTAGCTGGGCATGGTGGTGTGTGTCTGTAATCCCAGCTACTCAGGAGGCTGAGGCAGGAGAATTGCCTGAACCCAGGAGGTGGAGGTTGCGGTGAGCCGAGATCGCGCCATTGCACTCCAACCTGGGTAACATGAGTGAAACACCGTCTCAAAAAAAAAAAAAAAAAAAAATACATTGAATGAGATTTATAGCAGATTAGATACTGCAAATCAGTTAACCTGAAGACATAGCAATAGAAACTGTCCAAAATGAAACACAGAGTAAAAAGGCTGGAAAAATAATGGCCACTAGCATAGTTGGAACCCACAAAGATGGACTGAAATCTGTGTCAGTTCTCATTGCCTTCAACCTTGATGGCATGTGCATCCTGCAGATGCCTTGAACATTATCAACCACTTGACCTAACTGACATTTATAGAACTCTATAATCAATGTCAGGAAGAGATACTATTTTCTATACATAGAATATTCACTAAGATAGAGTATATTATTCTGGGGTTTAAAACAAGTCACAATAAATGTAAAAGGATTCATATAAAAAAATGTGTTCTCAGCCAGGCCTGGAGGCTCATGCCTGTAATCCAAGCACTTTGGAGGCCAAGGCAGGAGGATCACCTGAGGTCGGGAATTCGAGACCAGCCTGACCAACATGGTGAAACCCCATCTTTATTAAAAAAAATTTTTTAATAAAAGAAGAAAAGAGTTTTATTTTTTAATTTTTTTAAATATAAAAAATAAGAAAAAAATGTGTTCTCTGAGCACAAATAAGATTTTTTTTTTTTAAGACAGCGTTTTGCTCTGTCACCAGGCGCCAGACTGGAATGCAGTGGTGCGATTTTGGCTCACTGCAACCTCCGCCTCCTAGGTTCAAGCAATTCTCCTGCCTCAGCCTCCCAAGTTGCTGGGACTACAGGCGTGTGCCACCACGACCAGCTAATTTTTGTATTTTTAAAGTAGAGGTGGGGTTTCACCATGTTGGCCAGGATGGTCTCAATTTCTTTACCTCGTGATCCACCCACTTCGGCCTCCCAAAGTGCTGAGGTTACAGGCGTGAGCCACTGTGCCTGGCAGATTTTTTTTTTTTTTTTTTAAAGACAGTGTCTTGCTCTGTCTCCCAGGCTGGAATGCAATGCAGTGGTGTGATCTCAGCTTGCTACAACCTCCACCTGCCAGGTTCAAGCGATTTTCGTGCTTCAGGTTGTCAAGTAGCTGAGATTATAGGTGCATGCCACCACACCTGGGTAATTTTTTTACCTGGGTAAAAATTTTTTTTAAGACGGGGTTTCACCATGTTGGTCAGGCTGGTCTTGAACTCCCAACCTCAGGTGATCCGCCTGCCTTGGCCTCCAAAGTGCTTGGATTACAGGAGTGAGCCACCATGCCCGGCCGACCTGGGTAAATTTTTTACTAAAGTAGAGACGGGGCTTCGCCATGTTGGCCAGGTTGGTCTTGAACTCCTGACCTCAAGTGATTCACACGCCTTAGTATCCCAAAGTGCTGGAATTACAGGTGTGAGCCACCGTGCCGGGCCCATCATATCCGCTTTGTTCTTTGTTCTGCTGACCTTTGAGTTTGGAAGTGTGTGAAGGAACTCAGTAGAAGACTTCATCCGGTCAGACTGACATCTGCAGATTCAACCACCTGCAGACTTTTTATTCTTAAGGTTTTTTAAAGATACCCAGTATAGTTTCTTGTACATAGCAGGTGTTTAACAAATTATTTTTGAAGAGATGGATGAATTTCAGTGGCAAGTCTTTTTTAAAAACCAGGTGGATAAAATGGCTACAGCAGAGGTGAGTTTGAAGGGTCTGTTGTCATTTAGTGAGGGCAAGCTGAGAATGAAGTAGGTAAGATAAATGGGGTGTGACTGTATCCCCCAGTTGCTTGGGGACTGATAAAGATTCTATCTGGGCCTGAAATTTCCTGTCTGTCCCAATGTCAGCTCTGAAAACTAGTCATGGGAGTAGATTCACCCAGATGTGCTGGATGTTCAGTTATCTGGACTATTTCAGATCAGGCCCAGTGATCAAGGTTTGGTGCAAAGAACACGTTCTCTCTCAAACAGAGAGCTGAAAAGGCCCTTTAATATCTTTGAATTAACATGTAACCAAAGAAGAGCTAATCAGAATCCTTTAATTGGCCTAATCTATCTACTGTGAGAGAAAACCCCTCTCCTTTTTCATTGCAGTATTTTGTCTGAGATAATGTCAGCCTGGGGCTGCTGGCTAGAATCTTTTCTACAGTGAAGAGAAACCAAGTGAACGAGAGAGTACTGAGTAAGACAGATGCCTAGTACGTAGTAGGCACTTAGAAAATGCTAGATTTCTTTTACCATAAGCCTTGTAAATTCAGGGCTCAGTCAAAAAGCTTACTGTTGTTGGTCAGGCATGGTGGCTCACACCTGTAATCCCAATACTTTGGGAGGCTGAGGTGGGCGAGTCGCCTGAGGCCAGGAGTTCAAAACCAGCCTGGCAAACATGGTGAAACCCTGTCTCTACTAAAGATACAAAAATTAGCCAGGCGTGGTGGCACATGCCTGTAGTCCCAGCCACTCAAGAGGCTGAAGCACTAGAATTACTTGAACCCGGGAAGCAAAGATTGTAGTGAGCTGAGATTGTGCCACTGCACTCCAGCCTGGGCAACAGCCTGGGGAGCAAGACTCTGTCTCAAAAACAAAACAAAACAAACTTATTTTTCTTGGTCTTTAGCTTTGTGGATGACAAATGGTTCTTTTTGAACCTCTGTTCTACCTATAGCCTCTGTTTTTAATTTTCCCCAGTGAGGGAACTAATCTCAGAGGATCCAAGGAAGTGTTGTAGCAGAGCAAATCTAGCAGAGAAATTATATAGTACTGAAGACACAGAGATAAACAAGGTAGACATAGTTCCTGTCCTCAAGGAGTTAGTACCTTTTTTTTTTTTTTTTTTGAGACTGAGTCTCACTCTGTCTCCCAGGCTGGCAAAATCTCAGCTCACTGCAACCTTCACTTCCCGAGTTCAAGTGATTCTCCTGCCTCAGCCTCCTGAGTAGCTGGGATTACAGGCGCCTGCCACTTCACCCAGCTAATTTTTTGTATTTTTAGTAGAGACGGGTTTTCGCCATGTTGGCCAGGTTGGTCTTGAACTCCTGACCTCAGGTGAACTACCCGCCTCAGCCTCCCAAAGTGCTGGGATTATAGGTGTGAGCCACCACACCCAGCCAGAGTTGGTACTTTTAAGGGGGAGATAGACAATAACAACACAATATACAAAATGCAGTGATTGAATTGTGTACTGTAGTCTATGGGTGGGGCGGGTGAAATCATGGAGAGATGCAGGGCAGGGGAATGAAACCTTGGTCTGCCTAATTGCATGCTCCATCCACAGCACTAGCAAAGGTAAGTTCTCCAGGCAGCTGATGATTTGGTGCCACATGTAAGTGCCCAGCTTCTGTTCTGCATTATAGACTGCTGCAGTGTTGACTCCTGCTAATCGGGACCTCTGAACTTTTTCTACAAATATTGTCTTTTCTGAAAACAGAGCTGGGAGACCTGTATAGCCCAAAGGCAGCTATAGCTCCCAGGGAGGAGAAGAGGACCAAAAAAACTGTTGGTGGGGCAGGGAGGGGAACCAGGCAGGAGACAGCAGTGGCTGGAGAACAGGTATGGGCAAACTAGAAGAAATGCAGACACTTGGGCCGGGCGCGGTGGCTCAAGCCTGTAATCCCAGCACTTTGGGAGGCCGAGGTGGGTGGATCACGAGGTTAAGAGATCGAGACCATCCTGGTCAACATGGTGAAACCCCGTCTCTACTAAAAATACAAAAAATTAGCTGGGCATGGTGGCGCGTGCCTGTAATCCCAGCTGCTCAGGAGGCTGAGGCAGGAGAATTGCCTGAACCCAGGAGGCGGAGGTTGCGGTGAGCCGAGATCGCGCCATTGCACTCCAGCCTGGGTAACATGAGTGAAACTCCGTCTCAAAAAAAAAAAAAAAAAAAAAAAAAAAGAAATGCAGACACTTGTACAACAGCTCCAGTGGCCCTATCCATTCATTTATCCTCTCAGAAAGCCTGATTCCTTAGCCCTGTAGGGGAGAATCTTCACTGTCTTCACAAAGGAGATAAGAAGAAGCCATGTGTGGCTTTGCCCTATCCATGAGAAGCTTTATCCATAAACATCTGAGAAAACGCTCAATATCACTAGTGATTTAAAAAAATGTATATCAGAGGACTCAAGATAGCGGCTGTGGTGCTGGCGGCGACGCGGTTGCGGCGGGGCTCGGGTTCTTGGGGCCGCTCGCGGTTGAGGTTTGGGCCTCCTGCGCACAGACGGTTTAGTAGTGGTGGTGCCTATTCCAACATCCCCCTCTCTTCTCCCTTACCTGGAGTACCCAAGCCTGTTTTTGCTACAGTTGATGGACAGGAAAAGTTTGAAACCAAAGTCACCACATTGGACAATGGGCTTCGCGTGGCATCTCAAAATAAGTTTGGACAGTTTTGTACAGTAGGAAGTAAGTACTGTTGTGGTGCTGTGGGTGCCCTGCTGTTTGAACATGCACAAGCTTTAGTGGACTGTCGGTTAGCATGTCAATTGTGAACTGTATCCTGAGTGGAAACAGTGTAAGATTTCATAAATGTTGACCTACACATACACCTGTGAAACCGTCAGCAGCACAGTCATACTCATGTAATTAAATCTGATCATATATTGAAATTTTAAAATGTTTCTCTTGATAAATCTTATTTTGAATATCTGACTTAACCTGTTAATTTTCTTTTTACTACTAGCTCTCATTAATTCAGGATCAAGATATGAAGCAAAATATCTTAGTGGAATTGCTCACTTTTCGGAAAAATTGGCATTTTCGGTCAGTGTCCAGTTTTGTAATTTTCTAGACTATACTTTTGAAGGATGTTTGAAGTTTTTCTTCTTTTAATGGTTATTTTAATAAACTATTAAGTTGCTAAATTAATGCTAATAAAAGGCTTAAATTTAAAAAAAATGTATATCAGAAAAACCATGAGATACCACTTTCTCCCCTTCAAATTAGCAAAATATCAGATCCTCCATATCCTCAGGGTTAGAAGGATGCAGGCAAGCAGGAACTTCCAGATACTGCAGGTAAAAATGTAGATTGGGGCTGGGCACAATGGCTCTCATCTGTAATCACTAGCACTTTGGGAGGCTGAGGTGGGAGGATCACTTGAGGCCAGGAGTTCCAGACCAGCCTGGCCAACACGGCGAAATACCGTCTCTCCTAAAAATGTAAAAAATTAGCTGGGTGTGGGGGTGCACACCTGTAATCCCAGCTACTTGGGGGAGGCTGAGGCATAAGAATCACTTGAAACTAAAAGGCAGAGATGTAAGAATCACTTGAACCTGGGAGGCAGAGGTTATAGTGAGCCAAGATCATGCAGCTGTACTCTAGCCTGGGCATCAGAGTGAGACTCTGTCTCAAAAAAAAAAGTAGATTGGAAAGCAATTGGCCTTAAAATGCTCATATCATTTGACTTAATGATTTCACTTAATCTGTCAATTGTGAGAAGGGAAATTGACACATGGAAGCTATAGTAGACATCTTTTTGTGTATCTTCCCAGCTCACAAATGATTTACACTTCTTTGAGACTAGTGAGACTAATTCATGTCACCAGCTTTCTTATTCTAGCCTCAGAAGCAGAACCTTGATTCACTGACCACTGTTGATTGGACTGGGGTAGACACCTGACCAAACTAGGTCAATTTTATTGTCTTTTCACCTAGGAATTTTGGTTTAGTTTGGACTGATATCTTGAATGGAAGGAGTGTAAAAATTCAGGAACTGTATCAGGGCTATTGTCCTCCAGATAGACTAAAAAACAGAAAGCCAGTCTGCAAAGAGAGGAGAATGGGGGCAGAGATGTGGAGAGAAACAGAGATAAGAGATAGAGACAAAATAGTCTCTGGAGCATTTCACCTACATTCTAGCCACTTTCTGTACTCCTACTTCTGCACTCTATAAAACAGTTCAGTATTCTTATAGCAGCTTTTATTTTTTTCCTTAAGCTAACTTGGGTGTTTCGATTATTTGCATCCAAAAGTTTATCATACTTTACTGATAATAACAGGAATATTGAGTAAATACTTATACATTATTTGCACAGTACATTGTCAAACTGCCATTTAAAATGTTTTAGGGAACTTATTAATGACATGTAAAATGTTTGACACATGAAGAGTAAAAGCATTGAGATATACAATTTTGTGTGCATAGAAAAAAGTTTGCAGACACACAAAATTTCTAGTAATAATTACCCTGGGGTGAATTGTCATTTATTACTTCATATGCCTTGGGTTTATACATGAATTTATACAAGAATTTATACATGGAACACTGCTAAAATTTAATTAAGATTACATTTAAAAAATTTTCTTTTTCTTTTTCTTTTTTTGAGATGGAGTCTCCCTCTGTCACCCAGGCTGGTGTGAGCTGCGATCTCAGCTCACTGCAGCCTCTGCCTCCTGGATTCAAGGGATTCTTCTGCCTCAGCCTCATGAGTAGCTGGGACTACAGGTGTGCACCACCACGCCTGGCTAATTTTTGTATTTTTAGTAGAGATGGGGGCTTCACCGGGCGTGGTGGCGCACACCTGTAATCCAAGCACTTTGGAGGCCAAGGCAGGTGGATCACCTGAGGTCGGGAGTTCAAGACTAGCCTGACCAACATGGTGAAACCCCACCTTAAAAAAAAAAAAGTTTAAAGAGATGGGGGCTTCACCATGTTGACCAGGTTGGTCTTGAACTCCTAACCTCATGATCTGCCTGCCTCAGCCTCTCAAAGTACTGGGATTACAGGTGTGAGCCACCATGCCTGGCCAAAAGCATTTTCTGTGTTGCTATATCCTTTTTATTTGGTATCATTTTAATGATTGCATAATTTTGCATTGTAACAGGATATCATAATTTATTAAGCCAGTACTTAACTGTTAGTTTTTTTTTTTTTTTTTTTTGAGACGGAGTTTCACTCATGTTACCCAGGCTGGAATGCAATGGTGCGATCTAGGCTCACCGCAACCTCTGCCTCCTGGTTCAGGCAATTCTCCTGCCTCAGCCTCCTGAGTAGCTGGGATTACAGCAGACACCACCATGCCCAGCTAATTTTTTGTATTTTTAGTAGAGACGGGGTTTCACCATGTTGACCAGGATGGTCTCGATCTCTTGACCTCGTGATCCACCCGCCTCGGCCTCCCAAAGTGCTGGGATTACAGGCTTGAGCCACCGCGCCCGGCCAACTATTAGTTTTAAAATAATTTTTACTATTTTAAGCAATGCTGTGAAAAACATCTTTAATGCATAAGGCTTTTTTTCCACAGTTTGGATTATTTGCTTAGGATCTTTTTTCAGTGGTGGAATCATGGGGATGGAACATTTCTATGGTTCATGAATAACTCTGGCCACAATGTTTACTCTAAAGGCTGTGCCTATTTCCTTTGCCATCTGAAACACAGCTGAGCACCCAGGACTAGCACATTACCTCAGTAGCCAGCCTATTTGCTAATCTATTAAGTTTTTAAAAATGATACACCTCCTTGTTTTGATTTACATTTTTTTTTGTCACTAGCAAGTTAGAACATTTTTCATGTTTGTTAACTCCTTTATTTATTTATTTATTTATTGAGACAGAGTCTCGCTCTGTCGCTCAGGCTGGGTTGCAGTGGTGTGATCTCAGCTCACTGCAACCTCTGCCTCCCAGGTTCAAGCAATTCTGGTGCCTAAGCCTCCCAAGCAGCTGGGACTACAGGTTAGCGCTGCCACGCTTGGCTAATTTTTTGTATTTTTAGTAGAGACCAGGTTTTGCCATGCTGGCCAGGCTGGTCTTGAACTCCTGGCCTCAAGTGATCCACCAGCCTCGGCCTCCCAAAGTGCTGGTATTACAGGCGTGAGCCAATGTGCCTGGCCCCTCTAAGCGTCTTTTGATGGGAAGAAAATTAACTCCCATATGTGTAAGCCATGTTAATTACTTGGAGCTGAACACATCCCTAATTGATACAGATAATTTCTTGGAAAAATTCTAAAGTAACTCAGATTATATAAACCGAATCCCAATACTGTCCTTTGCATATTGGATTCATTTTCTTTTCTTGCACTCATCTGTCTTTTTTTCTAAAATACAAAAATTAGTCAGGCATGGTGGTATGCACCTGTAATCTCAGTTACTATGGAGGCTGAGGCAGGAGAATTGCTTGAACCCAGGAGACAGAGGTTGCAGTGAGCCAAGATTATGCCACTGCATTCCATCCTGGGTGACAGAGTGAGACTCAAAAAAAAAAAAAAGATGCTTAGAGGTATGTATTCCAGGGTTAGAGCAGTTGCTCCAGATTACAAGATGTCATAAAAAACCCAGGCTCTTCTGTTTGCCTGCTCCACTATCCTTAGTGTGAGACAAGATAGTGACTGTACATCCCAAGCAGTCTGCTTTCTTAGCAAGAAGACAGGGAAAAGATGAGGGACAAAGGACTGAAAGAACAAGCATACCAGGCATGTACCTCTGGAAGCCTAACTCTGAAACTTTCTTTTGTTCTCTCATTGGCTAGAACTGGGTCATATGGTCACCCCTAAGTGCAGATTATTCCAACCTGGACTCTAGAAAGGTAAATAATTTAGCTGCTACATACGCTGCTGCCCAATACTAAATTGGGCTTCTCTTAGTATGGAAGACAAGGAGTAGATATTGGAGAAACAACTTGCAGGGTGTTCCCTGTTCACTTTTGCTTCTCTGGTTAGGTTAGGTTTTGATCACTTGCAATCAAAAAGTTTTGACTACTACAGTCCTCCTCATCTCCTTCCTGGATTACATCATTGGATTCCCCACTAGCCCATCTACCACCAATTTCCACCTTGCTTAGAATGATTATACAAGTGCAACCAGCCTTCTCAAAGGATGTCTCTGAGCCTGGCTACTCCATTACCTGATATGGAGGTTGGCAAATGTTTTCTGTAAACAGCCAGACAGTAAATATTTTGGGCTTCTATTTTTCTTTATTTCTTTTTTCTTTTTTTTTTTTTGGCGGGGAGGGGACGGAGTTTCGCTCCTGTTACCCAGACTGGAGTGCAATGGCGCAATCTCGGCTCACCGCAACCTCTGCCTCCTGGGTTCAGGCAATTCTCCTGCCTCAGCCTCCTGAGTAGCTGTGATTACAGGCACGCGCCACCATGCCCAGCTAATTTTTTGTATTTTTAGTAGAGACGGGGTTTCACCGTGTTGACCAGGATGGTCTCGATCTCTTGACCTCGTGATCCACCCGCCTCGGCCTCCCAAAGTGCTGGGATTACAGGCTTGAGCCACCGCGCCCGGCCCTATTTCTTTTTTCTTTTTACTTTTTTTGAGTCAGGGTCTCACTCTGTCACCCAGGCTGAAGTGTGCAGTGGCATAATCACGGCTCACGGTAGCCCTGAACTCCTGGGCTCAAGTGATCCTCCCACCTCAGCTTCCTGAGTAGCTAGGATGACAGGTGTAAAATTAGCCAGGCATGATGGCTTACATCCTGTATCCTGTAAGCTATCATGCCTGGCTAATTTTTTGTTTGTTTTTGTAGAGACAGGGTCTCACTATGCTGGCCCAGGCTGGTCTCGGACTCCTGACCACAAGTGATCTGCCTGCCTCGGCCTCCCAAAGTGTTGGGATTGCAGGAGTGAGCCATGGCACCCAGCCTCTCCTTGTCTTTTGATGGTTGATTGAATGGCATTAATTCTCATGGTCAATACACATTACTTAGATTAATTACATCTGCCAGGGCCTTGTCGGCAAAACAGAGTCTATGCCGTGTGGTTAAATAAAAGGAATTTTATGCAGAGGGTAGTTACAAATGGGTTGGAAGTGAAACAGGGAATGGGAAGCAACTCAGAAATTAGCAACAGCAGGAAGCCTCTATCACCTCGAGGGCTGGAGAATCAGCGGAGGAGGCAGTGGTAACAGAGCCCATGAGCTGAGACCACTCAATGGGAACTGGGACCACTCAATGGGAACTGAAACCACTAAGGGAAGGACCACTCGTGGAAGCAAGATAAGGAAGAAGAGCCTCTGGTGAAACCTAAAAGACATAGCCAATGTTGAAGATGTTGCCTGAAGCAGAAATTCTCCAATATCCCTCTGTTAACCAAAATAACCAGGTGAGAGAACTTTAGAAATAAAACTCCCATGAGCCAGTCCTCCGCAGTGTAGATCAGTATAAAAGGGCAAGAAATGGATCTGAGACAAGCATAATTAATAATAACTTTAATTAATAAAGTTTTCAAAGATGTCCCCAAGTCTATTAGGGTTTTAAAAAATCTAACCTCAAAATTATAAAACTTTAAAAACAGAAATTGAAGTGTCAGGGCCACGTGGGTTTTCTTATTACCCATTAATTGCTAAAATGGAAGCGGCATTTTAATTTGTTTCATTTTTAAACCATGATTTTATGTTTTTCTGGAAATTTTTTAAAATTTATTTTATTGTTTTTTAAATACAGGGTCTAACTCTGCTGCCCAGGCTCAAGTGCAGTGACATGATCATAAATCACTGCAGCCTCAAACTCCTGGGGTTAAGGGATTCTCTGCTTCAACCTCCCAAGTAGCTAAGACTATAAGTATGTGCCACCACACCAGGCTAATTTTTAAATTGTTTGTAGAGACAGAATTTTGCTATGTTGCCCAGGCTGGTCTCAATTGAACTCCTGGCCTCAATTTCTCCTTCTGCCTAGGCCTCCCAAAATGCTGGGATTATAGGCATGAGCCACTGCGTCAGCAAGGAAATTCTAAAAGCCATTCTTTTTATCTTGTTAGAAGCTGCTGTCTTTGTTGCCATGTCAATAAAATCTTTCATCTTCATAAACATACTATCATTTGATTGGCATTTGTTCCATCTTAACTCTTTAAAACATTTAAAAAGTTTTTTTGCATTTATTATTTTTAACTGACACATAATAATTATATATATTTATCTGGTACAGTGTGATATTTCAACACATGTACACAATGTGTAATGATCAAATCAGTGTAATTAACATATCCATCACCTCAAACATTTATCATTTCTTTCTGTTGAAAACACAAAATTCTCTCTTCTAGCTGTTTGAAAATACACAATAAATTGTTGATAATTATAGTCACCCTATAGTACTATTAGATATTTTTTCCTCCTATCTAGCTGGAAGTTCATATTGGTTAACTACCCTCTGACTATGCCCCCATGCCTATCCTTCCCAGCCTCTAGTAACCACTATTCTACTCTCTACTTCCTTTTTTTTTTTTTTTTTTTTTGAGACGGAGTTTCGCTCTTGTTACCCAGGCTGGAGTGCAATGGCTCACCGCAACCTCCGCCTCCTGGGTTCAGGCAATTCTCCTGCCTCAGCCTCCTGAGTAGCTGGGATTACAGGCACGTGCCACCATGCCCAGCTAATTTTTTTTTTGTATTTTTAGTAGAGACGGGGTTTCACCATGTTGACCAGGATGGTCTCGATCTCTTGACCTCGGCCTCCCAAAGTGCTGGGATTACAGGCTTGAGTCACCGTGGCCGGCTCTACTCTCTACTGCTATGAATTCAACTTTTTAAGCTTCCACATTGAATGAGAACATGCAGTATTTGTCTTTCTGTGTCTGTCAATTTCACTTAACATACTGTCCTTCAAACTTACTCATATTTTCACAAATGATAGGATTTGGTTTTTTTATGGATAAATAGTACTCTATTGTGTGTGTGAGGGAAATTAAGTGTATGTGTATATATATGTGTGTGTGTGTCTGTATATGTATATTCCATTTTGTGTGTGTGTGTGTATATCTATAGTATTCTGTGTGTGTATATATATTCCATTGTGTGTGTGTGTGTATATATAGGATTCCATTGTATGTGTGTTTATAGATATTCCATTGTGTGTGTGTATATATATTTCATTGTGTTTACTATATATGTGTGTATGTATGTATATTTACATACACATATATACATATGTATATCCATATACATATATACATACATGTGTATATGTGTGTGTATGTGTATATATATACACACATACACACTATGGAATATCTATATACACATACACACAATGGGGTATATATACACATAAAGAAAATGTGATATCTATATATGTATCTGTATATAATATATAGATATACATAAGCTGTTGTGAATAGTGCTGCAATAAACATGGGAGTGCAGATAATACCATTTCCTTTGGATATATACGCAGTGAAGTGCAAATTGCTGGCTCATCAGACAGCTCTGTTTTTCATATTTCGAGGAACCTCCATACTGTTTTCCATAATGGCTGTAATAATTTACATTCCTTCCAACAGTATGTAGAGTTTCCCTTTCTCCACATCTTCTCCAGGATTTTTTTTTTTTTAATCTTTCTGGTAATAGCCATTCTAACTGCAGTGGGATGTTATCTCATTGTGGTTTTGATTTGAATTTCCCTGATGATTAGTGATATTGAGCATTCTTTTTTTTTTTTAATTTATTATTATCTTTTTCTTTTTTAAGACAGGGTTTCACCATGTTGGTCAGGCTGGTCTTGAACTCCTGACCTCAGGTGATCTGCCCACCTTGGCCTCCAAAGTGGATTACAGGCATGAACCACCATGCCCGGCTGCATTGAGCATTCTTCTAGGTACCTGTTGGCCATTGTATGTCTTCTTTGAGAGATGTCTATGCAACTCATTTGAGCATTTAAAAAAGTTGGATTCTCTTTTTTTTTTTTTTCTTTTTTACTGTCGAATTGTTTGAGTTTCTTGTATATTCTTGGTATTAATCCTTTGCCAGATTAATAGTTTGAAAATATTTTCTCCCATTATACTGGTTGTCTCTTCACTCTGTTGGTAATTTCCTTTGCTGTGGAGAAGATTTTAGTTTAATATAATAATCCCTTTTGTCTATTTTTGCTTTTGTTACTTGTGCTTTTGAGGTATTATCCATAAAATCTTTGCCAAGACCAATGTTCTGGAGTGTTTCTTCTATATTTTCTTTTAGTGGTTTCATAGTTTCAGGTCTTACATTTAAGTCTTTAATCCATTTTGAGTTGATTTTTGTATATTATGAGAGATAAAGGTCTGGTTTCATTCTTCAGCATATGGATATCCAGTTTTCCTAGTACATTTATTGAAGAGACTTTACTTCCTCCAATGAATGTTCTTGGTGCCTTTGTCAAAAATCAGTTGGCTGTAAATATGTGGATTTATTTCTGAGTTCTCTATTTCATTCCATTGGTGTACATATCCATTTTTATGTCAGTACCATTCTGTTTTGTTTACTACAGCTTTGCAATATATTTTTAAGTCAGATAGCGTGATGCCTCCCACTTTGTTCTTTTTGCTCAGGTTTGTTTTGGCTATTAGGAGTCTTCTGTAGTTCCAATGAATTTTAGGATTATTTTTTCTATGAAACATTCTGAGAAGAATGCCATTGGTATTTTGATAGGGATTGCACTGAATCTGTAGATTGCTTTTGGTAGTATGGTCATTTTCATGTTACTGGTTCTTCCAATCCATGACCATGAGATGTGAGATGTCTTTACATCTTTCCATTTTTTTGTGTGTCCTCTCCAACTTCCCTCCCTCCCTCCTTCCCTCCCTCCCTCCCTTCCTTCCTTCCTTCCCTCCCTCCATCCCTCCCTCCTTCCTTTTTCTTTTTCTGACAGTCTTGCTCTGTCACCCAGGATGGAGTGTAGTGGTTTAATAACAGCTAACTGCAGCCTCCGCCACCCAGGTTCAATTAATTCCTGTGCCTCAGCCTCCCAAGTAGCTGAGACTACAGGCACATGCCACCATGCTTGGCTAACTCTTGTGTTTTTAGTAGAAACGGGATTTCGCCATTTTGGCCAGGCTGGTCTCGAATTCCTGACCTCAAGTGATCTGCCTTGGCTTCCCAAAGTGCTGGAATTACAGGCATGAGCCACTGCACCCAGCCTCCTCTTCAATTTCTTTCATAAGTGTCCTATGGTTTTCCTTACAGAGATCTTTCACTTCTATGGTTAAACTTATTCCTAGGTATTTTACTTTTTTGTAGCTATTATAAATGAGATTGCTTTTTAAATTTCTTCTTTTAAAAAAAAAAAAATATATATATATATATATATATTTTTTTTTTTTTTTCAAAGACCGGGTTTGACCACGTTGGTCAGGCTGGTCTTGAACTCCCAACCTCAGGTGATCCGCCCATCTTGACCTCCAAAGTGCTTGGATTACAGGTGTGAGCCACCACACCTGGCCATTTTAAATTTATTTTCTGTTTGTTTGTTATGTATAGAAATGCTATTTTTTTTTTTTTTGGTGCCGTGACTCAGATGAAATGCTATTTTTTTGTATTTTGTTTTTGTATTGTGCAATGTTACTAAATTTGTTTATGAGTTCTAGGAGTGTTTTGGTGGAGCTTTTAGGATTTTCCATGCATAAGATCATGCCATTTGCAAACAGGAACAACTTGACTTCCTTCTTTACAGTTTAGATATCCTTTATTTTTTTTCTTGACTAATTTTTCTAGCTAGGACCCATCTTAACTTTTGACTTTTTAGTCTAATTTGGAACAGTTAGATTTTAGGCCTGTTGTATCGCTAAATCTTGGTATTTCTTTTCATTGTACTTTTATATTAGGTCCATTGTTTCTACCCATATTAACCTCTTTTTTTTTTTTAAGATTTCATATATATATATATATAAAATTTACTTTATTTTATTTATTTATTTATTTTTTGGGGACGGAGTTTCGCTCTTGTTACCCAGGCTGGAGTGCAATGGCGCGATCTCGGCTCACCGCAACCTCCGCCTCCTGGGTTCAGGCAATTCTCCTGCCTCAGCCTCCTGAGTAACTGGGATTACAGGCACGCATCACCATGCCCAGCTAATTTTTTGTATTTTTAGTAGAGACGGGGTTTCACCATGTTGACCAGGATGGTCTCGATCTCTTGACCTCGTGATCCACCCGCCTCGGCCTCCCAAAGTGCTGGGATTACAGGCTTGAGCCACTACACCTGGCTACTTTATTTTTTTTTTAAAGGTGCAGTTTCACCATGATGGCCAGGCTGGTCTTGAACTCCTGACCTCAGGTGATCCACCCACTTCGGCCTCCCAAAGTGCTAGGATTACAGGTATGAGCCACCATGCCCGGTGATTTCTTTATATTTTTTGCTGGAATACACACTTGTAATAAATTTTTTTTCAAGAAGAGTACATGGAAGATGAAGTTTCTGAGCAATTAAATATCCAAAAGTGTAACTGATAAGAAGTTTGATGTTTAGGCTTGTTTTCAAAGGAAAATTAATGGTTCTAATGGGGAAGGAATTGATTAACAAAATTTCCCCCACCCAAATACCAGAATAAGGAGTTTTCGGTCACCAAATCTCCTAGGGAGATTCTTCCATTTATTCTCAGGATATATTTAGAAGTAACAGGGGAGTTCATGGCTGTCTATGGATAGAGAGAAGGGTATCAAGTAGTGTGGCTGTTCCATAGACAGTGCTCCGATTTATTATTTTGATCTTTGTTTCCCTTCTCAGATGTTCTCTGTTCCTGCTAACTTCAATTTAGAAATTCTCCCTCCCAGGAAGTTTATTTCCACTTCCATTTAAGCCTTCCTGTGCACAATCTGGACCAGGGGTCCCTAACCCCTGGGCCACCTGGTACTGGTTTGTGGCCCATTAGGAACCAGGTTGCACAGCAGAAGGTGAGTGGCAGGCAAGTGAGCATTACTGTTTGAGCTCCACCTCCTGTTAGATCAGCAACATTAGATTCTCATAGGAGCACGAACCCGATGGTGAACTGGGCATGAAACAAATCTAGGTTATGCCTGCCTTATGAGAATCTACCTAATGCCTGATGATCTGAGATGAAACAGTTTCATCCTGAAACCACTCCCATCCCTTGGAAAAATTTTCTTCTAGGAAACCAATCCCAAAAATAAAAATAAAAAAAGGCCGGGCGCGGTGGCTCAAGCCTGTAATCCCAGCACTTTGGGAGGCCGAGGCGGGTGGATCACAAGGTCAAGAGATCGAGACCATCCTGGTCAACATGGTGAAACCCCGTCTCTACTAAAAATACAAAAAATTAGCTGGGCATGGTGGCACGTGCCTGTAATCCCAGCTACTCAGGAGGCTGAGGCAGGAGAATTGCCTGAACCCAGGAGGCGGAGGTTGCGGTGAGCCGAGATCGCGCCATTGCACTCCAGCCTGGGTAACAAGAGCGAAACTCCGTCTCAAAAAAAAAAAAAAATAAATAACAGTAGATAACAGCCATAGTTACCTTTTTTTTTTTTTTGAGACAGGGTTTGGAGTGCAGTGGTGTGATCTTGGCTGACTGCAACCTGCAACCTCTGCCTCCCCAACTCAAATGATCCTCCCACCTCAGCCTCCCGAATAGCTGGAACTACAGGCGTGTGCCACCATGCCCAACTAATTTTTGTAGAGGTGGGGTTTTGCCATGTTGCCCAGGCAAAATCCTAGGCTCAAGCAATCCTTCCACCCTGGCCTCCCAAAGTTCTCGGATTGTAGGTGTGAGCTATGGCGCCCAGCCCATACTTAAATTTTAGAATATAAAACAACCTTGGAGTTCTTAGGTAATTAAGGAGGAGATATTAGGCTTCCTGATAATATGACATAAGGAGCCTGACTAATTAGAATAAGAAAAAGTAGACTAGGTGCGGTGGCTCACGCCTGCAATCCCAGCACTTTAGGAGGCTGAGGCCGGTAGATCATGAGGTCAGGAGTTAGAATCCATCCTGACCAACAGGGTGAAACCCTATCTCTACTAAAAATACAAAAATTAGCTGGGTGTGGTGGCGTATGCCTGTAATCCCAGCTACTTGGGAGGCTGAGGCATTAGAATTGTTTGAACCCAGGAGGTGGACATTGCAGTGAGCCGAGATCATGCCACTGCACTCCAGCCTGGCGACAGAGCAAGACTCCATCTTGGAGAAAAAAAAAGAATAAAAAAAGAATAAGGAAAAGTAATGTGACCATATTTATATTCTACAAGTATGGTATTGTTCATATTGGTTAAAAATCTAACTATGGGTGGCCCTCAGTTCTGAACTCTACACTGGTGTAGCCAGTAGCTTACTAGATACCTTCACTTGGATAGCTCACTGGCACTTCAGAGCAAACATATCTAAAATGGAATTGACAATAATCTGTTTCACACTTTTTTTCTTCTTCTGTTTTCTACCTCAATTGCCCAAGCCAGAAAATTGGGAATCATTCTTAGGGCTTTTTTTTTCCTCTCTCTCTCTGTACCCTTGATGCAGTGAACAGGTCCTGTTGTTTCTGGATCTCTCAAATTCACCCACATTCTTTCATCCCCTCTATCATTTTCTCAGTATTAGTCACTTTACCTCTCCCACAGCTAATTATAATATCCTACTAAGTTGCACAGGATTTGCTAGTGGAGTGGATATGAAGTATGTGAGAAAGAGAGAACTCAAGGATCACTTCAAGGTTTTGGCCTGAGCAATTGAAAAAAAAATTGACTTGTCACTTATTGAGCTGGTGAAGACAAGTATAAAAGTGGATGTGGGGTCAGGCGTGGTGGCTCATGCCTGTACTCCCAGCACTTTGCGAGGTTGAAGTGGGCAGATCACCTGAGGTCATGAGTTCAAGACCAACCTGGGCAACATAGTGAAACCCCATCTCTAATTTTGTAAAAATACAAAAATTAGCCACAGTGATGTACGCTGCTTATCTTGGCTACCTGGAGGTTCAGTCAGGAGAATCGCTTGAACCTGGGAGGTTGTGGAGATTGCGCCACTGTGTTTCCAGTCTGGGTGACAGAGGGAGACTTTGTCTCAAAAAAAAAAAAAAAAAAAAAAAAAAGTGGATGTGGGTCAGATTGTGTCACATGGCCATTTCTGGGTGTTAGGAGGTTTAGAAAGTATCAAAGATCAGATGGTTGTAGATATGTTGTGTTGCCTCCGGGACCTCTGTTCTGTTCCATTGGTCTATATCTCTGTTTTGGTACCAGTACCATGCTGTTTTGATTACTGTAGCCTTGTAGTATAGTTTGAAGTCCGGTAGTGTGATGCCTCCCGCTTTGTTCTTTTTGCTTAGAATTGACTTGGCTATGCGGGCTCTCTTTTGGTTCCATATGAATTTTAAGGTGATTTTTTCCAGTTCTGCGAAGAAGGTCATTGGTAGCTTGATGGGGATAGCATTGAATCTGTAAATTACTTTGGGCAGTATGGCCATTTTCACGATATTGATTCTTCCTAACCATGAACATGGAATGTTTCTCCATCTGTTTGTGTCCTCTCTTATTTCGTTGAGCAGTGGCTTGTAGTTCTCCTTGAAGAGGTCCTTTACGTTCCTTGTTAGTTGTATTCCTAGGTATTTTATTTTCTTTGTGGTAATGGGGAAAGGATTCCCTGTTCAATAAATGGTGTTGGGAAAGCTGGCTAGCCATGTGCAGAAAGCAGAAACTGGACCCCTTCCTGACACCTTACACTAAAATTAACTCCAGATGGATTAAAGACTTAAACATAAGACCTAACACCATAAAAGCCCTAGAAGAAAATCTAGGCAAAACCATTCAGGACATAGGTGTAGGCAAGGACTTCATGACCAAAACACCAAAAGCATTGACAACAAAAGCCAAAATAGACAAATGGGACCTAATCAAACTCCACAGCTTCTGCACAGCAAAAGAAACAGTCATTAGAGTGAATCAGCAACCAACAGAATGGGAAAAAATTTTTGCTGTTTACCCATCTGACAAAGGGCTGATATCCAGAATTTACAAAGAACTAAAACAGATTTACAAGAAAAAAACTAACAAGCCCATTCAAAAGTGGGCAAAGGATATGAACAGACACTTTACAAAAGAAGACATACATGAGGCCAACAAACATATGAAAAAATGCTCATCATCACTGGTCATCAGAGAAATGCAAATCAAAACAACATTGAGATACCATCTCACACCAGTTAGAATGGCGATCATTAAAAAATCTGGAGACAACAGATGTTGGAGAGGATATGGAGAAATAGAAACACTTTTGCACTGTTGGTGGGAGTGTAAATTAGTTCAACCATTGTGGAAGACAGTGTGGCGATTCCTCAAGGACCTAGAAATAGAACTTCCATTTGACCCAGCAATCTCATTACTGGGTATATATCCAAAGGATTACAAATCGTTCTACTATAAGGACACATGCACACGAATGTTCATTGCAGCACAGTTTACAATAGCAAAGACCTGGAACCAACCCAAATGCCCATCGACGATAGACTGGATAGGGAAAATGTGGCACATATACACCATGGAATATTATGCAGCCATCAAAAATGATGAGTTTGGGTCCTTTGTAGGGACATGGATGAACCTGGAAACCATCATTCTCAGCAAACTGACAGAAGAGCAGAAGATCAAACACCGCATGTTCTCACTCATAGGTGGGTGTTGAACAATGAGAACACATGGACACAGGGAGGGGAGCACTACACACTGGGGTCAGTTGTGGGGAAATAGGGGAGGGATGGTGGGGGGTGGGGAGCTGGGGAGAGATAGCAAGGGGAGAAATGCCAGATGTAGGTGATGGGGAGGAAGGCAGCAAATCACACTGCCACGTGTGTACCTATGCAACAATTTTGCATGTTCTTCACATGTACCCCAAAACCTAAAATGCAATAAAATAAATAAATGGGAAAAAAAAAAGTTGAAGCCTAAAAAAAAAAAAAAAAAAAGAATCTGACTGTATTAGTTTTGTATTACCATGTAATACAGACATATAATTACCACAAACTTAGAAGCTTAACATAACATGCATCTATTATCTCACAGTTTCTGTCTAGATATATCTTAGCTGGGTTCTGTGCTTCAGGGTCTCATCAGGCTTCCACCAAGTTGTGTGGGCTATGTTCCCATCTGGGTGCTCAACTGGAAAAGGGCCTGTTTCCAAGCTCAGTCTCAGTTTTGGGAGAACTCATTTCCTTCTGGTTATAGGATTGGACACTTCAGAGTTTTTCATTTTGTTTTGGGGTTGTTGGGCCTGAGGCTGTCCTAGAGGTTGTCTGTAGTTTTCTGCCACATGGACCTCTCCATAGGCAGTTCAGAGAATGACACCTTGCATTGTCAAGGCTATTAGGAGTGTGAGAGTGAGTCTTCTAGCAAGACAGTCTTAGGTAGTGTAACATAATCAAGGAAATGATATCGCATTACTTTTGTTGTATTCTATTGGTTGGAAACAAGTCACAGGTCTCATCTACGTTCATAGGAAGGGATTACACAAAGGCGTAAAATACTGGGAGCAGGTAGAGCAGGAGGAGTAGCTGAGAGTCTTTCTGAGCAATGACTCTCGCAGTCCCAATATGAAAGATGAGAAGGTAGAATGGGCTTTGGTCTTTAAGTTACCAAAGCTGAGTCAGTGGATTCTCTTGCCAGAGACTGTGTTGATCTGTAATGGTGATACGACTGTGAAGAGAAGGTTAGAATTACTTTGCAGGAGTGCACAGTAGCAGCACAGCACATTGCCTGGTGTTTGTGATGGCAGTCCTGAGATTGTCCCTGATGTGGAGTCTGTGGGGGCTTCTTGTTTCTTGCCAGTTTCATAAGCTTTTTTCTCCTATCTGTGTTTAGCTCTGTGATCCATTCTACGTAGGCTTCTAATAAATCACCCCTGAGGCTTAAGATGGTCAGAGTGTGTTTCTATTGTTTGTAACCAAGGATGTGACAGACCCTGTACATGTAGCTGGTATAATTATTATTATTATTATTTTTTTAAAGACGGGTTTTCACCATGTTGGTCTGACTGGTCTTGAACTCCCAACCTCAGGTGATCCGCCCGCCTTGGCCTCCAAAGTGCTTGGATTACAGGCATGAGCCACCATGCCCAGCCATAGCTGGTATAATTATAAGTAGTTGTCACAGCATGTATTAGTAAGAGAAGGAGAGGGAGGTAGAGGCCAGATTTGGATGGTCTTGCCCGCCATAGTTAGTTTACACTTCATCTTGAAATTCATTTAACTGTTTTAAGCTAGTGAGTAACATTTAGAAAGATTCTTGTGAGGGCTTTTTGAAGGATGAGTTTGAAGACAATGAAACTGGGTATAAGTGAACCAGCTGGAAGGCTTTCCCAGTCAAGTAGGTAAGGGAAGATGAGACTTGACGTGGTGCCAATGGGATGGAAATAGGAGGCAGATTGAAGAGATAATGAGGTTATAGAGGCAATAAGACTTGTTCATTTATTGGATGTGAGGGAAGGAGGACAAGGACGGAGTCCAGGATGATTTCCAGGTTACTGGTTGAGGCAACCAGATGGGTAGTGAGAAACTGGGATAGGGAATTGAGGAGCAGGCTGGTGACAGGCTGTAAATTACATTGGTTATATGTGTCCTCTTCTCCTCCCAGAAGGAATCCATCACTTTTTCCACTTTTATAGGCATTTCCACACTGTCTTACTGTCCGGATCTGACAGACCTGGGTTTGAGTCTTGGCTCTGCACTTATAAGCTGTGTGATATTGAACATATTATATAACTTGAGCCTATTTCCTCAAATGCAAAATGGAAATACAACTTACCTCTTGTGTGTATATGAATTGAATGCATACTGTGTGGTACCCAGTGGGTACTCCATAGTGTTGGCTAGATATTTTTTGAGATGGCATCTTGAACTGTTGCCCTGGGCTGGAGTACAATGGTGCAATCTCGGTTCCTTGCAACCGCTGCCTCCAGGGTTCATGCGATTCTTCTGCTTCAGCCTCCTGAGTAGATGGCATTACAGGCTTACACCACCACACCTGGCTAATTTTTTTTTTTTTTTGTATTTTTAGTTGAGATGATTTCACTATGTTGGCCAGACTGGTCTGAAACTCCTGACCCTGTGATCAACCATCCTCGGCCTCCCAAAGTGCTGGGATTACAGGCATGAGCCACCACGCCTGTCTAGTGGCTATTATTACTACTCAGAAAAGGGTCAGGGAGGAGGCCCAGGACAAGTGGGTGAAGGCTTTAGGCAAGGCTTCTAGGTCAAAAGAGGAAAAATACAACATGTGGCAGACCAGCTGAAAGCCAGAGGGAGGCCAGGGCTGAGCTACCACCACATGTTGCTGAGCAGATGAGTAACTGCAGGCAGCAGGTCAGGCTACCCAGGCCATAGCAGACTGGGCTGGGCTCTACACGATGACTTCATTGTATGCCTTTTTTGTACTCCCCTTCTTCCAGAAGGAATCCATCACTTTTTCCACTTTCATAGGCGTTTCCACACTGTCTTACTGTTGGGAAAGAACAGACACGGTGGAAAAGAACAGAAGAGCCAGAATTCCATCTAGTTTGATCTCTGATTTGCTGAGTGACCTGGTGCATTTCATTTCGCCTCAGTGTCCTTATCTGTAATATGAGCATGCACAGATTTGCCTCCTAAGTACGATGTGAGAATTAGGTGAGGATTAGCAGGCACTAAATAAAAAGGCATGCAGTAGCGTTCTATTCTTTTTTGTTGTTGTTCTACTCTTAGCAAAGATATCATTTATAATAGCGTTCTATTCATTAATTGTGTTATTTTGTCTCCTTCCTGCTCCTGGCCCCTCTCCGCCTAGTTCCTTGAGGTCACTGATCTACTCGAATTCATTTTTGGGTCCTCAGCGTTGAGCTTGGCCCAGCACAGTTTCATGAATGGATGAATGAAAGAATCAGTGGGAGTCCGCAACCGCTGCCAGCGCGCCGAGAGCCCCGCCCCCTGCTGGTCCTCGGACAGCGCGCCAGAGCCACGGGCGGGTACTTCGCGACCGTTCGCTGGCGCGTGCGCGGGAAGCGGCGCGCGGCCGGAGGTGGCGGGCGGGCTCCCGGTGCGCGCGCGCGAGGGGCGGGGCCGCCCGGAGGCGGGCTGGAGGCAAGCGACTCAGCCGGCGGCTGGTGACCGGCCCAGCGTGTGCCGGGTGGGAGAAGGCGAGGCGGCGGCGATGCTGTCGCTTCCGTGAGGAGCGCCGAGGAGGTCACGGCGCCCGAGGCCCCAGGAGGCTCGAAGGCGCCGCGGGCTGGGGTCGGTGGCTTCGGGTGCCGGCCCGGCTATGGTGGCCGCGGGCGGTGGTTGGCGCGGCTGCCCTGCGGCCCGGGGCAGTGCGAAGCCGGGACAGTCGCGGCCCTGACGCCCGCGGGGCCCAGCTGCAGATATGAAGCGGAGCCGCTGCCGCGACCGACCCCAGCCGCCGCCGTCTGACCGTCGGGTGGATGGAGTTCAGCGGGCGGCAGAGCTGCCCCAGCTCTTGCCCCCGCGCCGGCGAGCGCCGCCCGGGAGGCCGCGGCTAGAGGAGCAGACCGGGCCCACGGGGCCGGAGGGCAAGGAGCAGGTAGGGCGGGTTGTGATCAGGGAGGGGGAACCTGAATGGAAGCCGTGGGGGAGGGGATCTCCAGCTGGAGGACTGGGGCTGGAGCGCTGGAGGGGTGGGGTCTGAATAGTTCGCGGGGAGGAGTGGGAGGTCTGGGGAGGCAGAGAAATGGGGAGTGGAGAAAAGGAAGTGGTGGCCTGGGGTTGAATTGGAAATGGGAGAGTAGAAGAATGAAAAATTGGTGCAAGGGGTACTCAGGGGTTTTGGTTGGGGCGAAAGGACGCAGGAATGTGGGCTGAGTGTGTGAGCTGCAACGAGTAGGCTTACTAAAGAGGCATTGAGGAGTTATCCATAGGAGTAAATAGTGTAAGATGGGGAAAGTCAATTTGATATAGTGTTGTTCTGTTTCCTAGAGGTTGTCTTTAAAATTATAAAAACGGATGACACGCCCAAGCATTCTCTGATTTGGCCATCATTATGCTTTTGTACCAGTGTGTTCAGGATTATTGTTAAGGCTCCCTTTACTAACCATCTATTTCACAAGAAAGCACTTGAAACACCTACATGTGAGCAATCTTAAGTCCAATTTTGTGAACAGAATTCGCGGATCTAGGGTTTGCCTTTTAGTTTATGACTGAAAACACATTATTGGTAAAACACAGCAGCATACAAATATTCATGGAGTTTCCTAATGAACAGGATGTGTTTATATAATTTATTAGTCAAGAGTAGGTGTACTTATGAGTAGGGGATAAAGGTCAGTTTTATCAGGTAGTAGAAGCTGCCACTAGTAGCGATAGTAAGTTTAGTGAAAGGAGAATAAGTGATCCTTGGTCTTGTTGGGTTTGCAGAAAAGTGTTATGTGGTAGTGAACTCTAGTTCCTCCTCCGCTTTCTTTTTGTTCACCTCTATTCAGGACCCTAGTGACTTCATCCTTGAATGTTTTAAGACTTCTTATAGGTCTCTTATCTCTTTCCTCTCAGGTAAATTAGCATTTTCTTTAGACTTTTTTTTGTTTTTTTTGAGACGGAGTCTGTGTCTGTCACCCAGTCTTCAGTGCAGTGGCATGATTTTGTCTCACTTCAACCTCCATCTCCTAGGTTCAGGTGATTCTCTTGCCTCTGCCTCTCCAGTAGCTGGGATTACAGGCGTGCATCACCACGCTTGGCTAATTTTTTTTCTAATTTTAGTAGAGACGGGGTTTTCACCATGTCGGCCAGGCTGGTCTCCAACTCCTGACCTCAGGTAATCCACCTACCTTGGCCTCCCAAAATGCTGGATTATAGGCATAAGCCACCATACCCGGCCCTTTAGACACTTTTTTTTTTTTTTTTTTTTTGAGACGGAGTTTCACTCATGTTACCCAGGCTGGAGTGCAATGGCGCGATCTCGGCTCACCGCAACCTCCACCTCCTGGGTTCAGGCAATTCTCCTGTCTCAGCCTCCTGAGTAGCTGGGATTACAGGCACGCGCTACCATGCCCAGCTAATTTTTTGTATTTTTAGTAGAGACGGGGTTTCACCGTGTTGACCAGGATGGTCTCGATCTCTTGACCTCGTGATCCACCCGCCTCGGCCTCCCAAAGTGCTGGGATTACAGGCTTGAGCCACTGCGCCCGGCCCCCTTTAGACACTTTTAAAATTAAATACCATGCTAGGTACCTAGCCCTTGGACTTTTGCCTTTTGTACTTCCACCTCTTATTCCTCACTGAGCCCTGAGGAGACTGCAGACTGCACCATTGACCATCTCTGCTCCTGCTTCTGGCTCCTGAGCATTGTCCTCTTGCTGTAATTTACTCCCCCATGTGCCTAATATTTGTCTTTTACATTCTCTACAGTATCATCTAATCAAAACTTGTAAAATGAACTTCAAGTCCAGATCCTTTCCTGTCTCGATTTACCTGGTCCAGTTGACCTTACTGCATATTTCACGAAAAAGTTCAAGATTACTCGATTTTTTCTTCCTCTTTATTTTAGGGTTTTTGTGTTTCCTCATCCTTAGCTTCAGTCTCAGAGAAAGAAGTACTCATCCTCCTCTTCTAGGCTAACTTCTCTACTTTCGTCTTTGATTTCATCCTCTTTTGTTTGCCTTTGCCTTAGACCCTTGTTATTCTCTTTGTTTTCTTTTTTTTTTCTTTTTGAGGCGGAGTTTCGCTCTTGTTGCCCAGGCTGGAGTGCAATGGCGTGATCTTGGCTCACCGCAACCTCCGCCTCCTGGGTTCAGGCAATTCTCCTGCCTCAGCCTCCTGAGTAGCTGGGATTACAGGCATGAGCCACCATGCCCAGCTGATTTTTTGTATTTTTAGTAGAGACGGGATTTCACCATGTTGACCAGGATGGTCTCGATCTCTTGACCTCGTGATCCACCCGCCTCGGCCTCCCAAAGTGCTGGGATTACAGGGGTGAGCCACCGTGCCCGGCCTATTCTCTTTGTTTTATATCACAAATAAAAACAAAGCAATGTTTGCCTGAATTGTGTAACCTACCCAAACTACTTTGTTATCTCTTCTTTGTTTCCCCAGCAGCCTTCTTGAAAAATGAGTTTGTATTCAGTCTTTAAGGTCACCAAAACCTTTTTTTGTGTGGCATTACTTTTTTTATTGAGGTTTGACAAATCAAAGGTTCATTCAGTCCATGAAATATTACAGAATGAGTATCTGTGTGATCACAACTCACATTGGGATGGAGAACATTCCCATTACCCTAGAATGCTCCCTGTGCTTTCTCCTAGCACTGCCCTTTTACAGATATAACCACTCTCTCCACATGTGTCACTAGAGATTTGTTTTAAACTAATACTTCATATAAATGGGATCATAGTTTGTACTCTTTTGTGACCCAATTCTTTCATTCAGATCACATTTGAGACTCATCCATATTGTTGCTTGTAGAAACAGTTCTTTTTCATTGCTGTGTAATTTTCCATTGTGTGAATGTACCGTGATGGTTACTAAAACTTATTTTTCTTTTTGAGACAGGGTCTCACTCTGTCACCTAGCCTGGAGTATATTAATGCAGTCATAGCTCACAGCAGCCTTGAACTCCCAGGCTCAAATGATCCTTCTGCCTCAGCCTCCCAAGTAGCTGGGACCACAGGCATGCTGTACCACCATGCCTGGCTAATTATTTATTTATTTTTATTTTTGAGATGGAGTCTTGCTCTGTTGCCCAGGCTGGAGTGCAGTAGCACATTCTCAGCTCACTACGACTTCTGCCTCCTGGGTTCAAGTGATTCTCCTGCTTCAGCCTCCCAAGTAGCTGGGATTATAGGTATGCACCACCATGCCTAGCTAATTTTTATATTTTTAGTGGAGATGGGATTTCACCAGGTTGGCCAGGCTAGTCACGAACTCCTGACCTCAGATGATCTGCCTGCCTTGGCCTCCCAAAGTGTTGGGATTACAGGCTTGAGCCACCATGCCTGGCCTAATTTTTTTATTTTTTGTAAAGGTGGTATCTTACCATGTTGCCCAGCCTAGCCTTGAACTCCTGGGCTCAAGTGATTTTCCCCTGTTGACCTCCCAAAGTTCTGGGATTACAGGCATGAGTGCCTGGCTTGTTTTTCAAATTAAAATATAGTACATGGGCCGGGCGAGGTGGCTCATGCCTGTAATCCAAACACTTTGGAGGCCAAGGTGGGCGGATCACCTGAGGTCGGGAGTTCAAGACCAGCCCGACCAACATGGTGAAACCCCGTCTTTATTAAAAAAACAAATATGTGTGTGTGTGTGTGTGTGTATAGTACATGGCTACTTGTGAAAAGTTTTCATTGTGAAATAGTTACAGAGAAAAATATGTAAAAGTCCTGGGAGCCTTTAAATGACTAAATCTGATAGTCTTATTCCCTCATTTTCTCCGACCTCTGTGAACTACTTTTCACTATTGATTGTGTCTTCCTTCTTGACATTTTTTTTCTCTTTTTTCATATTATTATATCCATTCTGTTACTGCTTCTCTGACTGCTCAACTTGTGTGTCTTTGTCTGTTTTCTCTTCCCATTCCCTAAATGTTCCTTGAGGACATGTCCTCTGTCCTTAGCTTGATCCTTTATTGTACTCTATTTGGTAGGTTCACCCTACTTGTAGATGCTGAGGACGCAGAACAAGGGTCTGCAGTCCTCTGTATGGCATTGTGTTACAGAACATCCCTGTAAAGTGAGCTGAGTCTCTTTAGGCATAACCTCTTTCCTTAGCTCTGCATTTCCATTTTTGTACAACATTTCCACCATAGACTCTCATCATTTGTGTTCTTTTCTTTTCTTTTTAACTTTTTTTTTTTTTTTTTAAAAAGACGGGGTTTTACATGTTGGTCAGGCTGGTCTTGAACTCCTGACCTCAGGTCATCCGCCCACCTTGGCCTCCAAAGTGCTTAGATTACAGGCGTGAGCCACCAGCCAGGCCTATTTGTGTTCTTAACATTTGTGATTTTTATTTTTTTTGAGACTGGGTCTCATTCCGTCACCAAGGCTGGAGTGCAGTGGCGCGATCTTGGCTCACTGCAACCTTTGCCTCCCAGGCTCAAGTGATTCTCCTGCTTTAGCCTCCCGAGTAGCTGGGATTACAGGTGCCTGCCTAATTTTTGTATTTTTTTAAGTAGAGACAGGGTTTCACTATGTTTGCCACGCAGATCTTGAACTCCTGACCTCAGGTGATCCGCCTGCCTCAGGCTCCCAAAGCACTGGAATTATAGGTGTGAGCCACCACCCCTGGGCTAACATTTGTGATTTTCATAATTTGATAGTGACTTTCAAAGTTCCTAACTTGTAATCTATGATTTTAGAAAGGCAAAAATTTTTATTGTGTGTGTTGAGGCTGGTTGAATTCTATTTATTTGGGTAGTAAGAGCCCAACTGATCAGCAAGCATCTACATCTCATACATGACTTTGTTTTCCCTTTCTCATGACATGGAGCAGTGCCTGTTATACCTTATATTATACTGGTATTTAGGAATAAGTTCTTATCAGGATGTAGGACTTGGATCTCCAGGTCAGTGGTTTACTGTATCATTAAAATAGAAAAGCATAGAGTTATTTCTCTGTTGAAATGTATTTCTCTCTTTATCTTTCCTTTTTATCAAACATGAAATTACATCCATGAACATTTTTTTTTTTTTTTTTTTTTTTGAGTTGGAGTCTTGCTCTGTCACCCAGGCTGGAGTGCAATGGTGCGATCTCGGGTCATTGCAGCCTCCAACTCCCAGGTTCAAGCTATTCCCCTGTCTCAGCCTCCTGGGTAGCTAGGATTACAGGCGCATGCCGCCATGCCCACCTAATTTTTTGTATTTTGGTAGAGATGGGGTTTCCCTGTGTTGCCCAGGTTGGTCTTGAACTCCTGAGTTCAGGCAGTCCACCCGTCTTGGCCTCCCAAATTGCTAGGATTACAGGCGTGAGCCACTGCCCCGTGCCTGCATCCGTGATATTTTACTTATCACTCTCCTTTGACTCTTAGCCAGCCTGGCATTAGGTTCTCGTGATACTACCTTAATGAAATCTTTTAAACCATTATTCCCATTGTCAATGTATTTATAAGCTTTAGTCTTCATTCTTGCAGTATCTTAATAGTATTTTCTCAGTCTTCAGTCTTAACCTCTAACGTATTTCATGTTCTATTAACAAAAGATTGGAACTCATTGCCTCCCTGGCTAATGGTAATTGCTGTATAAAAATTTGTTAAATGTTCATTTCATTTCTCTATATTCATATACCTTCATTAGCTTCTTATTACCCATGGAATTAAGCCTGAAGACATTCAAGGTCTACTTGATACTTAGTACTTTTTTTTTTGAGACAGAGTTTTGCTCTTGTTGCCCAGGCTGGAGTGCAATGGCACAATCTCAGCTTACCACAACCTTCGCCTCCCAAGCCATTCTCCTGCATCAGCCTCCCAAGTAGCTGGGATTACAGGCATGAACCACCATGCCCGGCTAATTTTGTATTTTTGGTAGAGACAGGGTATCTCCATGTTGGTCAGGCTGGTCTCGAATTCCCAACCTTAGGTGAATTGCCCGCCTCGGCCTCCAAAAGTGCTGGGATTGCAGGCATGAGCCAATGTGCCCGGCCTGCTACTTAGCACTTCTTGTTAGAAGAATCAAAGTTAGGTGCCCCTTCTCTTGGTTTCTTAGGACCCTCAGCTTTTCTCGATCATGGCATACATTATTGAAATTATCTTGTTTCTCTCATTCGTAAGTTCTTTGAGACTCAGACTGTCCCATTTACTACTGAATACCTAGGGCTTAGTATAGTATTTGAAACATAGTTACTTATTTATTAGAAACATAGATATTTGCTCAGTGAGTATCCTAATTGATTGCAAGTCAATCAAATGAATTCCTCTGAGGCTGTCTTGTTCATGGTATCGTCAGCCTCTAGTATTTTAACTGGTATGTAATAGGCATTCGGTAAGTATTTGTTTATTGTTAGGCACTTTGTTATACTCTAATTAGTCATCAGTTTGAAAAGCTCTTTATTCTGTGCCTCTGCCTATTAAAATTCTACTCAGGTTTCCAGGCCTAACTCAAATGTGACAGAAACTTCTGTGAGGCCAGGTGTGGTGGCTCATCCTTGTAATCCTAGGACTTTAGGAGTTGAGCAGGTGATTGCTTGAGCTCAAGAGTTCAGACCAGCCTGAGCAACATGGTGAAACCTCCTCTCTACAAAAAATACAAAAATTAGTTGGGCTTAGTGGTGGGTACCTGTGGTCCCAGCTACTTGGGAGGTTGAGGTGGGAGCCCAGGAAGTCAAGGCTGCAGCACGCCAAGGTCGCACCACTGCACTCCAGTCTGGGTGACAGGGTGAGACCATGTCTCAAAAAGAAAGCAAAACAAAACAAAAACAAAAAAAGAAGCTTATCTATGAATTTGTTTTTCCACATGGGATCCTTGGAGGATCCTTGATTGGGCTTCAGGAAATCTGTGAATGTCCTGAAATTCCAATTCTCAAAATTCTGTGGTTTAAAAAGGGAAAGCTTAGGTTCCAAGAGATTAAGTGCAAAAATGATTGGAAAACTCATAGTAAGTATGTGCTTAGTAAGTAGTCTTATCTCACTTTGTTTCTGCAACACATTGTTTGATCCATTCCTGGGCATAAAGTAGATGCTGAATAAATATTTGCTGAATGAAAGGATGAGCCACCAAGCCTGGCATGGTGGCTCACACCTGTAATCTCAGCACTTTGGGAGGCCAAGGCAGGCAGATAATGAGGTCAAGAGACCAAGACCAACCTGGCTAATATGGTGAAACCCTGTCTCTACTAATAATACAAAAACAATTACCCAGGTGTGGTGGCACACGCTTGTAGTCCCAGCTACTTGGGAGGCTGAGGCAGGAGGCTGAGGTTGCAGTGAGTCAAGATCGCGCCACTGCACTTCAGCCTGGCAACAAAGGGAGACTCCATCTCAAATAAAAAAAAAGGGATGAATCAGTGTTTTAGCACTTTCATCCTTCTGTGTTCATTTGTATTATTTCATTTCTGCTTTTAAGTTGCATGTTGCTGAAGGTAAGAACTATGTCATCTACTTGGATAACTGTGGTATTTCTAGAAAAAAAAAGAAAAAAAAAGGAACTATGTTATCATTTTATCTAGCAGTGCAGAGCCAAAGGCTTTGCTCACGATAGGTGCTCAATAATTATTGAATGAATGGAGAATGATTCAAATATTTTGAATTTTGATAATTTGAGTAATAATGGTTGTATAATAGGAGTAGACAAGTAAAGGAAATAGAATATTGTTGGGGATGGGAGAAGATGAGTTCAATTTCCAAAATACCCTCAGTATGACAGAGAAATTAAAAAAAAAAATGGAAATCAGCACATCTTTCCTCTGCATTATAAGGTTAGTACATTGGGAAAAGTATAGGGCAGAAAGCACATAGAAGGGAAGCTGCATAATGTGTATAAGGAACTATAATCAGTTTGATATTGCCAGACTCAGAGCTTTATGTTGAAGGCATAAATGCTAGGTTAGAGACTAACGAAGACTTGATTGTAGAGGGTCTTTAGTATGATATAAAAGGATAATAGGCGGAGTGTGGTGGCTCACACCTGTAATCCGAGCACTTTAGGAGGCCGAGGTGAGCAGATCACGAGGTCGGAAGTTTGAGACCAGCCCGACCAACATGGCAAAACCACGTCCCTACTAAAAATACAAAAATTAGCTAGGTATGGTGGCACATGCCTTTAATTCCATCTACTTAGGTGGCTGAGGCAGGAGAATTACTTGAACCTGGGAGGCGGAGGTTGCAGTGAACCGAGATCGTGCCACTGCACTCCAGCTTGGGCAACAGAGTGAGACTCTGTCTCAAAAAAAAAAGGATAATAAGTACGGGAGCAGTATATTTGTGTTTTAGGTGGATTGCTCTGGCATCTGTGTGTAGGATAGGATCCAGGACATGTTTGCGCCATGGGCATTGAAAAATATTCCGAGTTTTTAATGCAAAAGTTTATCAGACCTCCTTTCCCTCTTATCCAGGGTATAGGTAAGGGGTAGCTCCTGAAAAGCTGTTAACTTTGAAATACTTAGTTTCATTAAAAGTACTGGGAGCGGAGAGCCTACAGTGGCTGAAGCAGGTTGGCAAATGTTCCCTGATGAGGGTAGGACACATGTGCTTACAGAGTTTTCCCATCTTTGTTCAACTGGATGTCTCTTGGCCTAAACATCAGTCTATAAGCATTTTTTTTTTTTTTAAGGCCCATACTGGCTGATTTTTTTTTTTTTTGGTGATGGAGTCTTGCACTGTTGCCAGGGACTGGAGTGCAGTGGTGTGATCTCTGAGTAGGTGAGATTATAGGTGGCCACCACCATACCTGGCTAATTTTTGTATTTTTAGTAGAGACGGGGTTTCACTATGTTGGCCAGGCTGATCTTGAACGCCTCACCTCATGATCTACCCACCTCGCCCTCCCAAAGTGCTGGGATTATGGGTGTGAGCCACCATGCCCAGCCTTTTTTTTTTTTTTTTTTTTTTTTTAAGACTAGTCAAGTGCAGTAGTGAGAAGCGGGGAAAGAGTAGAACAAGGAGTTCGATCTGTAACTGACTGTGAGCAATCAGTTGAGATAACTCACTACCTTTGGACCAGCCCCAGCCTTTCTTATTTTTAACCCCTAGTCACTCACGTTGGTACTATGGGAGAAGGCCAAATATTTCAGTCAGTATGTTTCCTGTGTTACTGGTCTTAGCTGCTGTTTCATTCTTTGGTAAATTTGCCACCTAGCTTTGTACTTTCTAGGTGAAACTCCTACGGTATCTTTGTAATTATTTCTTTTCATCAGTGGGTATTGTTTTTCATCCTTAATACACATACATGGGGTTCCAAAGGAGTTTGAAAACTGGAGTTGTTGGATCAAGGGCTATCATTGGTGGAAGAAGAAAAAGTCCTCAAGGGAAATGGTGAGGTTAGGAGTGAAGAGCAGAGGCTAGAGGCTATTGAAAATAAGGACTTGGCCGGGCGCGGTGGCTCAAGCCTGTAATCCCAGCACTTTGGGAGGCCGAGGCGGGTGGATCACAAGGTCAAGAGATCAAGACCATCCTGGTCAACATGGTGAAACCCTGTCTCTACTAAAACTACAAAAAATTAGCTGGACATGGTGGTGCGTGCCTGTAGTCCCAGCTACTCAGGAGGCTGAGGCAGGAGAATTGCCTGAACCCAGGAGGCGGAGGTTGCGGTGAGCCGAGATCGCGCCATTGCACTCCAGCCTGGGTAACAAGAGCGAAACTCCATCTCTCAAAAAGAAGTGATTACGCCTGATGATAAAGAAAATAAGGACTTGGCTGGGCGCGGTGGCTCAAGCCTGTAATCCCAGCACTTTGGGTGGCTGAGGCGGGTGGATCACAAGGTCAAGAGATCAAGACCATCAACATGGTCAACATGGTAATACCCTGTCTGTACTTAAAATACAAAATTAGCTGGGCAGGAGAATCTCTTGAACCTGGGAGGCGGAGGCTGTAGTGAGCCAAGATCGTCACTGCACTCCAGCCTGGGCAACAAGAGCAAAACTCCATCTCAAAAAAAGAAAATAAGGATTTACACAAAGTGCACTGTTAATGAGATGTAGTTTAACACCTTTTTATTTTAATATTGTACCTCATTGCTAACTTCCAAATAATACTCTTTCCTTTTTTCTGTACTAGAGCCATGTATACAATGGATGTGCAGTAAATAATTGGTGGGAAAATTGATATCAACCTGAGCCCCCTATTTCCATGTTCATTAGGTACATTTTATCTTTACCAACAATTTGTTCCACTGATAAAATCTTAGGGTTTTTTGAGAAAGGGTCTTGTTGCTACCAAGGCTGGAGTACACTGGCACGATCTCAGCTCAATACAACCTCTGCCTCCTAGGTTCAGGTGACTCTGCTGCCTCAGCCTCCTAAATAGCTGGGATTACAAGTGTGTGCCACCATGCCTGGCTAATTTCTATATTTTTAGTAGAGATGGGGTTTCACTGTGTTAGCCAGTCCCGTCTCGAACTCCTGACCTCAGGTGATCTGCCCACCTAGGCCTCCCAAAGAGCTGGGATTACAGGCATGAGCGACAATACCCGACCTGTTTACTTTAGCCTCCTGAGTAGCTAGGACTACAGGTGCATGCCACCATGCCTGGCTATTTTTTCTTTTTTTAAGTTAGTAATAGTATCTCACTATATTGCCCAGGCTAGTCTCAAATTCCTGGGCTCAAGCGATCCTTCCACCTTGACCTCCCAAAATGTTGAGATTACAGGCATGAGCCAACATGCCTGGCACTAAAAATCTTAGTTTTGAGCTTGCTACACTCTGACTGTCATATTATCTCCTGTCTCTCCAGCTTTTACTCCTTTTAGAATTTTTTTTTCAAAAATTGTGCAAGCTCTTTTGGACCTGTAGATTATGTATAGACTAGAATACATATATATGTATATGTGTGTGTACATATATATAACATATATGTGTGTATATATATATATATTCTAGTTTATATTTATATCTGATCTCAAGTGATCTGCCCTCCTTGGCCTCCCAAAGTGCTGGGATTACAGGCATGAGCCACTGTGCCCAGCCTGTACCCATATTCTTTGCCCTCTTAATGCTCTGCATAATATATTTCTCATTCTATACAAGGCCAACCCCCACATCTAATTAAGAGTTTTATTTTTTGGCTGGGCATGGTGGCTCACGCCTGTAATCCCAGCACTTTGGGAGGCCAAGGTTTGTGGATTGCTTGAGCCCAGGAGTTTGAGACAAGCCTGGGCAACATGGTGAAACCCCATCTCTATAAAAAATACAAAAATTAGTTGGGAGTGGTGACGTGCACCTGTAATCTTGGCTACTTGTGAGGCTGAGGCAGGAGGGTTGCCTGAGCCCAGGAGACAGAGGTTGTAATGAGCCAAAATCACATCACTCCATTCCAGCTTGGGTGACAGAGTGAGTCCCCCTGTTTCAAAAAAAAAGAAAAAAGAACTAAAAAAAAAGTGTTTTTGCAATTATCCCTCTATAACTCTTACGTCATGAGTTTTTTTCTGTTAGATTATTCCTGTCAATTTACAAACATACTATTCTATTTCCCATCTTAAGAAACCGTCATTAACCTTATAACCCTGTCATTCATTCATTTGATTCAACAAGTTTTTTTTTTTTTTTGCTGGGGGCAGGTATTGGGATTATGGCAGTGAAAAAGACAGATCCCTGCCTTCATGAAGTTTCTATTTTAGTGGAGGTAATCAGTTGATAAAATAAATGAGTAAAATATGTAGTATATGTTGATGAATACTATGAAGAAAATAAAGCAGGAGGGAAGATACAGAGTGACGGGAGATTTTGGTTTAAATAGCTGGGTCAGGAAAGACATCTCTGAGAAGGGGATATTTGAGTAAAGGCCTAAATTCAGGATGTGACAAAGAGGCATTTAGATTATTTATGGGAAGAGTGTACTGGGAAAAGGGAATAGCGAGTAGCCTAGGCCAGAAGAGTACCTCCACCTCTGAAGTTCGTGTTTGAGAAACAGCAGAAGGCCAGTGTGGCTGGAGTAGGATAAGAATAGTAAATAAGCTCAGAAGGAAAGTTGGGTAGAGGAGAGCTGGATTGTGAAGAGTAATTGTCTCTGGATTGTGAAGAGAAGGGTCTTACAGGCTGTTCTAAGTATTTTGGTGATTACAGTTGAATGAGATAGGAGGCTATTAGAGAGTTTTGAGCAGAGGATTCATAAAGTCCAACATTTTAATCTGATCTCTTTGGCTGCTGTATAGAGAATTGACTGAATGGGAACGTGGAAGCAGAGAGAACAGTTGGGAGGCTATTGCAGTAATTAAGGCGAAAGAGCAGTGGTATGAAATAATTGTGTAAAAATAGGAGAGTGCTCCTCTTTATAACAGAATGCCTTAAAAGAATTGTCTGTGTCTTCTGCTTTTATTTCCTCTCCCTCTTTTTTTTTTTAAGATGGGGTTTCACCATATTGGTCAGGCTGGTCTCGAACTCCTGACCTCAGGTGATCCGCCCACCTCAGCCTCCCAAAGTGCTGGGATTACAGACTTGAACCACCGCGCCCGGCTCCCTCTTTTTTTTTTTTTTTGAGATGGAGTCGTGCTGTGCTTCCCAGACTGTAGTGCAGTGGTGTGATCTTGGCTCACTGCAACCTCTGCCTCCCAAGTTCAAACGATTCCTGTGACTCAACCTCCCTAGTAGCTGGGATGACAGGCATGTGTTACCACGCCTAGCTGATTTTTGTATTTTTAGTAGAGATGGGGTTTCACCATGTTGGCCAGGCTTGTCTCAAACTCCTGACCTCAAATGATCCACCTGTCTCGGCCTCCCAAAGTGGTAGGATTACAGGCATGGGCCACATGCCTGGCCTTTCCCCCTGTTCTTGAACCCACTCCAGTCAGCCTTTTCTTCTTCTACTGGTTGCCAAGGTCAGTGCCACATTACCAAACCCTGTGGTCAGTTTTCAGTCTTCATCTCACTTGATCTATGTATTTGACATGTTTGATTATTTCATCATTTAGCTTCTGGGATCATGCTGTCTTGATTTTCTTACTGTCTTGCTGGAAGAGTTTCAAAGGTTCAGTATTTATTCTGCTTCTGCAGCTGTTCTCCTGCTTTATGTGATTTCATCAGATTCTATTGCTTTACCTTCTGTGTGCTGACGATGCCTACGTTCATTTTCTGAGCTTGACCTTTCTCCTAAGGCCTATACTGTCTTTTTTGTTTTTTGAGCGGGAGTTTTGCTCTTGTTGCCCAGGCTGGAGTGCAGTGGTGGGATCTCAACTCACTGCAACCTTCACCTCAAGAGTTCAAGTGATTCTCCGGCCTCAGTCTCCTGAGTAGCTCGGATTACAGGCATGTGCCACCACGCCCGGCTAATCTTGTATTTTTAGTAGAGACGGGGTTTTTCCATGTTGGTCAGGCTGGTCTTGAACTTACGACCTTAGGTGATCCACCCGCGTCGGCCTCCCAAAATGCTGGGATTACATGAGTGAGCCACCGTGCTCAGCCAGTCTATACTCTTATTTTTTTTGAGACAGAGTCTCACTCTGTTGCCCAGGCTGAAGCACAGTGGCATGAACATGGCGTCCTGCATCCTCAGCTTCCTGGGCTTAAGTGGTCCTTCCACCTTAGCTCCCAAGTAGGTGGGACAACAGATGCTGGCCACTGTGCCCAGGTAGTTTTTATATATTTTGTGGAGACAGGGTTTTGCCATGTTGCCCAGGCTGGTCTCGAACTCCTGGGCTCAAGCGATCTGCTTGCCTTAGCCTCCCAGAGTGTTGGGATTACAGGCATGAGTCACTGTGCCTGGCCCTACTCCTTTTTGAATAGTCTATGTAACATTTTCATTTGGATAGCTCAGCGACCTCTCAAACTTAACATGTCTAAAAATGAACTCTTGATTTTTACTTTCTAGTCTGCTTCTTTCCCAGTCTTCCTCATGTCAATAGATGGCACTACCATTCACTCATTTGCCCGAACAAAACTTGAGGTTGTATTTGTTTTTTTTCTTGATCTCTTCTCTATTCCACACTTAGTCCCTCAGGTCTGTTTGCTGCTACAGTCGTCCCTCAGTATCTCTGGGGTATTGGGTCCAAGACCCCCTGCAGATACCAAAATCTGTGGATGCTCAAGTTCTTTATTTTATTTATTTATTTATTTATTTATTTTGAGACGGAGTTTTTTGCTGTTGTTGCCCAGGCTGGAGTGCAATGGCGCGATCTCGGCTCACCGCAACCTCCGCCTCCTGGGTTCAAGCAATTCTCCGGCCTCAGCCTCCCGAGTAGCTGGGACTACAGGCATGCACCATCATGCCCAGCTGATTTTTGTATTTTTAGTAGAGACGGGGTTTCACTTTGTTGACCATGATGGTCTCGATCTCTTGACCTCGTGATCCACCCGCCTCGGCCTCCCAAAGTGCTGGGATTACAGGCTTGAGCCACCGCGCCCGGCCTAAGTTCTTTATATAAAATGGCATAATATTTGCATATAATCTATGTATATCGTCCCATATACTTTAAATCATCTCTAGATTATTTATAATACATAATACAATGTAAATGCTTTGTAAGTAGCTGTTTACTGTATTGTTTAGGTAATAGTGACAAGAAAAAAACGTCTATACTTGTTCAGTATAAATGCAACCATTCATTTTCTTTTTATCTGAATACAGTCATGTTCTGCATAATTATGTTTTAGTCAGTGATGGACCACACGTATGGTGGAGGTCCCATAAGGTGATGATGGTGATGATTTTTTTTTTTTTTTTTGAGACTGTCTCACTCTGTTGCCCAGGCTGGAGTGCAGTGGTGGGATCTTGGCTCACTGCAACCTCCGCCTCCTGGGTTCAAACGATTCTCCTGCCTCAGCCTCCCAAGTAGCTGGGATTATAGGCATCTGGCACCACAACCAGCTAATTTTTTTTTTTTTTTTTTTTTTTGAGATGGAGTTTCGCTCTTGTTACCCAGGCTGGATTGCCATGGCGCGATCTCGGCTCACCGCAACCTCCACCTCCTGGTTTCAAGCAATTCTCCTGCCTTAGCCTCCCGAGTAGCTGGGACTACAGGCGTGCGCCACCATGCCCAGCTAATTTTTGTATTTTCAGTAGAGACGGGGTTTCACTATGTTGACCAGGATGGCCTCGATCTCTTGACCTCGCAATCCACCCGTCTCAGCCTCCCAGAGTGCTGGGATTATAGGCGTGAGCCACCGCGCCCGGCCTAATTTTTGTGTTTTTAGTAGACATGGGCTTTCACCATGTTGGCCAGGCTGGTCTCAAACTTCTGACCTCAGGTGATCCACCCACCTCAGCCTTCCAGAGTGCTGGGATTACAGGCATGAGCCACTGTACCTGGCCAGATTATTATTTTTTCATTAAAAAAAATTTTTTTTTGTAGAGATAAAGTCTGGCTGTGTTGCCCAGGCTGGTCTTTTGAACTCTTGGCCTCAAGGGATCCTTCTGCCTTGGCCTTCCAAAGTACTGGGATTACAGGCATGAACTATTATGCCTGGCTTCCTATAAGATAATAATAGAGTTGAAAAATTCCTATTGCCTAGTGATGTCTAGCTTTTATAACGTTGTAGTGCAACAGGTTACATGATCATGGTAATGCTGGTGTAAACAAACCTACTGCATTGCTACTGGCATAAAGGCACAGAACATATAGTTAGTGCATGCACAGCACATAATACTTGATGATAATAACCAACTATGTTACTTGCTTATGTATTTACTGTACTTTCTGTTATTTTAGAGTGTACCCCTACTTACTAAAAAATGTTAACTGTAAAACAGCCTCAGACAAGTCCTTCAGGAGTTATTCCAGGGAAGGCATTGTTACCATAGGTGATGACATCTCATTTCATCTCCATTATTGCTCCATTATTGCTCCTGAATACCTTCCACTGGGACAAGATGTGGAGGTGGAAGACAGTGATATTGATGATCCCAACCCTGTGTAGGCCTAGGCTAGTGTGTATGTTTGTCTCATTTTGTTATAAAACAGTTTAAAAAGGAAAAAAGGAAAAAAAAGAAAATTTTTTTTAATAGAAAAAAGATTACAGAATAAGGATAATGAAAAAAATATTTTATATAACATGTTTGTAATTTAAGCTAAGTGTTATTACAGAAGAATCATAAAGTTAAAAAAGGCTGGGCATTGTGGCTTGTGCCTGTAATCTCAGCACTTTGGGAGGCTAAGGTGGGAGGATTACTTGAGCCCAGGAGTTGGAGACCAGCTAGGCAACATAGGAAGACTGTCTCTACAAAAAGTAAAAAAATTAGCTGGGTGTGGTGGCTTATGCCTGTAGTCCCTTCTATGTCGGGGGCTAAGGCAGGAGGATGGCTTGAGCCGAGGAGTTAGAGGCTGCAGTGAGCCAGATTGTGCCACTGTACTCTAGCCTGGGCAACAGAATGACACCCTTTTTAAAAAAAAATTAAAAAGTTTATAAAGTAAAAAATTATAGTAAGCTCAGGTTAATTTATTATTAAAGAAAGAAAAATATTTTATTTTACATTTTATTTCATTTTTGAGATGGAATCTCTTTCTGTTGCTTGGGCTGGAGTGCAGTGGTGCGATCTTCACTCACTGCAACCTCTGCCTCCCTAGTTCAAGTAATTATCTTGCCTCAGTCTCCCGAGTAGCTGGGATTATAGCTGCCTGCCGCCATGCCTGGCTAATTTTTGTATTTTTAGTAGAGATAGGATTTTGCCATGTTGGTCAGGGTGGTCTTGAACTCCTGACTTCAGGTGATCCACCTGCCTTGGCGTCCCATAGTGCTGGGATTACAGACATGAGCCACTGTGCCCAGCCTAAAGAAATAAAAATATTTTAAAATAAACTTACTGAAGCCTAAGTGTACAGTGTTTATACTAGGCCTTCACTTTTAGTCACCACTCACTCACTGACTCACCCAGAATAACTTCCAGCCCTGCAAGCTTCATTCATGATAAGTGCCCTATTAGGGTATACTATTTTTTATCTGGGACTACAGATGTGTATCATCACACCTGGCTAATTTTTGTGTTTTTTGTAGAGATGGGGTTTGCACTGTATTGCCCAGGCTGGTCTTGAACTCCTGGGCTCAAGTGATCTGCCCACCTCAGTCCCCCAAAATGCTGGGATTGCAGGTGTGAGCCACTGCTCTCGGCCCATTTAAAAATCTTTTATAACATTTTTACTCTACCTTATCTACATTGAGATATGTTTAGATACACAAATACTGTTGTGTTACAGTTGCCTACAGTATTCAGTACGGTAGCATGTTATATAGGTTTGTAGCCTAGCAGCAATAGGCTATACCATATAGTCTAGGTGTGTAGTAGGGTATATCACATAGGTTTGTGTAGGTACACTGTGATGTTCATATAACAACAAAATTGCCAAGGGATACTCACTTCTCAGTATACGTCCCCATCATTAGGTGAAGCATGACTGTATTTTTGGTCTGAGGTTGGCTGAATCCATGAATGTGAGGCCCACTGTATTTGCATAAACCCTACATACATCCTTCTCTATACTTTAAATCATCTCTAGATTACTCACAATACCTAATACAATGTAAATACTATGTAAATAGTTGTTATACTGTATTCTCGATTTTTTTCATTTTTTTTTTGTTGAGACAGAGTCTTGCTCTGTCGCCCAGGGTGGAGTGCAGTGGTGCGATCTTGGCTTACTGCAACCTCTGCCTTCCAGGTCCAAGTGATTCTTCTGCCTCAGCCTCCCGAGTAGCTGGGACTACAGTCATGCACTGCCATGCCCAGCTAATTTTTGTATTTTAATGGAGATGATGTTTCACTATGTTGGCCTGGCTGGTCTCAAACTCACCCACCTTAGCCTCTCAAAGTGCTGGGATTGCAGGTGTGAGCCACCATGCTTGGCCGGTTGTTATGCTGTATTCTTAAACTTGCATTATTTTATTATTATTTTTTGGATTAGCAGTTCGTTGAATCTGTAGAAGGAGAACCCGTGCATATAGAGAGCTGACTGTACATTGATGTTGCATGTGACTTCTTTACCATCTCCACCACTACTTTAGTTCTAGCCTCCATTATTTTTCATTTGGATTACTGTAAAAGTCTACTAATTGGTCTTCTTGATTCTATTCTTACTGCCCTCCTCCTCTCCCCTGTGACATTTTGCACACGAGTTATCCTAAAAAAGCTTAAGTCAGAGTTTGTCATTCTCCCTCCTATTCAAAATCTTACAGTGGCTTTCCATCACAATTTAGATTCAAATTTAAAATGCTTACTTTTTCCTGCAGGATTGTACATGGTCTGGCCCTTATCTCACCTCATTTTCTTCGTTCTTCGTCTTGTTCACTGAGCTGTAGCCACATTGGCTGCCTTGGTGGTCCCTGAATATGATAAACATGCTCCTGGCTGAGGACATTTAAAAAATCATTATTGAGGACTTTTACATTAGTTTGTTTATTTTAACTTAGATATTCTTTTTCCAGATATATGTATATAGCAGGCTTTCTCATTTCTCTCCAGCCTTTCTTCAGAGACCACCTCCTCAAAGAGGCCTTCCTTGACTAGCCTTTCTAAAGTAACTTTTTTGTTACTCCCTTTCTTTTATTGTTCTTTATTCACCTGTTATTGTCACATACTGGTTGTTTATTGTCTTTCTTCACATTAGAATATATTCTTGAGGACAGGAATTTGGGTTTGTTTTTTTCACTGCTATATCTCTAGTTTCCAGAATTGTTTCTTACACATAAAAGATGCTAACAAATATTTCTTGACTGAATATGTAGTGATTGAGATTGGGTCAAATTCTCTGAGTTCAGATTCCAGCTCTGTGACCTGAAACAAGCTACTTAAGTTCTCTAAGCCTAATTGTTCCATATTTATAGAGGAGATCATATTACCTGTTTCATAAGGTTATTGTGAGGGTTTAGTTAATCTCTGTAAAACACTTATTATAAAAATTGATAATAGGAAGCACTTAGTAATGATTAATTATATTTTCAAGGTGCATGCACAGAATGTGTGAATATAGAGTTCATATTTTATAGTGTTCTCATCTGCTTTTTAGAAGTAAATATAATAGAAAAAGATATATTGGCTGGGCATGGTGGCTCACGCCTATAATCCCAGCACTTTGGGAGGCTGAGGCGGGCAGATCACCTGAGGTCAGGAGTTTGAGACCAGCCTGGCAAACATGGTGAAACCCTGTCTCTACTAAAAATGCAAAAATTAGCCAGGTATGGTGGCGCGTACCTGTAGGCTGAGGCAGGAAAATTGCTTGAACCCAGGAGGCGGAGGTTGCAGTGAGCTAAGATCTCAAGATCTCGCCATGGCACTCCAGCCTGGGTGACAAGAGCAAAACTATGTCTTAAAAAAAAAAAAAAAGAAAATGATATCTTGACCTTTGATTTGTTGGTGTTATTGAACTGTTCTCTTACTTTATTCAGCTTGAATGGAGGCTTTAATTTGTGCATTTTCCCCTTCGGGCAAACTTTTATGGATTTCTGTATTAAGTAAGTGGCTTAGAAAATAGAATAGTCTCCCTAGGTTTTAGAATATAATTAAGAACAAATTCAGCCCGAGGGAACCATGTGTTAAAATTCTGTGATACCATCTTAGTTGTACCTTTAGTGTAGGTTTCTTAAGGGTAAACCTGAATAATAGATGCACATATCCTTTAACCATTAATTTGTTGGAGATTAATAAGCCCCATAGTTTCTCTGACATTATTTCAGCAAAGCACAAGTAATATAGTTTTGTCAGACTTTTTTTTTTTTTTTTATTATAACGGAGTCGCACGCTATCGCCCAGTCTGGAGTGCAGTGGTGCGACTCACTGCAACCTCCTCTTCCTGGGTTCAAGTGATTATCCTGTATCAGCCTCTGGGGTAGCTAGGACTATAGTCGCATGCCACCATACCCAGCTAATTTTTATATTTTTAGTAGAGACGGGGCTTTAAGTTTCTGTTTAATGTCCTTTCATTTCAACCTGAAGATACCTTTTAGCATTTGTTGTAGACAGGTGTAGTGGTGATGGACTCTGCTTTTTTTTTTTAATCTGAAAATGTCTTGATTTCTCTCTTTATTTTTGTTTTTTTTGGATTCAGAGTCTTGCTCTGTTGTCCAGGCTGGATGTAGTGGCGCAATCTTGGCTCACTGCAACGTTGACCTCCTGGGCTAAAGCAATTCTTCTGCCTCATCCTCCTGAGTAGCTGGGACTACAGGCACATGTCACCATGTCCAGCTAACTTTGGTATTTTTTGTAGAGACGGGATTTTGCCATGTTGCTCAGGCTGGTCGTGAACTCTTGGGCTTAAGCGATCTGCCTGCCTCTGCCTCCCAAAGTGCTGGGATTACAGGCATGAGCCACTGCACTCAGCCTTGATTTTTTTCCTTATTTCTGAAGGACAGTTATGCCCAAGATAGAATTCTATGTTACCCCACTCACTTCTGGACTCTACAGTTCTGATGAGATATGAGCTGTTCGTTGATTGAGGATCACCAGTATTTGACAAGTTGCTTTTCTCTTGCTGCTTTCAATATTCTTTCTTTGCCATTGGCTTTGACAGTTTGGTTATCATATGTCTCCATGTGAGCCTTTTCGAATTTAACCTGTTTAGAAGTCACCGAGCTTGGATGTGTAGATTTGTATCTGTCATCACATTTGGGAAGTTTTTGTATGTGATTTCTTCATATGTTCTTTTTTTATTTTTTGAGACAGAGTCTTGTTTCACCACCCAGGCTGGAGTGTGGTGGCACGATCTTGGCTCACTGTACCTCCCTTCCTCTTGGGTTCAAGTGATTCTTGTGCCTCAGCCTTGTGAGTAGCTGGAACTACAGGCGTCCACCACACCTGCTGATTTTTGTATTTTTAGTAGAAACAGGTTTCACCATGTTGTTGGCCAGGCTGGTCTCAAACTCCTGACCTCATGATTTGCCTGCCTTGTCTCCCAAAGTGCTGGGATTACAGACGTGAGCCACTGTACCCGGCCTCTTTCCATGTTCTTACTGCCCCTTTCTCTTCTAGAATTCCCATATTTATATATTGTTTCACCTTTTTTTTTTTTTTTTTTTTTTTCAACAGAGTCGTGCTCGTCGCCCAGGCTGGAGTGTAGTGGCACAATCCTGGCTCACTGCAACCTCTGCCTCCCAGTTTCATGTGATTCTTTTGCCTCAGCCTCCTGAGTAGCTGGGATTACAGACATGTGCCACCATGCCCAGCTAATTTTTATATTTTTAGTAGAAATGGGGTTTTGCCTCGTTGGCCAGGCTGTCTCTAACTCCTGACCTCAACTGATCCGCCCACCTCAGCCTCCCAGAGTGTTGGGATTACAGTCATGAGCCACCAAGCCTGGCCTTATTGTTCACTTGAAGGTGTCCCACAGGTTCCTTAGGCTCTGTTTACTTCTCCTCATTCTCTTTTCTTTCTGCTTGTTAGAATGTATAATTTCAATAGCCCTCTCTTCAGTATTGCTGATTATGCCTTTGCATGGTCAGTTCTGCTGTTGAATCCCTCAACTGAATTTTTTCATGTTAGTTATTTTTCTTTTCATTTTCAGAATTGTTTTTTTTGTTTGTTTTTAAAAATTTCTGCTGGGCACAGTGGCCCATCCTGGTAATCTTAGCACTTTGGAAGACTGAAGTGGGTTGATTGCTTGAGCTCAGGAGATTGAGACCAGCTTGGGCAACATGGTGAAACCCCCATCTCTAAATAAATAAATACAAATTAAAAAATTTTTTTTCTATCTTCTTTTTGTTATTATTTTTATACTTTATTTTCTTATTTATTTTTTTTTTTTTTGAGACGGAGTTTTACTCATGTTCCCCAGGCTGGAGTGCAATGGCGCGATCTCGGCTCACCGCAACCTCCGCCTCCTGGGTTCAGGCAATTCTCCTGCCTCAGCCTCCTGAGTGGCTGGGATTACAGGCACGCACCACCATGCCCAGCTAATTTTTTGTATTTTTAGTAGAGACGGGGTTTCACCATGTTGACCAGGATGGTCTCGATCTCTTGACCTCGTGATCCACCCGCCTCGGCCTCCCAAAGTGCTGGGATTACAGGCGTGAGCCACCGTGCCCGGCCATACTTTATTTTCTTGATTTCCTTTTGGTCTTTGTCTATATTTTCATTTGGCTCTTTTGAGCATATTTAAGAGAGTTGATTTAAAGTTACCGCTAAGTCCAGTGTCTTCCTTAGGGACAGTTTCTTTTTCTTTTTGAGACATGTCTCACTTTGTTGCCCAGGCTGGAGTGCAGTGGCTTGCTTGATCATGGCTCACTGCAACTTCCACTTCTTATGCTTAAGCACTCCTCCCACCCCAGCCTCCCAAGTAGCTGGGGTGTCACCATGCCTGGCTATTTTTTTTTTTTTTAAATAAAGACAAGGTCTTGCTATGTTACTCAGTGTCTATTTTGTTCCTTAAATGGTCCATACTTTCTTGTTTTTCTGTATACCTTGTGATTTTTTGTTGTTGTTGTTGAATAGTGGTCATTTGAATATTGGTAACTGAAATCAGCGTCTCCTCCTTTTGCAGTGTTGGCTGTTTTTTTGATTGTTGAAGGCTGTAGTTGTCTGTATAGTACATTTTCTTAACATTTTTTGTAGAAAATACAATTTTTGTAGAAATTGTATTTTTTGCCTTGTTTTGTCACTGAAGTGTGTTTCTTAGCATGCGTGTACGCTGAGATGGAGTCTTGCATTGTCGCCCAGGCTGGAGTACAGTGGTGCAATCTCGGCTCACTGCAGCCCCTGCCTCCTGGGTTCAAGCGATTCTTCTGCCTCAGCCTTCTGAGTAGCTGGGATTACAGGGATGTGTCTCAACGCCTGGCTAATTTTTGTATTTTTAGTAGAGATGGGGTTTTGCCATATTGGCCAGGCTGGTCTTGAACTCCTGACCTCAGGTGATCCACCCACCTCAGCCTCCCAAAGTGCTAGGATAACAGGCGTGAGCCACTACACCCGGCCGCATGTGGCTTTTTAAATTACCTAGAATATACAGGTATTTTTGCTTACCCTAATTTTCCAAAAGAAAATTTTTTGGAATTTCCTGTCAGACCCTAAGTGGTCTATTTTATGTCTCATTTGTAATCTTGCTTCTAGCGGCTGAGGGAGATTGTATCATTTTTCATTGTTTTTGAGCAATGCCTGCTGTTTTCCATCTTGAACAGGTTCTGAGTTAGGTAAATTGATGGAAGCATCTTGCCTGAGACCTTTAGGTGACCCTCAGGTAAGTTAGAACAGGCCAACATTTGTGAACAAGGTCTGCTCTGCCGCTTCAGAACCAGGGATCAGTATCTCACAGTTGGATTATGACCTGCTGTCTTCGAGACTTCTGCCATGCCAAGGAGTGGGTGGGGTAAGGACAAATAAAAATGCCGTAAGACTGTCTTACTTTTTTTTCTTTTCTTTTTTTAAAGAGACAGGAGTCTTGCTCTGTTACCCAGGCTGGAGTGCAGTGGCATAATCACAGCTCAACATAGATTCGAACTCCTGGGCTCAAGTGATCCTCCCACCTCTGCCTCCTTAATAGCTAGGACTATAGTTGCATGCCACTATGCCTGGCCAATTAAAAAAAATGTTTTAACCGGGCGCGGTGGCTCAAGCCTGTAATCCCAGCACTTTGGGAGGCCGAGGCGAGTGGATCACGAGGTCAAGAGATCGAGACCATCCTGGTCGACATGGTGAAACCCCGTCTCTACTAAAAATACAAAACATAGCTGGGCATGGTGGCGCGTGCCTGTAATCCCAGCTACTCAGGAGGCTGAGGCAGGAGAATTGCCTGAACCCAGGAGGCAGAGGTTGCGGTGAGCCGAGATCGCGCCATTGCACTCCAGCCTGGGTAACAAGAGCGAAACTCCGTCTCAAAAAAAAAAAAAAAAAAAAAAAAAAAGTTTTAGTTTTTGTAGATGGGGTTTTGCTATGTTGCCCAGGTTAGTCTCAAACTCCTGGTTTCAAGTGATCCTCCTATTTCACCCTCCCAAATCTAGGATTATAGGCATGAGCTACCACGCCTGGCTACTTTTCCTGAGTTTTTTTAGGTTGACTTTTTGATGCAGCATTCTCTTGGTAGTTATAAACTGACTATTTTCAGAGTTCTGACAGTTTCTGCTTGTTTTTTCAGTGTTTCTGTGGGAGTGTGGGAGTTTGGAGCTGCATATTATACCAGTTTACTGATGTTACCTTTCATTTGAATTTAATTTATGGTTCCTTTATTTTTTTGAGACAGGGTCTTGCTCTGTGAAGACCCTGCACTGTCAAGTTGAAGTGCAGTGGTGTGATCATAACTCACTACAGCCTAGACTTCCTGGGTTCAAGTGACTTTCTTACCTTGGCCTCCTGAGGGCTAATAGATATATGCCACCATGCTTGACTAATTTTTTTTTTTTTTTTTTTTGAGATGGAGTTTTGCTGTTGTTGCCCAGGCTGGAGTGCAATGGCGCGATCTCGGTTCACTGCAACCTCCGCCTCCTGGCTTCAAGCAATTCTCTGGCCTCAGCCTCCCGAGTAGCTGGGACTACAGGCATGCACCATCATGCCCAGCTAATTTTTGTATTTTTAGTAGAGACGGGGTTTCACCTTGTTGACCAGGATGGTCTCGATCTCTTGACCTCGTGATCCACCCGCCTCGGCCTCCCAAAGTGCTGGGATTACAGGCTTGAGCCACCGCGCCCGGCGACTAATTTTTTAAAAAACGTTTTTGTAGAGGTGGAGTCTTGCCATCTTTCCCAGGCTGATCTTGAACTCCTGGGCTTAAGTAATCCTGCTGCTTGAGGCTACCAAAATGGTGGGATTACAGGCGTGAGCTACTGCATATGGGACCTATGGTGCCTTAATGATGGATGATATTGAGGATGATTTCATATGTTTATTTGCTGTATTTGCCTCTTTGTTGAAGTACCCATTCAGCCATTTTTTTTTTTTTCATATTTTTTCTTGGCCTGTGTGTTTTGTTATTGTTGAATTGTGAGAGATTTTATTCCCTTTTTTGGTGGGGGTCTCACTATGTTGCCCAGGCTGGACTTAAACTCCTGGGCTCGAAAGATCCTCCCATCTCAGCCTCCTGAGTAGCTGGGACTACAAGTGCACACTAGCCCACTTGGCAAGATCTTTAGATTTTATGCTAGTCATTTATGAGGTGTATTTTGCAGATACTTTTCCGCTTCTTTGGTTTCTTTTCATTTTTTAGCAGTATCTTTTGGAGATAGAAGTTTTAAAATTTGATGTTCAATTTATAAATTTATTTCCTTTAAAATTGTGCTTTATGTCTTATCTTGGATCTCTGCTTGACTCAGTTACTCAAGTTTTCTCTTGTATTTGACTATGGAATTTTTTTTTTTTTGAGTCGGAGTTTCGCTCTTGTTACCCAGGCTGGAGTGCAGTGATGCGATCTTGGCTCAATGCAATCTCCGCCTCCCAGGTTCAAGTGATTCTCCTGCCTCAGCCTCCTGAGTAGCTGGGATTACAGGGATGCACCACCATGCCCAGCTAATTTTGTATTTTTAGTAGAGGTGGGGTTTCTCCATGCTGGTCAGGCTAGTCTTGAACTCCCAACCTCTGGTGATCCGCCTGCCTAAGCTTCCCAAAGTGCTAGGATTATAGGCGTGAGCCACCGTGCCTGGCTTGGAAGTTTTAGACTTTTAGGTTTTATTAGTGATCCATTTAGAGTTAATTTTTGTGTATGTTGTGCATATATTGCCTGAGGTATGGGTTGAGGTTCATTTATTTTGTGTATGGAGAGGAAGCAGAGGCTTTCGATATTGAGAAAGAATAGACTTTGGCCGGGCTCGGTGGCTTATGCTTGTAATCCCAGCACTTTGGGAGGCCGAAGAGAGTGGATCACGAGGTCAGGGGTTCAAGACCAGCCTGGCCAAGATGGTGAAACCCCGTCTCTACTAAAAAATGCCAAAAAAAAAAAAAAAAATAGCCAGGTTTGGTGTTGAGCGCCTGTAACCCCAGCTATTCAGGAGGCTGAGGCAGAGAGAATTGCTTGAACCCGGGAGGTGGAGGTAGCAATGAGCTGAGATTGCTCCACTGCGCTCCAGCCTGGGCAACAGAGTGAGCCTCTGTCTCAAAAAAAAAAAAAAAGAGAAAATAGACTTTGATAAGCGTGGCTGGGTTTGACTCTTGGTAGGGTGGGTCAGGAAGAATCTGCCACAAAGTATAGAATTTCTGTACCTACTGGATTGCTGGTATATGGGGGAAGACAACCTCCAATGAGAGTTAACCTGTTTTTAGCCTGACAGACAAGTTTTTAGTGTGTATACTCCTGGTTTTGACGGTGAATTTTTTGCCTACTTGGAATCCTATCCTTAATAGCATAGTGCAGAATAAGCACAAAACTTGCATTTTGGGTAGAGTTAGTCTGAGATTTGTTTTGGTATTGTGGAGGAGGGAGATAGTTCTGAGTCAAGAGAGGGAGGGCTCATGAGGACTACCTAGGGCAATAGGAAAAATAGGCACAATTCTGTAAGCTGAATTAAAAGAGAAGGCAGTAGGGTCTTAAGAGTTCACAGGGCCGGGCGCGGTGGCTCAAGCCTGTAATCCCAGCACTTTGGGAGGCCGAGGCGGGTGGATCACGAGGTCAAGAGATCGAGACCATCCTGGTCAACATGGTGAAACCGCGTCTCTACTAAAAATACAAAAAATTAGCTGGGCATGGTGGCGCGTGCCTGTAATCCCAGCTACTCAGGAGGCTGAGGCAGGAGAATTGCCTGAACCCAGGAGGCGGAGGTTGCGGTGAGCCGAGATCGCGCCATTGCAGTCCAGCCTGGGTAACGAGTGAAACTCTGTCTCAAAAAAAAAAAAAAAACAAAAAAACCAAAACAAACAAACAAACAAAAAAAGAGTTCACAGGAACATGTAGAGATTGTGTAGTCTAGCAATTTTCAATCTATTCTTTTTTTTTTTTTTTTTTTTT
>NW_022437002.1:17898069-17900790 GCF_009761245.1 Sapajus apella
CGTCTCCTGGGTTCAGGCAATTCTCCTGCCTCAGCCTCCTGAGTAGCTGGGATTACAGGCACGCGTCACCATGCCCAGCTAATTTTTTGTACTTTTAGTAGAGACAGGGTTTCACCATGTTGACCAGGATGGTCTCGATCTCTTGACCTCGTGATCCACCCGCCTCGGCCTCCCAAAGTGCTGGGATTACAGGCTTGAGCCACCGCGCCCGGCCTTTTCAATCTATTCTTAAAGAAAAGGTGAAATTTATATGGCATATATTAGATACTTTATTGCTACAATAGATAAATACAGGTTATATGTAATTTCTGGCATGTTAGCTGTAATTCCACCTTTAAAAAAACCTCACTTAAGAAAGAATATTATTATACCCATGAATTGACTTTATTGTAGTGTTTAGCAAGAACTTGCTGTTTTAGTGTATTTAGGTTGCTGTAATAAAATACCATAAACTGGGTAGCTTATAAACAACAGAAATTTATTTCTCACAGTTCTGGAGACTGGGAAGTCTAAGATCAAGGTGCCAGCACATTAACTGTCTGGTGAGGGACACTTTCTGGTTCGCAGATGGTGCCTTCTTGCTATATATCTTCACATGGTGGAAGAGGTTAGGGGTTTCTCCTGAGGCTCTTTTATAAGAGCTCCAATCCCATTCTTTAGAGCTTTACTTCCATGACCCATTTATCCCCCAAAGTCCCTACCTTCTATTGTCATCACCTTGGGGATGAGGATTTCAACATTTCATCCCCATGGGGGTGGGGGGGAGGGGTGTAAACATTTAGTTGGTAGCACCTGCTTTCATTTAATTTAGAAAGTAAACCATTTGCAAACTTGAATACTTTATTATCAATTTCTTTCTTTCTTTCTTTTTTTTTTTTTTGAGATGAAGCTTACTCTCTTGCCCAGGCTGGAGTGCAGTGGTGCGATCTTGGCTCACTGCAACCTCTGCCTCCCAGGTTCAAACCATTCTTGTGCTTCAACCTCCCAAGTAGCTGGTATTGCAGGTGTGTGCCACCACATCTGGCAATTTTTTTTTTGGTTGTATTTTTAGTGGAGATGGAGTTTCACCATGTTGGCCAGGCTGGTCTTGAACTCCTGATCTTAGGTGGTCCGCTGGCCTTGGCCTCTCAAAGTGCTGGGATTACAGGCATGAGCCAGTGCACCTGGCTGTTATCACTTTCAAATAATTTGTGACACAGTTCTCAACATTTGTAAACATATCTGTGTTGGTGGCATCATATGGAAAGCTGTTGAACTAGCTTGATGGTTCTCAAACTTTAGCATGTTTCAGAATTCCCTAGAAGGCTTGTTAAAACATTGATTGTTAGTCCCCACCCTTGGAATTTCTGATTTAGTAAATTGGAGGTGAGGCTTTAGAATTTGCATTTCTAATAAATTCACAGCTGCTGCTGCTGCTGCTGCTGGTCTGGAGATCACACTTTGAGAATCACTGCCTAAAGCAGTTTCTCAGAACCTACCTTTCTTTTTGTTATTTTCCTTCAGTACCCTGTGAAGTAAGGAGTTTTACTTTCTTATAATGTAGGAGATATCCCTTGTGTAGTTGAAGAGAGCTATTCATGTCTCCTTCAGTTTTTTTTTTTTTTTTGAGGCTAAATACAATTCCTCTAATAGTTGTTAGAAAGTGACTGTAATTTGTAGTTATGCTAATATTTACTATGGCTATAGCAGTGTTTTGTTTGTAAACTTGTGTGTCCTTCTGTATTCCATGACTGTTAAGCGTAACACCCAAACCAGAAACCTGGAAGTCATCCTAGATTCCTTCCTGTGTTCAACTCTGTATTTTGCTTAAGAATTATTTGATTGCAGAAATGGTAGAGACCAGTTTGATCTAATTTAAGCAGAAAGGAAGAGCTTATTATAAGGGTACAGTGATATCCCGTTGAAACCAAAAACCTGGAGTTTGGCTGGACCTTATAAGGGAGTAGAAATGGGAACTAGAAAACTGCAAGAAGTAAGTTAGTGTGGAAGTTGCTAAGAAAGCTCTACTTCTCATGCCTCTTTACTTTCTCTGTAGGACTATATGTGATGCTGTCTTATTTGTGTCGTTCTCCCATCCTTATCCTTTAATGATTTCCTGAGTAAATTCAGTAATGCTCTGCTGTTTTAAAAGTCCAGTCCAGGCCAGGCATGTGGCTGACACCTATAATCCCAGCACTTTGTGGGACTGAGGAGGGCGGATCACTTGAGGCCGGGAGTTTGAGGCCAACCTGGCCAACATGGTGAAAACCCATCACTACTAAAAATACAAAAAATTAGCTGGGCATGGTGGCGCACACCTGTAATCCCAGCTACTTGGGAGGCTGAGGTACTAGAATCACTTGAACGTAGGAGGCAGAGGTTGCAGTAAGCTGAGATCACTCCACTGCACTCCAGCCTGGGTGACACAGTAAGACCCTGTTTCAAAACAGACAAACAAACAAGGTCTAGTCTAGTTGAGCAAAAGAAGCAAGACATAGAAGAGCAGGATAGTCCACACTGACTGATTTAATTCATCCATGTAAAGTTTTTTGAGCTTTATATGATTATGCTGTTAGAGGTCTGGATAGTGATTACCCTTGGGGGATCGAGGGTAGTGACAGAAACAGTGCAAGGAAGCTGTCTGGGGTAGTGTATATTTTCTTTCCTTCCTTCTTTCCTTCCCTCCCTCCCTCCCTCCTTCCTTCCTTCCTTCCTTCCTTCCTTCCTTCCTTCCTTCCTTCC